>NW_022111306.1:1539975-1547182 GCF_000313985.2 Echinops telfairi
GAAAACCTTTCCAACAGGAGGCAACTCCTAGAACACTATGTAGTAGTGACCTTGACTTCTCTGTGTTTCCCTACTTTCCTATCCTTCATATCTTTCTTTAGGTACCCCACTGCTGTCCCCTCCCCTGTGCCTGTACCTATCAGGCATTTGGCACACAGACAGCCAATCCATCCTATAGTGCCACTTCATGGCTCCTTTTACTTCAAACTGTTGTTCCTCAATTGATCTCTTCTCTTCAGTATGACTTGGTCACCTATCCAAATTGGTAGTGATGTTTACACTTCAAAAAATATGTTTGCTAACACAAATGAATGACTGACCAATAACATAATGATAGAATTTATACTAAGAGAATGGAAGAGGAAGGACAGCTATTTTGAGAGTCAGGGGAGGGCTTTAGGAGATCTGTTTATATAATGCTAGAATATCTTTTGTTATGACTACCACTGAATCAGAGCAGTAGCAAATTCAAAGCATAATAACAATAAAAACGGTTTCCTACTAGGAACTGCCCCAGTTCTTGAAGAAACCAGGGGGTGACTGACAAAGATTATTGGGTCAAGTTGGAGTCACGGTTTGCGTCAAATGCTGTAGCTTTAGGCATTCTATAGAGAATGTAGCTTCCTAAAGTCTACATCTAGAGCAGCGGTTCCCAACCTGTGGGTCGCGACCTCTTTGGGGGTTGAAAGCCCTTTGACAGGGGTCGCCCGATTCATAACAGTAGCAAAATGACAGTTATGAAGTAGCAACGACAATAATTTTATGGCTGTGGGGTCACCGCAACGTGAGGGGTTGTATTAAAGGGTCGCGGCTGTAGGAAGGTTAACAACCACTGTGCTAGAGGCTTCTTTGTTCGACTTAGACGCGACTGTCTTGAGCATGAGAAGAGGAAGTTGCAGAGAAAGGTATACAAAGCTGAACGTGACAGTCCCTCCCCTGCCACCTTTTTTGCTTTGTTGTTTTAGTCTTCCCTGTCCTTACACTACCTTCCCACTGCTGGTATTTAAGGGACTAGAGTGCTAACCCCACATGTCCAGTTCCTCTCCCTACCGCAGGCTTGTTTATTTTAAAAGCCTTGGAATAGCCAGTAAGTGGTGACCAAAAAAATCAAGAAAGAATTATTCCCTTTTGCCTTGTCTCCTGGCAACCTCTCACTTCCTTGAATATAGCTTACCGTAATAGAAATAAACATTTTTCTTTCATCCATTTTAATCCTCTTGAGAATGCAAACTTTTCCTTAGCTTGTTAAGTAGTCCAGGGGAGGAGATAAGTTGTTTTCATATATTTATATAGTTGGATTTATGAATCAGAGTCTCCGAACCAGGTAACCTGGGTTTGAATCCTGTCTCTACTACTAGCATGCTGTGTGATCTTGGGCAAATTACTTACTCTCCTTGTGTATTTCATTATCCTCCTCTGTGAAACAGAATAACGAAAGTTATGTTCCTAAAGGGTTTCTGTGTGAATTAAATGAGATAATAATGCAGGTCCATTACCAAGAAACTGTAATAAATTCCATGAGATGGGCACTCTCCTTGTCTCATTGGACCTCCCTGCAGCTCATTGACCACTCTCTCATAGAATTTCACTTACTTTACATTTGAAACAGTATATCTTGTTTCTTGTCCAATTCTACTGATTTGTTTTAATCTCTTGATAGACGTTTATTATGCTGATTAAGTATTAGTATTCCCTGAAATTTCTGGGAATTTTTCCCCGAGGGCAATTTCCCTACTCGTGTTGTGTGTACCTACGATGTTACATAGTAAACATGAACTGAGGAGTTACAAATCCCTAGTGGTGCAGCAGGGAAGCATTTGGCCAATAAGGGAAAGGTCAGTGGCTTGAACTCACTGGCAGTTTATGGGAAAAGGATATGGTGTCTGCTTTCCTAAGGATTACCGGGGCAGATTTACTCTGCCTTCCAGTATCAGTATGAGTCCGAATCAGTTAGATGTTACTTAATTTATGTTTTGTTTTCCTTAAATCTCTAATCAGGCATACCTAGATGGCTTCATAGTTGTGCTAGCTTCTACCTGCCTGAAGGTTGGCAGCTTGAACCGACCCAGTGGAAGAAAGGCCGTGCCAGCGGCTTCTTTCCGTCAGGCCCACAAAGAAGGACGCCCTAGGGAGCAAATCTATGCTTGTAGCACAGGGCATTACCACGAGTTCGGGTTGCACTTTTTAAAATCTCCAATCCAGAACTTTTTTCAAAGTGCATTATATTTCTTTGAATAATGCCTAATGAAAATGTATACTTAAGATTACACTGACGTCTCTGACATAGTATCTTATACCAAATTCATATTTTTTTCCCTAAACGTCTTACTTCGATCCAATAGTTCTGCTATACTCTTCTGAAGAGTGGAATCATCACTAACCTAAACAAGACAGTTGGAAGTTACCTTCTCAATCCTTAATTCCTTATAGCTCATGGGTTAAATCTGTCTTTCTCTTCCCACCCCCAACATGCTTCATAAACAAGTCTTCATCCTCTTCTTTTTCTGGTAGGTGATCATAAACTGTTCTTCTTATTTTCTATCCAGTCTCCCTACCAATCATAATTCACAGTGTGTCCAGGAGGATAGTTCTAAAGTGGAAATTCCACTTTCACTCCTTTGCTAGAATCTGGCTATTGTCTAATGGGTCATTGTCAGAAATCGGTCAGCTACAATTTTAGAAAATTTAGTATCGGCTTTAAGAAAATGTAGTAAAAAGTAAGAAACAGGTGGCATTAATTGCAATGATATATTTTATTTAATCCAATAGACTAAAAACATTATTGTTTCAGTATGTCATCAGCATAGGAAATAATAATTTATATTTAAATTGTTTCTTAGTATTTCTTCAAAATATGGTTATATTTTACTGTTATAGAACATTTCAATTTGATATAGCCACATTCCAAGGGCTCGTGTCTACTTGTTATCAATGGTTGTCCTCCTGCACTGGATAACAATTCATATTAATTATCTTGCCTTAAGAAGGCCTTGATCCTGCACTTCAGTGTCACCTCCCATAGCCTTTCTATATAGTCTATGCCCCAGCCCCACTGGATATTTTTAAGATTTATTATATGAGTGTATATAGCATCCATTCTTAGGCACACCGTATTATTCCCTTTACTTGGAAGGACATTTATCTTGTCTACTTGGTAATGTACTTCTTTATAATGTCTACTTGGTAATCTTCTAAGGAGCTCTGGTGGTACAGTGGGTTAAGTGGGTTAAGTGCTGAGCTGGTCATGAGTGATTTATTTATATTCTTTAAGATTTATAGGCCTATCTTTCTTTTAGAATATAGCTCAAGACATATTATCCATAGCTTTTCTATATTCCTTTCTTGCAATAGAAGCCCAACAACTTAACCTTCAGATGTTACAACTCTGAAGAACTTTAGTTAATTTATTGATGATCCTTTAATTAGCTTGCCTTTATTCTTTAGTAATGACTCAAGTGATTTATCATAAAGGTTCTTTCATAGTGGGACTTTAAAATTTTGATTTAAGTTCTTAAATAACATTTCCATTTCCAAATGAGCATGAATTTTTTGTGAATATTATGGATGTATAATATGAGGTTAAGGAATATTTTCCTTATATTTTTTCTAATTAAATAACTAATATATTTTTTCTAATTAACTATTGAAAATATCTCCATGTAAAGTACCAAATGATGCAGAAGTGCATACTCAAATTCCCCCAAATTTAGCAAAAATCACTTATTTAAAAAGTTTTATGAATAACGTTCCAGATATTTTAACTGAATGAGCATACAAATATGTATAGCTCCTTCTTCTATATAGATACTATAACTATTTGTGATTTGAGTTTTTAATCTACCTCTATGTATTATAGGCCTTTGCATATTAGTATACAATGATACACTTCATTCTTTTAAAGGTTATATTGATTCATACTTATACTGATTTTAATTTTTTAATATTACAAAGAATATGACAGAAAACATCTTTGTTCTTGTGTGTATGCATTTCTATTGGATTAATAGGTTTATTTTAGACTCAGTTGTCTAGAGAAACAAAATCAGTGACACTCATATGTACAAGAAAGAACTTCATATCAAAAGTTATTTTTAATTAACTTTATGTCAGGAAGGCATCCCAGCTCAGTCCAACTCAAGTCTGATGCTAGCCAGTGTCCTCTTTCGACTCCTGTAGCTTCAGACTAGTTATGCAGAAAGGTGGGGCAGGAAGCAGGGACATTACAGACCTGTAGGTGCAGACTTGCATGAATTCAAGGTAGGTGGACACATAGTAGGAAGCTGACATCTCTCCATGTTGACTGCCCACATAGGGCTGCCCCAGAGGCAGACGCAAATTCCCAGTAGGGAGGAAGGTGAGTGGCAAGAGAGAGAAGATATTCCTAGTGCCTCTCTTTTATCTAGGCCCCACCCACAATCAGGCATTATCAGGCTGTGACTTGGTTGATAGGTTAGACTCCACCCCTATACTTTCACACAGGTGAGAGTTGATTGATATAAAGCATATCCCCCTTTAAGAAAAGACACACTTCATAAAAAGATAGACAAATATTCCTCTTCAGTAAAAGGTGCACTTGCTGAAATTTGCTGAGGAAAAGAGCCCGGGTCCAGCACTGGAAGAGCTGGTTCCTGTTCTTTTTGATGCTCTAATCATCTCTGTGATATGGTGAGCCACTGACTGTGCCAGCCCCCCACCACTCATCATGGGTTCGATAGGCACAATTGTATGGTTGAGATATATAAATATTATATTAAAGTCATCGAGAGCATGAGAGATAGAAATAATAGAGTCAGACACATTTCATAGTAGCAATGCTCACCTCAACCTCACTTGGTGGTACAGTGGAGAGAGAGGGAGGGGAAGTAGGACAAGGGGAGAGGGAACAGGGGAGCAAGGATGGGAGAGGAGAGGGGGAGCCAACAAGAGGTCCAGGGAGGAGCCGAGAGAGAGTTCTTTATTGCTAACCCAGATCCATATATCTTTGGCGGGGAGTGCCAGCCCACTAATTACAGGTAAAGACCTACATCACAGGAAGGGGTTGCACTCTAGGTTATACAGCAAGGAGAGGGGAACAATCTAGGGATATACACGCAATAAGAAGAGGAGGGATTGGGGGTATACCTGTGACAAGATGGGCGGATCCTAGATTTAGGATGGCAGCCTAACTTTGGATGTCACTGAGCCAGTTTGATCTGTTCTCCATAGAAACCATTATCAGTAGGGTGTAAACCCCACCTACAGGAACCAAGCTAATGGCCCCAAGCCTTTTTGGGAGAAGTAGCCCATTTTTCTTCACAGCAGGGAGCAGGCCTACCTTAGGTGGAGAGAGACAGCAGTCTGGCAGCTGACTGCCTCAAGGGAAGTAACTGTCACCATTAGCTGCAAGCAGTGTCCTAAATCTAACATATTTGGGGGGAGACAACTTGGGAGAACTCTGTTTCCCACGGCTGACCCTTCCTGCTGCACTAGGTCCTTACTGAGCACTCACTGCCATCCTGTCATGCTGACTCATCGCAGCCCACTAGGCGTTTCTGAGACTGTAACTATTGACAGGAGTGGAAAGCCCATGTGGAGCTCCTGGTGGTTTCAAACTGCCTACCATGTGGCTCACAGCCCCAGGATGATCAGTACACCACCAGGAGGTCGAGCTCTCAAAAATGCCGATAGTTTCTAGCTTCAGTGTTCAAGCAAGGAACAGAATTAAATATGCTGGCATGCATGGTTGAGAACTGCATTTCTCAGTCTCCTGCATAAATCACCTGCTTGCCTAAATTCAAGAAGTCCTAGTGGCACTGTGGTTAGTTAACGCACTTGCCTGCTCCCTGAAAGGTCAGCAGTGAGAACTCACTAGGCATTCTGCAGGACAAAGATGTGACAGTGTGCCTCCGTAAAGATGGACTGCCTTGGAAACTCTAGTAAGTAGTTTTACTCTGATCGATAGGGTTGTTTGGAGGTCAAAATCAACTCAGCAGCAGTAGGTTTGGTTTGTCTAAATTTCTTAAGAATGGAACCAAACACAGAGTAGAGCCTTGACCTTCAAGACCCACTTAGAATCTCAGAAAGCAGTAGTGCCTTCTACTTGGCTCAGAGAACAGCTTTTCGCTGAGTATCTGAGACCGGGAGCGAGTCCAGGCAAGAGGCAGACCATCAGTTAGCCAGGGAGGGGAAAGAGGCCAAGAACTTCATGAATCCACTTGACAAGCATTTTGTGAGAAAATGCTGTGTGGCCAGAGTAACTTGTTTCTTGCTACACCCAGATTTTATATGGAGATTTCCTATATGAAAGAGTTTTATTTCCCAAGCTTGTGCCAGAGCCTCAAGTGAACATGTTATTTATGGCTGGAAATGTTGGTTTACCTTAACTATAATGGTTCTGTGAGATGCTGGAGATAAGATTAGTCCTTGGATGAATCTGACTTCAGGTTTTGCTGCATCAGAAAAAGTAATTAGGGGGTCACCTGCAGCTATTTTTCTCTCCCTCCCTTCCCTATCTTAATTTCAAAGGGGAGAAAACATAAAGGTGCTAAATCAGGCATCTGAAATCAAGAGAGAGGTGGTAAAATTATAATAGAATGCCCATCTTGTAGCTGCTAGTTTCCACACCCCTGGTTCTTCAACTGTGCTGTACCTTGGGACCTCCTAGTTTTGAAGGGCAAAAAAAAAAAAAAAAAAGATACGTAAGGCCCACTCCTAGAGATTCTGGCTTACTTGATATGGGAGATACATCAGAATTTTACAAAAGTTTTGAGATTCGAAGGCGCAGCACTGTTAGAGAACCGCGGTAACTCACAACGGAATGCCTGTGCCTTCCAATTCGCTCTAGACTTAACCACCAGCAGCAATGTCCAGACTGAATTCAGAAGTGCTCAAACTTAATATTTAGGAAGTGTCAGGCATCCCATAACTACTCATATTTTATAGGTGTTGCTTGTTGAAATGGCAATATTTTGAATATATTTATTGAAATTAGGCATGTTATCAAATTAAATTTTACTAGTTTCTTTAATTTTTAATTGTGGTACTGGGAAATTTTTAATTAGAGGTGCAATTTGTACTAGTGGCTACCCTTCTGTTTCATTGGCATGCGATCGATCATCTCAGGCAAATCTCCAGTAGTGTCTGCTTAATCATATGCTAGGAACTATCAGAATTCTGATTGAAAAGGAGGGCTGAGGTATACTTTATGTTGAAGTTTCTTTGGGGTGAC
>NW_022111306.1:1548129-1586155 GCF_000313985.2 Echinops telfairi
TGTGGACTCACTTGAACGATTTTCCGACTCATCCACGGTTTCTACTCTCTGTTGTCAGGTACTGTTGAGTTGATTCCCGATCATACTGACCCGGGGAGGCAAATAGAACCTTCTGTACTTTTTACAGAAGCCGATTCTCAGGCCTTTTTGGCGAGCAGAGCCACTGAAACCCAATCCCATTGCCATCAAATCTATCCCAACTCGTTTCATCCCTACCTGGGCTGCTGAGACTGCAGGGTTGATGGTACAGACAACTTCACCCTTCTCCCAAGGAGCTGCTGGTGAGTGAGAACTGCTGGCCTTGGCTGGGTTCAAATTGCCAACCTTCCAGTTAGCATTTGAGAATTAGCTGTTTTTGTGTGGTTTCTATGGTAAATTCTCAATAGACATTCCTTCTGCTACTCAGTGAGAGCTGAACTCTGGGAAACTTGAGTGGTTTATATTCCTCAGTTTTGTTGTTAGTTTGAACGTCTGGAATTTCCTAAGGAGGCATGAGTTTGGTCTCAGATAGACCTTAATTGTTCAATTTGGGCTTTCGTATTTTCTATATTTGCACAGTTTTCTATATTCAAACATATGGCCTGTGAATTTATGTAATTGTTTTGAGCTTCAACTTTCTTCATCTCTAAAATTCAGATTATAACCTTGGCCTTACATAGTTCTTCTCAAGATTAAAGATACTCATCAGTGTCTGGTGTGTAAGATAGGGTTCTGTATGTAGTAGTTCATTAAGTGGTAACTCTCATTCTTATTCTGAGGGTATTTAAAGTTGGTCAGATACACAACAGATACTGTATTTGCATTTTTTTCAACTGTAAGGACTTATTACAGTATATGGGAGAGAGAGGCAGTTTAATGTAGGACAGTGATTCCCAACTTGAAATGCCCTAGTTCAAATCTCATTTCTGTTGCCTAATACTTGTAAGATATTAAGCAAGGTTTTGAAGCTCTCAGCCCCAATTTCCTCACCTGTAAAAGGAAGTCATAGTACCTGCCCAGGGATAAATTACCCAATGAGCAAGGTAAGCACAGGTTTACTTATGCTTACTTATTAATCTGTAGGGAACAGTTTTTGATGCAAAAGTAAGCTGGTGCTTTTCTTGCTTATTAGATACTCCATCACTGTCAGAAATTACAATTTAAAAAGAGGCTTTGATTCTGGGAAATGTCCTTGGAATCAGAAGAGAGATGCCAGTATAGCTAGAAGCAGAGTCTCTGATCTGGAAAAAGACAAAAACAAGGGCATGAAATTGTTCAAGACCAATTACTGCGGAGGCACAAGTAAGCCTGTGCTTTCCATGCTAATTGAATACCCTGATACTGTGCCTGCCCTATCAAGTTTTCATTAGAATAATAAAGGAGGTAGTACATATGTAACCCCTAGAACACAGTTCCTCACATATAGGCTATGTAAGTATGTCTTCAATGAAACACATTCCTGGTCTTCAATGAATGTATTATTATGTAATTAAGTCATGGTTAGATGTAGCTCTGACTCTGATGGAGCGGGCTATGGGGGGGATTTTGGAGAAAGGAAGAAAGGTGTTTGAAGTTCCATGAAATGCCAAGATCCATAGGTTATGGGAATTCCACAACATAAGGGTTGGAGTGCTGAGTATGCCGTCAAAATTATGGGAAACATGTAACTGGCCGTTTCAAAGCTTTTTTACATGTATCTTTTGTGTTGGTCTTGGACAAAGTTGCCAGATAACCTCTTTCTGTAATGCAGCTGAAATCTAAACGCTGAGTCGACTTTCCAAGGAACCCCAGACAACAGCACGCTGTGAACATGCGGCTCTTACCTCCCAATTTCTGTCCACACGAGAAATGATCCTGATAAGTGCCCGTCAGCATCTCCCAGATTTTAAAACCAGGCCATAAAGCTCTACTGTTTCCATCTTTTCCCCGAAGAATCTTCTCGCGATCCGTCTCTCAGGGACACTGTTCCAGTACGCACACCTTATACAGACATAGCTTTGAACATATTCTACAAATTAACTTTCAGAGCTATATGATAGCATGGAACTTTGATTAACTTGGAATAGTTTAATTAGAAGATGTGTTTTCTAAGCCAAACACTTGAAAATATGCATTTAAGAAAATAGTGCCTTCGATGTGTTTCTGAAACGTCCTTCAAATGACAAGGCTTGTTCTTTGCTCTGAGAGCACACTGGCTTCTAGGATGTGGACATTTTTCTCTTTATAGCATCGAGTGACTTCATTCTTCACCCTTGAGAATTTGCGTAACTGCATATTTTGTACTAATTATTATTTTCTTTTTTGTGAGGAAAGACATTAAACAACTTTAATGAGAACTCTCAAATTTTTGAGCTTTTGAGTTAGATTGCCACTCTTTTAAATGTATGCAATAAATAAATATTCAGGTATTAAATATATTGTCTAATAGACTAGTTGCCTCCCCTCTCCCTTTCTCCCTCTATATAAGTATTCTCATTTGAACACAATTTTAAAAATATTACTTAATTTATTTTAATTACTTAGAGAGTTTATCTAGATTTCAGTCCATGTATTACAGGCCCCTTGGTTCCCGTTGTCCAAACTTTCAGCATTTGCCCTGTTTGTAATCAGACTGCAGGGCTCCTGACCTTTTATTGTTATTTGAGTTTGAAATAGGACTCATCTCTTATATAAGCAACCATTTATAATTTGATGAAAAAGTGCACTTCAGTTGTTAAGCCATTGCTCAGAAACCACGTGGGCAAAGGAGAGTTAGATTTTTTTTTTTTGAGAGTTAGATTTTAAAATACATTTTGAAACTCCAGTTCCTATCTCCTACAACTTAAAGTCCTTTCAGGTTAATAATATTTTTTGCTTTTCCATATACTCTCCTTCAAGAAATGGAACTGCCCATTTTTGCAAAGGCTCTCAAAATGCTCCTACATAATTCTTTCTGTTTATTGCTAGATGGTTCACACAGTTATTTTCAACCACACAAATCAAATTATTGGTTTAGAAAAGTCCTGAGGATAAGGCCAGCTATTTTATCCAGCAGGGCCCTTTACAGTCCAGTCTGTTACTTGATCAGCATAAAAACATCTGATGTTTTTGGTAGTTGGAGCCCATTTTAGTTCACTGCGCCTTTCCAGCATACACAGAGAGTGCCCAGTAGTATCCCGGTACAGGGCCACCATGCATGTGGGTATGGGGCTTGGTGATCAAATAAGCAATTGTGTGTATGTGTTGGAGTGTGGGGAGGATGAGGAATATATAAAGTGGAGAGAAAACATTTCTGATGGCGACAGGACAGTGCCATGGATCTTGGCTCAAATCAGAGGATAACTGAAAGATGTTTATTTGTGTTTCTTTTGGATATGATGGGGGAGATCACAACAAATTCCTGATAGTCTTGAGAATGGAAATTCCAGAACACTTCATCATGCTCCTGAAGGACAAGGGATACTGCATGTTTCAAAATCAGGAAAGGGGTGTCAGTGTTGTTTCCTTTCACCGTACTTATTTAATCTGTCTGCCGAGCAAATAATCCAAGAAGTTAGACTATAAGAGAAAGAACAGCATGTCAAGATTAGAGGAAAGCTAGTAAACTTTGATATGCAAGTGAGAAATGTCTTGCTGAAAATGAGGGGGACTTGAAGCACTTGCTGGTGGGAATCAGATTGCAGCCTTCTGTTAGGAGCAGAACTCAATAGAAAGAAATCCAAACCCTTACAACTGGACCAATAGGTAAGATAACTGGAGAAAAGGTTGAAAGTGTGAAAGGTTTTCATGGTGCTTGGAACCACAATCGATACTCATTGACGCAGCAATCATGAATTCAAATGATGCCTCGCGTTGGGGAAGTCTGCCGCACACGACCTCTTCATGGTGTTGGCAAGCAGCGGTATCATTCTGAGGACTAAGACGTGCCTCACCTAAGCCATGGCATTTTCAATTGCCTCACGTGCATGTGAAACTTGGACTTGAAGCCCCAAAGAGAATGGATGCATTGGAATGGTGGTGTTGGTGACAAAGATTGAAAGTACATGGGACTGACAGAAAAACAACCAAACCTGTGTTGGGAGAAATAGAGCCGGAATCCTCCTTAGAAATAAGTGGCAACCCTTGTGTTATGTTCGTTGGACATATTACCAGGAGAGACCAGTCCGCAGAGAAAGACAGCGTAGAGGGTCGGTGAAAAAGAGGCAGACCTTCAACAAGATGAATTGGCACAGTGGCTGTAGCAATGAACTCCAACCTAATAACAGTGGTGTGGATGGTGCAGCAGAGCAGTGTTGCATTTTGTTGTACATAGGGTCTTTATGAGTTGGAATCAACTCGATGGTACCTAACAAAAATGCATATGTGTGTGCATATAACATAAGGCTACGGTAATGAGTATAGTGGTTTTGACCAAAGTAAAGACACACAGAACTATGAAAAGAATAAAGCTTAGAACTTTCTGGGATTCTGAAGAGAGAATATGGATGACTTTTTTGAAGACCACAGGACTTATTAATAAAAAGTCTTAGGAAAATTGAAAACTTCTTTGCTGAGAAAAAATTCAGGAAACTTGTGTGTGTGTGGGTGTAATCGTGTTAAAAGTATAAAAAATACAAAGGATTTACCAGTTCACCATTTTATATGTATACACTTCACTCACTGTTAGTGAGTAGATTCTGCATCACAGTGAGCCTAGAATACACAGCAGAACTGCCCCCATGGGCTTCAGAGACTCTACCTCTGTACAGTGGGAGAACTAGAACACCTTGTCTCTTTCCCACGGAGTGGCTGGAGGAATTGAACCTCACAATTAGCCATCCGTCCATCACACCACTACCAGCACTGCTTATATATATTTCAAGGGCATTAATTAAGTTTGTTAGGTTCTCTAACTGTCACCCCTATCCACATTTGCTAGTGACTTTTACTAGTCTTTTAGGCATGTGCGATTCTTAGTCCTCCTGAATATCAGTCCTCACCTAGAACCTGGCTGGCTTTTCCTCCTCTTGCTCCTGTCTTGGGGTGGCAGGACAGCTGCTGTGTGACATTGTGTTTGACAGATGCAGCTGTCAGTCCCTTTGCCGGCTTCACGGAACTATCCAACTAGCCCTGGTAGTGGTGGCCCAAGAGTCCACTCTCAATTCCATTCAGGCTCAGGGCATCCTGAGAGCTCCTGTTTGCATGAGCCTTCTCTTGTGTGTTTTCTTTTTTAATCAAATCCCATTTCTTTCTCTTTTTTTCTAGAATTCTCTTAGGTTATTGCCTAAGGGTATCTCTTGCACTTTTTCAACTGATAAACTTATTAGAAGCATATTTTCTCTAATGTTTGGAAACATGGGCTATAGGTCTAGGGCTACCATAAGTCTGAGGCCAGAGTCAGAATTCAGCTGTTTCTATTTTCTAGAAGATAGTAAATCATTAATGAATAGATATACACTGATCATGGGGTTAGCATTTCATTTTTAAAAACAAAGAAGCAAAAACTTTCCACTGCAAATTGGATGAAGGTTTACAGAGCCGACCATAGTTTAAATTCAACCACTTATATACATTCTGATTCAACTCATCCACTGCAACCCCTCAGAGTATCATCACTTATTCTATTGTCCCTCTGTTTCCTATTCCCATTCCTCCTTTTTATTCAGCCTTTGATATTTATTCTTGGTTAATTGCTGCCTTTTGGCTTTTAATTAGCTGGTTATTCTAAAAATGAGCTGAGTTCAGTTCCAGGGCTGAGGAATAAGGACTATAGTTTTGGCTGTCCCACCCAGCTCTATCCACCAAGTAAGCCTAATATCTTTGTTGATTTTGACTTTTGTTCTATATTTTCCTCTCACTCTAGCCTCTTCTCATGTGGTCCATCCAGAGCAATTAGTACTGGTAACTGGGCACTGCTTAGTTCTTCTGGTCTCAGGAAGGTGGAGACTATTGTTTGCCTGACCCGTTAGTCCATTGGAACAATTGTTTTTCTGTGTCACTCTTTTATCCTCTTGATCGAGAGACACCGATACTTTCAATAAGCGGCTGCTCATGAGTTTTTAAGCGTCCAGGTGCTACTCATCAAAGGAGGATGTAGAACATTTCCTTTGTAAACTATGTTGTGACAATTGACCTTCTTATCCTCCAAGACTGTGGTCCTGATCCCAGTCCAGCAACTTGTTCCCTGAAGGTGTTTGGTTACGTCTAAGACATTTTCACAACTTTGTCCCTTGGATAGCATCTGATTTTTGATAATCACATAGTTAATTAATGCCTATAAGCTATTTTAATTTTGGTATTAAGAGAGGAAAAAAATACCTCTAGGAAGCTCCTAATTTCCCTTTAATTGCTGATGCTAGGACTATACATCATATAATGCCTCCCAAAAATTTCTTAAAAATTTTTTTTCTTAATCTTACTCTAGCATATGTGCCTGATCTGTTGGAAGTAGAGTGTGGGATTAATGTTTCAAAATTAATTTCTTCCTACATGCAGATGCAAAAGAATTGAGTGACTAATCTGAAACTCAAAGTTAAAATAGTAAGACTATAAACAGAGAGGGAAGCATATAGTGTCGCTATAGGACAGAGTAGAATATTCCATGAGTTTAATTTTAGGGAGGCAGACTGCTCCATCTTCTTTCCATGGAGCAACTGGTATACTCCGTCTGCTGGGTGCTTGACCACTGGGTCTCTGGGGCCCACAGATACGTGACCAATAGGTTTGTGGGTATTTTGTGAAGAGCTCTTCCTAGTTACATTTTCCATCCTCATAATGACCTCGCTTGTGATGAGGAAACTGGGACTTGGAGAGAAGAGGCACACAGGGTGGGACAAGTGGCAGTACAAGGATGTGAATCCACAGCTGCTTAACTGCAAAATCCATTCTTTGAGACCTGTACACTTCTTGGGGAGATTTAAAAGTTCAAGGCCAAATGTTTCAGTAAACAAGCCAACAAATTATTCTTGCATCATTCAGATCGGCTCTCTGGTTTCCTTGGAGATGCACATTTTAATGTACAGAGGAATTGCAATGCTTTTTGAATGCAGTAAATAGTCTACTCCCATTCTTTGTGTCTTCAGTTGCTATAAAACAATAAATGGATATAATAATAATAATCGCATTTATGTGCAATTGTTTAAAAATATTAGAAAAATAGGTCTTCTTTCATTCCTATGTTTAGTTACACGCTACTGAAGGAGTCTCTCTTAACCTTTTTAAGAATATATATTTCATCTAAACACTAAACATTTTCAAAATGCTTCTACTGTGCTTGTCCCCATCTTAGGTACCAGGAATATTAGCATGATCAATGGTCAAATTAGTGTGTTGTTAACCTCCTATTTATTGGGATACAAACTTTGTAGTGAGAAGACAGCGGAGAAACAAATAAATAAGGACGGCAGTCTACCTCAGAGAGCGGAAAGGGCCACGTGGAGAGGCATGTGGAAGAGCACAAGAGCCTAAACGAAGTGAGAAGAACTGAATCCTTTTGTGTGTTCACTTTGGCATTTTCAGTACTTTTCTTTTTGGCTGGTGGGTTTTCTCAAGAATCATGAGACTCGTAGGTGGCCAATGTGGTGCATGAAGGATCAAGTGGATGATCAGATGTGATCACAGGAGGAGCAGAGAGGGCTTTAGGAATGTGAATAGGGGGATAAGGGAGGCAAGTGTCACTTTAGAGTCTGTAATTGTAAAGCAGAGGTCAGCACTGCCCTCCCCACCACCAGGCCTAAATTGAGAAGGGGCGGGGCGCGATGTATTCAGCAGTGCCTACCAACAATAGAAACACATTTAAAGGCCATTCTGGAAGATAAACTCCAAAATGACAAATTCACTATCATTGAGTTGATTCCAACTCATCGAGATGCCATCGGATGGAGTAGAAATGCCTCTTCGGGTTTCCAAGACTTTACATCTTTACAGCAATAGGCAGCCTCATCTTTCTCTGTTTGGTTTAATCCAGTGACCTAGTGGCAATGCACAGCATACTACACAACCAGAGCTGCTATCCGGGACAGCAGGGTAAGATAAATGAGTGAAGCTTCCTGATGAGAGAATTTTGTTACTTTTTAGGCCCATTGGATTGTTTCCAGAAGGGGCTATAGTTTTAGTGTGGTCATAGTTTTTCCCCAAAGAGTAATAGAAATTTTCAGTTTTCTGACTGTTACATACTGTGCTGATCATTTTTATTTTTAATCATTTTATAGACTATAATTCACATATCATACAATTCAATAGTTCAATTATATTAGGAAGAGTTGTACAATTATCACCACAACCTGTTTCAGAACATTTTCTTCTTTCTCAGACTTGTTGCTAGCTCCCCATTTCCCACAACCTCTCCTGCCATGTCCTAGGTAGTTATTAATCCAGCTACCGTCTCTAGCTTTACCTATCCTGGATTTTAAATACAGATAATCATACAAAACAAAAATGAGAAACAAACCAAAAAACCCTACTACAATGACAAAGTAAATTAGAGAAAAATCCCAATAGAAAATATCGAAAACTGAAACAACTTTAAAATAGATCAAAAGGGAGGTCAAGTGATCAGGTGTGATATTTTAATTTTGCTACAATGCTCTTTCTGATAACAAGGCTAGTTACATCCCGGAACTATGGTTGGAGGACATTCACTGGATGCTTATTCCATGTGGGGAACTGGCAAATGGATTTGGGCCTTTTAATGTTCTGCAAACCTGGTGTTCAGAATTTTAGCTCTGATACTGTTCCCTGTTCCAGGTTTAGATTTTTTTATTTATAGTCCTTGGATCACGTAGGCTAGTATGCTCCCAGGTGGACTTAGCCGATGCCTCCTTTAGATGAGTGTTGATGTTTTTTCAAATAGTCAGTGGCCAAATGAAGCATACCTCAGGACCACAGGTGTGTGAATTCTGCTTCCATTACTTGAGAGTTCTGTGTCCTGTCTTGCATAATAGATGTAGAAAATGGCAACTTCTTTTGAATGTTGTATGTATTGCGAATTGGGTGAAGGGTTACAGAACAGGAGTCAGGACTACCAGTCCCTAGAAATCCAGACCTGCTGCCACCAGGGCTCTTCAGGTTCATAGCAACCCTATATACTGTTTCCCAGGCTGCAAATAGCTTTTTAAATCATTATATTGGGAGCTCTTACAGATATTATAACAACCCATAATTCAATTAGATCAAGCATAATTGTTCAATTTGCTGCCACCATCAGTTTCAAACCACTTTCTTCTTGAACTCTTTTATATCAGGTCCCCTTTACCCCCTCCTCACCCCCCCCTCAGGAACACTTATTATTATATATTATTATTTATTTCTATTTTTTGCCATAGCCTACACCATCCAATGTATTCGTTCACCTACAATTCTGTTATTCGACCCCCTAGAGTGGGGTTATAGAGTCACCATTGCTATCAGTTCCCCTTTCACTCTCTCCTCACCCCCCATTTCCCTTCCTGTATACTCAGGAAACCTTTACTACTTTTGAAGGGTTTATCTATCTTGGATCTTATGCATCAAACAATCTTAATTATGCAAATGAACATACACTAGGTCTAACAAGATTAATGAGGTAAAACTAAGACCATAATAGTAAGGGAGGCAATATTAAAGAACTACAGGATAACTGTGTTTCATCAGCACTATACCGCACCCTGGATATATCCTCTCTTCCATGTGGCCCTTCTGTGAGGTCCTTTCCAATTATTTTACAGGTGGGTTTGGGGTCTCCACTTTGCTTACACTCCTTCACATCAATTTTATTGCTTGTTTTTGAACTTCTGATACCTATTTCTGTCAACACATCAAGGTCACACGGGCTGGTGTACTACTTCCATGCAGGTTTTGTTGCTTCCCTGCTAGACGGCCACTTGTTTAACGCCAAGCCTTTAAAACCTCAGACATTAGAATAAAACAAACCAGCAATGGGAATAAAGTCATGAAGTCCCTGAGGAATCCTGATTGTAGACGTCGCACTCAGGGGGCAGCGCCTGGCACCTCATCTGAACTGGTTGGGGGATATTCACAAGAGGGCCACACTGAAAGTCTAAAGGCGTGATGGGGTCAGGCACCACCCTTGACTGCGGGAAGAGTAATGGGGTCTTGTAGAATATGCGTCCCTTGGTCATGAACGCTGAGGATGAAGGCTGAGAATGTTTGTGGGGGCAGATAGAGTTATCTTTCTCCATGGGGTGGCTGCTGTGTTTGAACTGCGGACCCTGTAGATAGTAGTCCAATGCTTACCTGACAGCACCCTCAAGGTTCTTTATTAACTGTTAAGTGCTTGGTTATTAACCCAAAACTGGTAGTTCTAGACTAGCCAGAGGCTCATCAGAAGAACATTCTGGCCATCTACTTCCAAAATATCACAGCTTATGGAACACAATTCTACTCTGACACATGAGGATGCCATCAGTCTGCAAAGACTTGACAGCAACCAGTTTACTGGTCCACTTTCAACAGAATTCTATCTGAACAGGAAACCAGGATCACCCGCATATAACCCACTGAAGGCACCCAACAGTCTCAGAGCATGGAGGGCTTTTAGCACAGGTTGGTTCTATTCCTTTAGAGAGAGTCTGTGTTAACCTGGGTGCGCCCTCTGCACCTACTAAGGAGAGGAAGCAGGAGTCAGGGCTGTTCAAATTGAGTATATTTCCTAACAAGTATTCTTAAACATTTTGATTTCTGCTCCAACTGTTTACCCGTCTGTAACTAAGATCTCAAGCAAAATGAAATCTTCCTCTCCACTACATCATTCTTTATGTTCTGGTTGATACATCCCTTGACTCTGGTTATTCATGAATAAAATTTCAAATGTTTTCTGCATTACATAAATATTTTAAATTATGGGGTTGCTGATATAACACCCCTATTTCTCAGCACTGTTATGGAATATATTGCTTTTTGGACATTTTGGTTATAATTTTAATGGAATTAGAGCACCGAGGGAAGAGAAATCGGTCACTTAATATAGCACTTACCAGTCTTTCTTATTAGGCCAATAGGAATAATAAAAAACAAACAAACAAAAACCGAAGAAAGCTTTGTCTTTCTTCTGAGGAGCACCTGGTGGTTTCAAACTGTTGACCTTGTAGATAGAAGCCCAGGAAAGTAAAAGGAAATAGAGGAAAGAAAAGTAGGAGGCAAAGGACATTTATAGAGGTCTAAATATAAGCATGCACTATGTAAAAGTATTTATAACAATGGAGAAATAGATCTATGTACATATTATTTATGTTAAGTATTAAGGTAGCAGATGGACATTGGGCCTCTACTCAAGTACTCTCTCAATGCAAGAATGCTTTGTTCTAATAACCCAGTATTCTGTGATGCTCACCTTCCCAACAAGATTGCTAAAGAAAAAATGGGTGCATAAACAAATGTGGAGAAAGCTGATGGTGCCTGACTATCAGAAGATATAGCATCTGGGGTCTTAAAGGCTTGAAGATAAACAAGCAGGATCTAGCTGAGAAGCAACTAAACCCTCATGGAAGAAACACACCAGCCTGTGTGATCATGAGGTGTTGATGGGATTAGGTATCAGGCATAAAGAACCAGAACAAAAAATAATACTAATGTGAATGAGGGGGAGTGTGGAGTGGAGACCCAAAGCCCATCTGGAGACAATTGGACATCTGCTCACAAGAAGGGTCATAAGAAAGCCAGCCAGGATGCAGTATAGCATTGATGAAACATGAAACTTTCCTCTGATTCTTTAATGCTTCCTCCCCCAACTATCATGACCCCAATTCTACCTTACAATACCGGTTAGACCAGAGCATGTACACTAGTACACTAGATAAGAGCTGGAAACACAGGGAATTCAGGACAGATAAAGCCCTTAGGAACAATAATGAGAATAGCAATACCTGGAGGGGAAGCGGAAGGTTGGGGGATAAAGAGGGAACTGATCACAATGATCTACATATAACCCCTTCCCAGGGAGACACACAGCAGAAAAATGGGTGAAGGGAAACATCAGCAGTGTAAGACATGGGGGATAAATTATAAATTATCAAGGGTTCACGAAGGAGGAAGGGTTGGGGAGGGGGGAAAATGAGCTGATACCAAGGGCTCAAGTAGAAAGAAAATGTTTAGAAGATGATGATAGCAACATATGTACAAATGTGCTTGGCACAATGGATGTATGTAGAGATTGTGATAAGAGTTCTATGAGCCCCCAATAAAATGATTACAAAAAGAGAAAGAAATGATAAAAATAAAAGAAAGGCCCAGAATCTTGTTTTCTTCCTTGTTCTCTAAGTCGTAGTTTTGCATGCTAGTAAGGGCAGAACTGGTGACTTGGTCTCTGTTGGTGACTCTGTGGTGCTTTATCAGGGTTACTGCTCCAACATATTTGGAGATTGCATCCGATGTTGGCCCTTGGCAGGGAGGTCATCCTACCTGTCGGATCCCAGGGGTTTCCAGACTATTCGGATAAAGTCAATGTCGGCACACGTCGGTTTTCTACCATCTGTGGGACACATTCTGTGGTGCTCAATATCAGTTCCATTCCTGAATTTTGCCCAAAGATCAGTTTGAGGCTGAGCTTTACTTTTTTTATTCTCCCTTTCAAGGTAGAGTTCAAGTAAGACATGTTTTCAAACTTAGCAGTGCCCTTACGCTGCCTAGCTCTGGAGCAGGAGCCCCAAATAGACATTATCACATACATTAGCAGCCAAGTGCCAGTGACATTTTATAATCAATGCTTGCCAGCACTTTTGAAATTAGGAGTGGGAGAAAGGGAAAGGATTAGAAAATCCTCAATTAAACAGCAAGCCTTTGCCCATCTCTAATAAGCTGCTTCCCTTTTTTGCCTGGGAGTTTCCTAGGAAATAAGCGGCCTATGACGCAGCAGGGGCAGCACCAGCAGCTTTATCTTCCCACCTCTCGCTTCAGTGAACAGTTGTCGCACATCAGGGCTGCTAGTTTGTAATTTAACTTTGTTATCTAAATGGTTTTGTTGTACACACGCTGTAGAGAATAGTTGGGGGAAACGGGGCTTTATAAAATTCAAGGATTAAAAGTAAGAAGACTAGCTCTTATTTCCGATTTTAGTTACTACCCAGATAATAGATACTACCCACATTCCTGTTGGGTCTCTCCTTGCTCAGCTGTGGAAAGATATATTTTTATTATTTCCTCTCTGAACCAAAATCCTAGCATCATAGACTGTACTAGTGTATTTTGCAGGCAAGTTGAAAGGAAATCGATGTTAACTTAAGGAGTGTTGAGGGAACAGAGAGAGAGAGAGAACAATGACATTTAACTTTGCACAATTATATAGTTCATTATTGTGCATATGCAAAAACATAAAGTAAATCATCCGTACAAGTCGGCACTAAAGGACATAGTCTAATTTAGTAATTTGGGGGCACTCCAAACAAAAGGGTTTGTTTACTCATAGGGCGTGGAGTGGAGCCCACCTCCTGTCTCTCTCGTAGTCTGAACGCGCTGAGCCATTGAGCCCTCCGTATATTTCCCTCTTGCACAGTGGATGATGATATCAGTTCTGCCTAGTCAGAGTTCCGTGAGGTCTCCAAAGAGGAGAACTACAGCATCTGGGTGTGCCAGGTTGCTATTGCATGTGAGGTAGTAGCTGTAGTATTTTTATACCTTTGTCTTACAACCTGACAGCTAAAAATAGCTATTCATCCTATGTCAGGTAAGCTTTGCAATTCAAGCAGGCTGAATTCTCAGTTATCTCAACTGACGCTGAACACAGATGTTTGTGGAGACTGATTCTCTTTAATTCCCATTTCTTCTTCAGTGATCAGTTGATGTTATAAATTGAACAGTTCTGGGAAATATTTAACAGTAGCATTCTGAAATTGGTAGGAGTTGATTTCTTATCAATGTATCATTATTTAACCTGGCATGCTCAATGTCTTTTATTTTCCCATGGAATTTTGTCCTCTCACAGGCAGTTACAGACTAATTTAGTGCCTTCTATTCGAATTCTTACCTCTTTCAAAAATCATCCTCTTGTTATTTAGCATATGCACACGTAGAACCACAGACATCCATTTAACTGTGTCTACATACACAATCTGGTTGCACGGATTGTATTCTTTGAGTTGTACAAGATTCTGCCCCTTCTATTCTGAGGTGTTCCTCCCTCATTACTATAAATTCATGCCCCCCTCCCTCATATTTCCTAGTTAATCTTTTTAGTTGGTATTTTCAATTTGATCCCACATAGTAGATGTTCAAATACAGACAGTCTAGATTAGTTAAGCTAAATTATTGTTTGATTTTAAAAATATCTCAGAGCATATTTTTCATGTATGATTTAAGTTGCCTCTGGTACTTCGAACCTGAAGCTACAGTTTGCATTGTGTGATGAGAATAGCCAGCCTGTTTAATCGGGTCTGTCCAGTTCTGTCACATGTGTAGTCTTGCTTCAAGCGCCTCTGTAATTTGGGTTTCCTGTGACTAACCAACACACTACTACAGCTAAATTAAGAATGGTTTCTCCCACTCAGATTTTTATAGCTCCCTCCTACATTTGTTACTAAGAAAAAAATTAGCCAAATATCACATCTTGAGTCACAAGGTATGTGTCTCATTAGAAGTCCTAGGATTTCAAAAAAAACTTTAGGGTGAATCCATACATTAAATCCTCCCCAAGCTTTATCAGCCTGAAAAAAAGTTAAAATCACCTTTTCAGCTTTTGAGTTTTGAACAAAAAGGTTTGCTTTCCCAAGATCTATACATAATTGGCATAAAGTTCATTGTAACCAGTCGCAGAGGAGAGGGGAATTTAGTGAGACTCGTGGCCAGGCCCTTTGTTGAATGGATGAAAACACTGGGTTCCTGAGGGGCCAGAGGTTTTGTGTAAAGTCCTTGGATGGCCGAGTTGGAATCAGAATGATGGTCTTCAGCCCAGTCCAAGCCCTTTCCCGCTACTTTAATACTTCATGGACTCCACCTTCCTTTCCAATTTTTTGCTATATTAAGTACCACACCTTAACCAAGGAGAGAAATGCAAGGCGTGTGCCCCTTTAGATGTTTTATTTCCCAACAATGTCTTGTCTGCTTGGTTGTTGTGGAAATGTTGATCAATGAAAATGTAACCAAATTTGCTTCCTGTTGTGAAAAATTCGGTTTTTTGAAACCTAAATTGGGAAATGTGATCAAAACTTATAAATGATTATCAAATTGAATCAAGGAATAAAGAAAACTCACTTTCAAAATGAATAACTGCTGAAGTATCAACTTGAAAATAAATTTGTTAGTTTAAAAAATAAAACTATTTTTTCTACTTCTCAGAATTAAATTCTTTAAACTGTGCATCTTATTGAAATACTTTGGGTAGAATAAAGAATCTGGTGGTTTAAGAGAAAGAATAGCCCGTATCTAAGTACTTGCTTAATATTGATAAGCTTGTTAGTTAGCAAAGAAGTCCTTCCCCTCTAATTAATACTTCCAAAGTTATGAGAGCAGAATAAGCCTCCTGCAATGACTTTAGTGGACAGGTAATGTGCTAATGGGTTCGTTCTTCCTTAGGTCCGAATTTACTATCATCTATCTATCACCTATCTATCTATCTATCTATCATCTATCTATCTAACTATCTATCACCTATCTATGGATCTGGCACACAGAAGTTAATAAAGCAACCAAAACCTGACTCATTGCCGTTAAATCAATTCTGATTTATAGAAACTCAATAGGATTATAAAAGGAACATCAAAAGGGTTATGGAAGTTTTCCATGATTTTTTCATCCCATTTGTCCACGAACTTTATGAAGCCCCTTGATGGAAACTACTTTGACATCAGTACTGAAGCACTGGACCGGAAAGCTTCAGAGCTTAGACTCAGGGAACATTTAGGTCAATTTACAAAAGACAGTCCTAAAGATAATATTCTCAATCCTACTCTGGTGAGTGGCATCTGGGGTCTTTGGGTGACCATCTTAGAAGCCACTGTTTGCTCTTTTCCTGCCTGGAACAAAGGAGAACAATGAACCTTTCCCTGACATCTCTGGTTCTCAACCCTCCTAATGCCGTGGCCCTTTAATTCTGTTCCTCATGTTGTGGTGACCCCCCCCAACCATACAATTATTTTCGTTGCTATTTCATAACTGTAATTTTGCTACAGTTATGAATCGTAATGTAAATATCTGATATGCAGGATGTATTTTCATTGTTACAAATTGAACATAACTAAATATAATTAAAGCATAGTGATTAATCACAAAACAATATGTAAGTATATATTGTGAAATATTTATGTGTTTTCTGAAGGTCTTAGGCGACGCCTCTGAAAAGGTCATTCAACCTTCAAAGGGGTCGCTACCCACAGGTTGAGAACCACTGCTTTAACAGCTTATCTCCCAAAGAAGTTACCAAAAAACACTGCCATCAAGAGGATCCTGCCTGACTCAAAGGAACTTTACATAGGGATTCCAAAATTGTGAATCTTTACAGGCACTAATATTCTTATGTTTTTCTTGAGGAACAACTGGTAGTTTTGAATCAATGACCTTTTAATTAGTAAGTAGTCTACTGTCTTGTCCACCAGGGCACGATACTTTTTGTAGAAATGCTGAAGGATTATCAGAAGGTAATATTTCAATTACATCTCTAGAATAGGCAGATAATAATGTAGCGAGGCAGTTTTGTTTTAAGGTTACTAAAATAAGCTCATCATTATATATTACATGACATAATTGTGATGGAAAATCAGGTTATGAAATTAGAACTGATACATTCTTGTTAATTGAGAAATGTTTGGAGAATCACATAAATGTACTGACTTTTCTTATTTAAAAAAATTTTTTTTTTAATTTTATCTTTTTAAAATCATTGTATTGGGGGCTCATACAACTCTTGTCACAATCCATACTTACATCCACTGTGTCGAGCACATTTGTACATTTGTTGCCACCATCATTTTCAAAACATTTTCTTTCTACTTGAGCCCTTGGTATCAGCTCCTCATTTTCCCCCCACTTCCTCCCTCATGAAACCTTGATAATTAAAAAAAATTTTTTTTCATGTGTTACATTGACTGATAATCTCCCTTCACCCACTTTTCTGTGGTCTGCCCCCCACCTTCGGTTTTTCCTTTGTCCCCCCACCTTCCGCTTCCCTTCCTGGTATTGCTACTCTCAATATCACTCCTGAGGGGTTTATCTGTCCTGGATTCCCTGTGTTTCCAGCTCTTATCTGTACCTGTCTACATGCTCTGGTCTAGCAGGATTTGTAAGGTAGAATTGGGGTCATGACAATTGAGGGAGAGGGGAGAGGAAGCATTAAAGACTAGAGGAAGGTTGTATGTTTCATCGGTGCTATACTGCACCCTGACTGGCCCATCTCTTCCTTGTGACCCTTCTGTAAGGGGATGTTCAATTGTCTACAGATGAGCTTTAGGTCTCTACTCCGTACTCCCCCTCATTCACAATGATACGAGTTTTTTGTTCTGGTTCTTTGATGCCTGATACCTGATCCCATCGACACCTCATGATCACAGACTTGTGTGTTTCTTCCTTCTGGACTTTGTTGCTTCTCAGCTAGATGGACGATTGTTTATCTTCAAGTCTTCAAGGCCCCAGTTGCTGATAGCTGGGCACCATCAGCTTTCTTCACCACATTTGCTTATGCACTCATTTTTTCTTCAGCAATCGTGTCGGGAAGGTGAGCATCACAGAATGCCGGATTATTAGAACAAAGTGTTCTTACATTGAGGGAGAATTTGAGAATTGTCCACCTACTACCTTAATACTAAACCTATAAAGATATGCACATAGATCTATTTCCCTATCATCATATATAAATATATTTACATATGTACATGCCTGTATTTAGACCTCTATAAATGTCCTTGCCTCCTATTTCTTTCCTCTATTTCCATTTACTTTCCTCTTGTCCCACTCTCATGCTCAGCATTCATTTGGGTTTCAGTAACTCCTCTCCATTCTCTTATCTTTCATCAAACCCTACCAGGCATCCTACGCCCTCCTGGCCATCAATTTTAAATAACGGATTGTTCCTTGTCCCTGGCTTTGTTAACACCCACTTCCTTTCTCCCCCTCTCCTGTGAACCCTAGGAACTGTCTGCCCCACTGTTTTCTCCTTTGGATTGTTTATCCCGCCTATCTTATCTAGATAGACATGCAGACACTATAATAGGCACACACACACACACAAAATATAGCAAAACAAAACAACAAATGAAAATGAACCAATAACAAAATAAGAAAACAACAGCAACAAAAATAAGAAAAGCCTATAAATAGATCAAGGTCTATTTGTTGACCTTTAGGAGTGTTTTCTGGTCAAGTCTGATAGGTCCCATGCCCTGGCCCCACAGTCTATTTTGGGTATTCTCCAGGGACTTCATTGCTTTGCTCCCCTTGCTGTTCTGTTGCACGCCCTTAGTGTTTCGTCTCAGTGTGGTGGGGTCAGATCAGGCACAATTCCCTCACTGTGTCCCCAGTATTGGTCCCCATAGTGCTATGGGTCAGTGAGGAAAGTCGTGTCTTATAGTGGGACTGGCCCTATAGTCCTCTCTGTGCTTTGGCTGCTCTGAGCAGGAATATCATCTTCAGGACTTGGTGGGCCAGGATGTGTTCCACTCTCACTTCCTCCCCCTTCATTTGCTCCTGTGTGTTCTGATCAGAGGTATCCCTCTCTCTGAGCTGTAGCTTCAGTGCTGTCCTCTGAAGTGAATTCTTCTGGGGGAGGTGCGGGGGGTGTCCACATAGTTGGGATTGTAGCCAGCCCCACAGACCTCTCTACTGGTTCCCTGCTTCATGCCGGTATGTTGCATTCACGTCTTGGCACACTGGGTTGAAGTCTGGTGAGGGTGTATAAATTCTTAACGTGTAGATTTGTTGGGGTAATCAGATGAGAAATTTTTGAAAAGATGTAACAGAACCTTGTGCAGAGTTGAATTCAATAAAATTATATAATAAAAATGATTGTAATATAAATATCCAACATAAAATCAAGCAAGGAAATCATGATAATGGTTAGGATCAAGCAGGTAGTGGTAGCAAGCTCTCAATTTCTCTTGTATTCCTCAGAATGTTTTAACATGTTTCAGTGAAGGTACATTAAAGTTAAAATTCATAATATAATTATTTCCCCCTTGTCAAGCTAGTGTCTATTAAATTTTTGACTGTAATTAAATATCTGAGCCTGTAAAAAGCTGTGATTGCTGAGTAGATCAAAAGGGAAAGTGTACAATTGATCAATGTTGAGTAAGACATGAAGGTCATTTAATCTATGTTGTGTTCAGGCATACATGATTAGTAACAATTATGAAATTTCTAAGAGCGATCTTCAAGGCAAATGAAAATGGATAGTTAGAAGTAAAATGCCTGAAAATGGACTCTAGCTTCTTTGAAAGAAAATATGAAAATCAAATTTAGAAAACAAATAATAAAACCAACACTGGTACAACTCAGCTAACATCTAAAGCGAGGCTGTCGTTAGGTAGAATCACTGCAGTTACCGGCAGGTTCCTCTATAGCGCAAGAGGACTGAACACAGTGAATCAGATAGCTGGCCCATACATGCTATAGATGCATTGGGAATATTATCTTTAATGCCCTTTTTCTTACTGGGGAGTCACTGGGTGGAGGCAGAAGATTAAGGTGCTCACCAATAACCAAAAGTTTGCGATTTGAGTTCACTTAGAGTTGTACCAAAAGAAAGGACTTAGTGATAGATATGCCACTGAAAAATCAGCCATCAAAAACCCCATGAAGCCCAGTTCTCTGATCTATACGAGGCTTCTATAGTCTTTTCCTCCTAGGTGCATTCTAAGCTTCCACCCCATCAATGCACATTCTCCACTGCTGTTGACTCCATTCTGACTCTTTGTGACCCTCTCAGGCAGAGCAGAAATGATTTAAAAATTATACAAGGAATGTAAATTTAGATAAAATAAAATTATATAAGAAAAATTAATTATTGTCATATAAAATTTCCATTCAATATAAAATCAAGCTAGGAAAACATGATAATGATTAAGATCAGGCACGTCGTGGTGGCAACTCTCAATATCTCTTTCATTCCTCAGATTATATTAACATGTCGTTTTCTAGGCGGTCCTCTGTAGAGACACACTCTCTAGGGCGGCTATCATCTGAGGGCACCAGGTTGGCACATCTCTCTCCCTCTGAGCGCCTGGTGGACTGACACCACCAACTTTTCAGTTAGCCACCCCATGCGCAACTATTGCACCAGGACCCCTTTCATTCAAATTAGCTTCTCTGATTTTCCAGTAAAATTTCTCTACTCAATTAGGTCTATCAGCCACCATGTTTCTTGCTCACTCCTAATGGGTTCTCTTTGTACATGTTTCTGTTGGCCTCCCTTCTACCTGTCTAACCATTATAGACTTCTGTTATTCTACATTCTTAGCTTACTCCCGTCCCTTAGGGCCTTCTCTCCTTCCCTGTGGCATTTCTTGTCTCTTCCAGACATTTAATAGACACATAATTAATTTCGGATCCTAGAATGTGATTCTTCCAGGAACTAGGGTTCCAATTCACACCTGCACAGGTTCATCCCGAACAGAATGTATTTAAACACTTCTGTGTGACCAATTACTTGATGGCGGTAGACAAGCTTTCCCCATAACACGCTCGTCTTAGTCTTGTTAGGGCGCCTTCAAAGTGGGAGCAATGAAAGCGATGGCTTCGGGAAGGATCTACTGGACCAGTTAAATTCAAGGCCAAGAGGTCAGTTTAGGAGGTTGTGGCAACTGTTTTGTGGGGACGTAAAATGGGTAATTGTGATAGATGTTTTGTAAGTGCGCAAAACAATCACGGAGATTTGTTGTGAAGACGGTGTTTTTGGTTTTGTTTAGCTGCTGCTGCTGTGTTTTAAAAGGAGAACTAGGTGGGTGAGAAAAGTTCAAAGAATGTTTTTTTCATCATGACTGTGCACCTGCTCATTGTTCATGGAAGGGAAAAGCTGTCCTAGGAGAATTCCATTGGGAAGTTTTACCCCATCTACTCAACAGTCCTGATTTTGACCCTTCAGAATTCTTTTGGTTCCCTAAATTCAAGGAACAATTAAAAGGAACAGAATTGAAGTTGCCCAAAGATAGCCAAACTGCCATCTGGGGCACAGTATGAAGTCCCCCAAAGATGGCCAAACTGCCATCTGGGACAGCATTCTCCAGGGAAGGCGTGGAGAGACAGAAACACCACATGGAAAAGTGTACGATGTTTACTTGCCAGTAAGATTCTAGACAGGAGAGGTAGAAATTCTTGCCACATGTTTAATTAACTCTTATCAAATTATTTTTTTTAATCTGACAATTGTCTCTCAAAAGCCTGGGTATATGCTATTGCATGTTTCTTTTATTTAGTTCCCGAAGTTCTAACATTTAAAAAAAAAAATGTGTCAGCAGCCTATGATACATACGCTTTCTCTCAGAATCTGGAAATGAGAATCTTCTTGCATATTAATAGAACTAATTAAATAATCCGAAATGGACATTTCATACTTGCTTTGCTTCTTCTTTTCTCTACACTTCCCTCCATCCTCTCTTCTCTCTGTTCCCCCTTTTACAGGTTTTTAATTGTTCACCTACCTGTAATCGGTACTATTCTAGGCTTTTAATATGTCTAAACTCCTTAGTTTCTCTGTTTTTCACATAGCTCCAACAAGTTATATCCCATATGAAATAGAAACCATAATAGCACACAAGGCTATGGAAGTATTAAAGGAGACCATGCTGCTCACTGCACATGTAATCTATAAAGTACAATCATGTACTTCTTGTAAACCTTCTTGTCTCAATTGCCTTTTACTTAAATGATAACTGAATATAGCTTGCTACCTAGTTGTGGGAATGGGATATATTATTTTTCTCTGTTATTTCAAAACTTCAGATGGATTTTTATTTGTATCACCTAACAATAATAAGTATTTTAAATTTGGGCATAAGGGATGCCACCAGATCATCTAGTAAAATCAAATGCTGTGTACTGAGTGTGAGGATAAAATTATAGATGCATCTGCTAGAGATATGCCTGTAGATGTGGCATGCTGCTGTCTTTTTAAATACTGTATTGGCTTTTAAATTCTCTTCTGAGGTGTTGAATTTGAGGGAGTTGGAGGATTTGGGCTTTCAGACTTTTCAACAGACTTCACAATCAGAGCAGACTCAGAAAAAGATCTTGAAAAGAAGACCTTTAAGTCTTAGAAGAGTGATTGGAAATGTCTTCATTGGACTCTGCTTTTGTGTCACATCCTAGGAGCAATAAAGAATTCAGGCTGCTGCTAGTCACCCTTTCTATGGGAAGATGCAACATTTGAGAAACAGCTATTCTAGGATATATATATCTATATATATCTATCTGCGTTCATTGAATTCTTCTGCTCACAGTCACATCCAATCATCTCATTTCTCTCTAAGCTGTCACATCCATAAAAGCTGCACTTTCTGACATCTTCTATGTTCATCTATAAAGCATTTAATCCCAAAAGATGAGATGTCTTCTTATTTTGCTTTAAAAAAACTACAAACTGGTGATTTATGGAAAGCATCTGCAACGTGCTGTTATTGGCAAAATTTCATCATGTTGATAAATGAAATAAAATGGCTTCATAAGTAACAAAAGATTACTAAGATTCAGGAAAAGAATGCACGCTGGAAATCCTACATATGTGTCTTTTCTCTTCTCTGCCATACATTCTATGGATATCTGGGGCAAGGGCCTTGGTGGCCCAAAGGCTAAGCTTTTTGACTGCTAAGTGAAGGGCTGGCAGTTCAAACCTCTTCTGTGACCGTGGGAGAAACACCTGATGTGCTCCTATAAAGATTAACGCCCAGGCTCCCCTATGAGGCAGGCAGTCCTACTCAATCACATAGGGTGGCTATGAGTCAGAGCAGACTTCCTGGCTACTAACAACAACAAGAACATGCCTGGGTGGTTTCCCTCTCCTATCAGAAAGCCAGTTTTCTCTTTTGTAAGACTGGAATTATATAGTAAAAGGATTCAATTATACAAAGAATTGCAAGAGACCAGTATGTTGTAGACACTTAGCTTATGATACTTTGTATTCTAACTAATTTTCATGAAAACGTCTCATATTTTAAAATTGATTATTTGAAAAAGTTCCTGTAGTTTTTATATTTAGCAAGCATTAATAGTGGTGCTTGTACAAAATGAGGGGTTTTGAATTTGTTGTACTTTAGACATCTTTCCAAAAAATCTAATCAAAGAAAATGTAAGACATTAGGATCTTTGTTTTTCTCTGTCCGAGTCTGACAATCTAACACCGTCTTCTAGAGACAAAAAATCCATCAGGTTCTGTGAGCACTCAAGCCTGCCTCAGGACTCATTGTAAAATGATGGCGTGAGGCCTCCCCTAACTTCCCAGGAATGATGAGAATTACCATGAAGGTCAGCCCAAAATTGATCCCTGTGAGTTGGAAAGTCTCTTCTTGCCAATGTTTCCACTTTCCCCCATCTACTTTTCCATTTCTTTCCCAAACAGTTACCAGCTGCCTTTCTCATGGTCCTTTCTACATCTCTGCTAAGTTCGGTAATTCTTTGCAATGTCCATAGAGAACTCACAGGGCATCCTTAAAGCTGTTTACTAAAGAAGTAACAGAGTACAAGTCAGGATTGGGATCAGGATTAAGAAACAGGTGGGCAAATTCTGCAGCCTTTTCTGCAGAGAAAAACACATTCCTTACTCCTGGAGTGCTGGACAGCTCTCTCAAATCCTCTAGGACGGTCATGCAAGTGAGCGGACTCTCTCTCAGACTGACTGCTCAGCACAGGCCTCCTCTTTGTCCCCTCATGACAGACTTTCTTTAAGCCCTCTCCACTGCAAACTGACCTAGCTCACAGGTAGTGTAGCAGATTTTGTCAACTCTCTTAGCTGAATTCCTAGTGAGAAGTTTCTGCCATCACCACCATATGCAAAAAAATGTGAATATATGCATTTATTTTCTGATAGGCAAGGCCAATCGCTTTTATAAGACACTCAGAGTCTATTCATCAAAAGTTGTTAAGAATACTACTTCTTTAGTGTTTCAAATTTTTAAATTGCCTAGAATTTCAGAATCTAACAATCTAAATGGCCTATGATACAAACTATAAACATGAGACTAGTCTCTCATTGACAATTTTTGTGATTTGTCCAAAATCTTACCAAGGACACTTCCTTCCTTCCATTAAGAAATCTGGTTTCTGAAAACCTATGTGAAAGTACATTTCATTCACTCACTCACTCACTCACTCGCTGTCACTGGTTAAATTCCAACTCACAGCAACTCGACTTCTGTCAAAATAATTTTTACATGTACAGTCCATGAGATCTATCCTAAATATATATTAATTGCATGATAAACATGGTCTTTTCCTAAAAAGAATCTAGAAGAGATGAAATACGTAGTAAATAACTATCAGTCACAGTTTAAAGTGGCCCTGACATAGGGAAGCATAAATTGACAGATAAGAAAGGAGACATTTATTCCAGTATGTTGGCAATGTCCTTGAGCTTGTATGACTAGGGAGAGAAGACTAGGAAAATCGACAGAGAGGGTTCTGTAAACTCAAAGAAACACATTAGCAAATCCTTAGTATGATAAGGAGGAGACCAATGACTTCACTAGTTGGATACTGACTGGTCTTAGACACGCCTACTCATGGTTCAGATGATGTTGGGAAGTTTGTAGTTTGACTGTCGATATTTATTTATTGTGGAACTAAAGATACGCAGCTTCTTTTCTCCTTTGACACTGTGATACAATATAAATGTGGAATTTTATAATCCACAGATATTTCCTTCAAAAGATTACCTTTGTCTTATGAAATGTGTCATTTGCTTGAGCATGGAAAGACATAAACTGATGTTTAGGAAGTATATCATGTCGTGTCACGGAATTGCTGGCTAATGTATGGTGACTGTCTTTAGCGCTCTTTTAAAGCTCTTTAACCATGCCGCAGGGAATTTGGAATAAGTGCCTAGCCACACCTACTTCTCCCTGGAAATTAGTTATCTGAAATTACCAGTTTAAAAAGACTAATTAAAATCAGACTAGTCAATCGATGGAGTCAGGTGGAGGGGAGCCTTAGAATACAATAAACCACCTTACATTTTCACCACTGATTTTCAAATGATTTATTTCTTAAATAATCATTCAACATAGCAAAAGATAATCCAGCATAGAACTACAAAAACTCTCCAAATGAAGTTTATTTACCACACACACTCATATACTCCTTGGGATAGGGTGTGAAGAACTTCTAAGTCATTGTCTCCAGTGACCAATTAATTGTCTCATAGGAATCAAAATGTTCTCCCTAGCTACTAAGGTTGCTAAGACAATAGTTGTGCATTGGATCCTATAGGTGGGCTTTTATCAGAGTAGGAACAGAGCCTTCACCCCAAAACTCAACCTATAAGAGTTAAGGGAGAAAAGAGACAGCATGCATGTCTCCGTGGAAATGGGGGACACCGTGCTATGAAAGTTCAGGGTTTTTATATTTAGTAAATTCTAATATCTTAATCATAGCTATAATTAGTAACAGTGTTGTCACTGTTATCTTCACCTAACTAGATATAAGCTTAAATGTTCAAAGTAACTTCCAGTGGTTATTTTTCTCAGTTTGCCAGTACTCATTTGCATGTGAGAGAATGATAATACTTGAATTTGTATGTCCAACAAAGGTTATAAAAATCAAGTTCCTATCTTTTCACACATAGTTCTAAATCAAATTTTATAGACTGAACCATTATTGGTTAAAATGTAGCTGGTTAACAATTAGAAATTCACATTGGGATTGCAATATGCAATGTGTGAATAACAATATTACCAGTTTCTGTTAATTAATTTTTAATGAGAGCCTAGGGATGTGAACAAAAGGTTAAGATTCAATTTGCTTATAATAAATATAAGTTCTGGTTAGGCCGAAACAAGGGAACTTCAAAAAGATCATGGAAAAATATCATTATCTTATAATTCCATTTTTGCACAAACTTTTTAAAGCCCCTTTGTATACGCAAATGTGGAAAACATATTTTCCCTAGAGAATTCACAGAGAATCATAAGTTAATTCAAGACTTACTTTCCATTATCCCTGGTGTGTATTTATAAAGTCCTTCCCTTTACTTATCTTTGTTATTAATTGATGAAAACATTTTATTAAATTTTGATTGGTTGCATAAGTGGACAGGAGTGATGGTGTGGGCAGAAGAAAGCAGTTGGAGTTTCAAGCTGTCTTTTGTTCATTTAGGGCTCAGTCTCTGTAAGAACTTTTTCCTCCTAAGAAACTGTCTTGAAATAGCTCAGAATGATTGGGCCATCAATTACAAGAACCTGATGTGTTTAGAGTGTATGAGAATGACCCACTTTTACTGTGAAGGATTTTGTGAGTGATCTCAGTTCACAAAGAGCTATCTATTGGAATCCATTAGTCATTCCTCATATAAATCCATGAATGATGCCAGGATATTTTCACTATTTACTGTTGATCAGAAGAAATTGAATGAAGCCAAAATTGAATGAAGCCAAAATTCTGAACCGAATCTCCACCACTGCATTGATCCCAACTCATGGTGCTGCTATTGTACGGAGTACACTGCCCCATAACGTTCCCAGGGTTGTAATCTTGGTGGAAGCAGATTGGCACATCTTTCTCCCAAACCACCGATCTTTTAGCTAGCAGCGGAGACCTTCGCCACTATGCTGCCAAGACTCCTGCAAAAAGGAGAATGTAGTGTTTATCATCTTAGTAGCACAGTTAGAGAATGCTTTCAGAGTGCATGATGTTTCCCATCCAAAGCTTGGCTTCCTAAGCTAACGTCTTTCCTTTCAATAGTTTCTATAAAAAATACATGCGTTAAAAATAATTAATTATATTTCTCCCGTCCGTTGCTATGGCAATGGCACTTCCTTCAGCGTCCAGTGTTCCCTCATGCCCTTTTGAATTAATTCAGCACACAAGAGATCAATTTTAGAAGTAAAGTCTTTTGGATGTAAGTGTCGAGTGTTATTACATGGATTTTGTGATGTCCAGATGAGACTCTCTGTGGACTTATGGAGGGACCATGGCTTTGTCATTATGCCTGGATGGTAAAGGCTGCTCTTACACTGGGTGCCCATTTCTTTCTATGAAATAGTAGAAGGTCCTATTTGAGAGAACCCGGTGGAGGCTCAAAGTAAGAATAATGTACATAAAATGCTCAGAATTCTGTTTTCACAATTACACACCCATCCAAAAAAAAAGGATTCAGCATCTAAGGATTCCTATTCTTCTGCTTAATTATCTCCTAAATCTTTTTTTATGAATATACTTAAGTGGAAAAATAAAGTTAAAATAATTTCATTCAAAAGATTTCTATGTCTTTTAAAACAAAGATTATTCTACCAGCACTTGATGAGAGTCAATGATGGACACAGACTGTTCTAGAAGATAAGCCCCTTTCTGCAGCGGTTAGGTTTTTCAAAGAGTTGTCTGTAATTGCACTGATATTTGAAGTAGCATGTATTAAGAGAGACAAACGCAAAGAATTTCAAATGTGCTTATGTATTTATTCAAAATGGTTGATTCATTTTAAAGATTACTAAATCAAGAAATTAGTAAAATGTAATTCTTTAGGATAAAAAAAAATTGAGCCCAGTGGCACAACAAATAAGTGCTCAGCTGCTAACTGGCATGTGGGCAGTTTGATCCCAGTCAGTAGCTCCTCAGGGAAAAGATCTAGAGATCCTCTCTCATGAGGAGTACCGCCCAGAAACCGTACGGGGCTGCTTCGACTCTGTCGCTTGGGTTCACTAAGCTGGAAATCGTTTCCCTACTAAACAAGGACCATAATATCATAAGAGAAAAGAAACATAATCAATTAAATAGGTCATTGTATTGCTGCTCTTTTTGGTTGGCCATTTAGATTTATTCATCCAACTCTGTCCTTCATTGACATAAGATGAAATCCAGCTACTTACATGCAGGTAACTAAGTAACGGGATCCGCCCCTTGTGTTCACTCAAAGTTCACATAAAGAAGCAGTTTGGCCTTTTTGTAGGATTTTAGAAGCTGATCATCGTCTTCATAAGACTATTTTCTTCCAGTTTAATGTCTACGGAGGAGGACGTCAGGAGGAACAGGGATGCTGGTTGTTAGTGAGGGACAGTGAGAATGGGCTGGAATTCACAAATCTGAGCTACAATTCATAAGGAAGGATTGATACATCCACAATGACAGCCTAATTGAAAACACACATACACCAAAAGCCACAAATGCTGGAGAGGGTGTGGAGAGATTGAAATTCTCATCCACTACTGATGGCTCTGTCAATACGCGCAACCACTGTGCAAAGTGGTATGGCATTACCCCCAAACAATTGGGATTATTATTACTACTCACTGCCATCAAGTCGATGCTGACTCAGTGACACTACAGGGCAGGGTAGAATTGCGCCTTGAAGTTCTGAGACTGGAACTCTCTAAGGGAGTAGGAAGCCCAGTCTTTCTCCTGCAGATCAGCATGTGGTTTTGACCTGGTGACCTTCTGGATTGCAGCCTAACGAGTAACAACTATACCACCAGATCTCCTGGGAATAGAAATTCCCTAGGATGCAGCAACACCTCTGCTGGGCATATACTCTAAAGAAGTGAGTGACACCGCACCAACAGACATACAAATGCCCATGTTCATCTCAGCAGTATTCACAATAGCAAGAAGTGGCGAACAGCCTAAAAGCTCATCAGTAGAGGCGTGGATAAAGAAACCTTGGCACATACACAATGGAATCGATAAAGAACACTGACAAAACCCCGAAGCACTTCACGGTATAGATGTACCTGGAGAATACTATGCTGAGTGAAGGTAGTCAATCACCAAAGGATAAACATTGAATGAGATCACTAGTATAAGATTAAAAATCAGGATGACATCTTGCATATGAAATAGAACAGAATTTGGAGGTTACCAGGGGAGAGAAGGCAAGAGTGGAAAAATGAAGCAGCGAATTAGAAGGATGACAGGTATAGACTCGGGTATAAAGGAGGACAGAGGCCCATGGGAGGGGGAGGAGAAATCAGGGGAGGGAGTAGGAGGCATAAAATAGAGAGTGGGTGCTGATGAGAGGTTGGAATTCGTAAACGCAGAGAGGAGTGTCTGCATAAGCACCACCACCCCCTTTTAACCAAAAATTCATTTAGAAAAAGAGGAACTACAAATCTGGCTAGACCAGACATGTACACTGGTACAGATAAAAGCTCGCAGAGCAGGGAATGCAGGACAGACAAACCCTTCAGGACCAGTAATGGAAGTAGCGATACTAGGAAGGTAAGGGAAGGGGGAGGGGGAGTAAGGGGGAACTGATCACAATGATCGACGTATGGCCCGCTCCCAGGGGGATGGACAACAAAAAAAGTGGGTGAAGGAGACAGCCGTCAGAGTAAGACATGAAAAAAAAAATTAGACATGATCAAGGGTTCATGGATGGAGGGAAAAAATGATGAGCTGATACCAAGGGCTCATGTAGAAAGAGAATGTTTTGAAAAAGATGATGGCAACATATGTACAGATGTACTTGACACAATGGATCTATATCTATATAGATAGATGGATTGTGATAAGAGCTGTAAGAGCCCCCAATAAAATAAAATAAAAAACTAGGAAGAGCTGAACCCCCTGTCAGTTCTTCATGTCTATACCTTGATCACATGGCTCCTACAGAAGCTGGAGCTAAACACCCACACCTGACCCAGGAGTCAGTGATGCTGAAGGACCGTCAAAGAGAAGGTGTGGCGATACTGGGAAGGTAGAGAGAGGGTGGGTTGGAAAGGGGGAACTGATTACAAGGATCTACATGTTACCTCCTCCCTGGGGGGTGGACAACAGAAAAGTGGGTGAAGGGAGACGTCGGGCAGGGCAAGATATGACAAAATAATGTATAAATTGTCAAGGGTTCATGAAGGAGGGGGTAGTGAGGAGGGAGGGGGAAAATGAGGAGCTGATGCCATGGGCTTAGGTGGAGAACAGATGCTTTGATGATGATGAGGGCAATGAATGTACAAACGTGCTTTACACAATTGATGCATGTATGGATCGTGATAAGAGTTATATGAGCCCCTCATAAAATGAGTAAAAAAGAAAGAGAAGGTGGAGTAGTTGCGGGTTTGGCTGTTGCCTCAGGTTGGAGGTGATGAGCAGATCACCCCTAACAGGTGTAAGCTACAGCACGTCTGCTTCTTTTCATCTGCCCTCCCATGATCCCATTGCAATCTCTGTGGCGGTCCACCCTAACTAGATAACACACTGCTGGGAAGGGTTGGTCAAGCTAAACAAGTTGACACTACAAAGTCATCACAAGTTTAAGATTTAACTTATTCCCTTAAACTTTCACAGATATAATATATATATATATAATGATCCAATACCTCAAATGTCTTGCAATTGATCTGGCTTTACAGCTATTAGAACTAGAAACAATGTAAATTGAAATGTGGCATCACTTTTGTCGAAGAAAACAATTACCTAAAGAAGAATAATCATGCGATATTTGTCCTTTTGTGAATCACTCGTTTCACCGGGCATGTTTTCAAGGTTCATAAAGTTGTAGCATGTATCAGAAGTTCTTTTCTCTTTATGGCTGAGTACTACCCCATTGTATATATATTCAACACATTAACAAATGCAAGGTTGATAGGTGGCTACCAGGGTCCAGAGGAAGGGGGAAGATGGAGTCATTGTTTAGGAAGCATTAACCATTTGCTTTTGGAGGTGGAAACTTTGGCAACAGGTTATGCCAGTGATTGACTAAAATGATTAGTGTAGTTGATGTCACTGAATTGTAAGTGTAGTAAATGTAACAAATGTACATATAACAAACCACTACTAAATGTAAAAAATACTAATTTGGCAAATATTGTATTATATGCTACTACAATAGGGCAATTCTTTAATGATCAAAAAATCAATATATTGATTTTAAACAATAAGAGCCATGTTAATAAGAGCAAGATCCTCAAGTTTTGACACTAGGAAGAATTTGCTGGTTCTGTAAGTTTGTAGTTGGGCAAACGAAACCTCCATCTCCACATTAAAACAATAATAGAGGGCAGTAAAAGGGACTACTGGTCTATCGCTTGGGCGTGAATGAAGGTAAGTTGAGATAATACATGTAATGCTCTTAGTATAGTGCTTGCACCATAGTAATTGCTTACTAAATGATAATTATTGGCAGATTTCTCATTTTAGAAACAAATGTATGCTTTTGTTTATAAATACAATGATTGAGAGCTTAGACTCTCTTTTGTTCAAACGAACTCCTGACTGCACTTTGCCAAAAGGTGGCTGATTATAGAGATGCTAAGTTGCATTTGTGATAGAGCACTGATTTGTCAAGTCTAAGACTTTTAAATCCAGAGTGCTGAAACGAGCTTGCTGCTCTCACTCATTCGCTTCAGGGCTGATTTCTTTCAAATCCAGTAAAAGCAGAAGAAAGCACGTGGTCAGTGGTGAAGCAGGTCGAAGCTCCTCCGTCTAGAGAGAAAGCTGCTCTTTCCTTGTTGTTGTCCTTCCCGTGCAAAGCAGCTTTATTTGCAGATGGCCAAGGGCCTGAAGCCAAATAATAACCAAATGCAATTAGTAGGAAAATGGGTGGAATTTTCTTATGTAAGACTGACTTTTCTTCACTCCTGGGGCTGCTGGAATCAAAATTGTTTGTAGTAGGAAGTAATAAAACCAAAGGAAATTATTCTGAGTCTACTATTACCGTGAGTGAAAGAGGCAATTTGTAATCTACAGTGGGTTAGTTTTACCTGACGTCTGAAGAAAAAGGAAAAAAAAGAAGTTGTGCTTGTTAAGGCCTTTTAAGCCAGAAGACCCAACTCACACCCCTCTTCTTTCCATCCACTCCGATTCTAGGACAGAAATTCCACTTTGGGGAAACAAATCTTAACATGTTGCTAGGAAAGAAATAGATTCACTACAGCTGATGCCTGCTTGAAAGGACTCTGAGGGCACAGGGCTCTGCTGTTTGTGGGGACAGCGTTGTGAGAGGAGGATTTTCCCCTACCTTCTCCAAAACTGTCAGCGGGCATTACTAAAGAAATATTTAAACATAAAGAATGCCGCTGTTGTTGTAAAGTGCCTTTGAGTGTGTTCCAACCCGTCGTGACCCTGTGTACACAGAAGGAAACACTGCCCAGAGCGGTGCCATGCCCACAACTGTTCCTGTGTCTGAGCCCATCAATGCAGTCGCTGGGTCAGTTCGTTTTGTCAAAGGTCTTCCTCTTTTTCACTGCCTGATGCTTTACCAAGCATGATGTCCTTCTACAGGGACTGGTCTTTCTTAACAACATGTGCAAAGTGCATGAGATGACGTCTCACCATCCTGGAATCTAAGGACCTTTCTGTCTGTATTTCTCCCAAGACAAAATAACTGTGTCCTTTCTGCAGTCCATGGTACTTTCAGTATACTTCTTCAGCCCCACGGTTCAAATGCATCGATTCTTCTTCAGTCTTCTGTATTCAATATCCAACTGTCACATGCATGTGAAGCAGTTTCAAATACCATGGCTGGGGCCATGTGCGCCTCAGTCCTCAAAGTAACATTCTTGCTTTTCAATATGTTAAAGAGGTCCCATGAAGCAGATTTAGCCAGTACAATGCATCATTTGATCTCTTGACTGCTCCTCACTTGAGCGTTGATTGTAAATCCAAGCAAGACAAACCCTTGACACTTTCCATCTTTTCTCCATTTACTGTGATGTTGCCTACTGGTCCAATTGTGAAGGTTTTGGTTTTCTTTACATTGCGTTGCAATCCACACTGACGGCTACAATCCTTGATCTTCATCAGCAAGTGCTTCAAGTTCTCACTTTCAGCAAGCAAGGTGTGTCACCTCTATCACTGGTTGCTAATAAGCTTTCCTCCAGTCCCGATGCTGCATTCGTCTTCATATAATCTAGTTCTCTGATTATTTGCTCAGCATACAGATGAATAGGTATGAGAAAGGGATGCCACCTGATGCTCACCTTTCCTGATTTAAATCATGCAATTTGCCTTTCTTCTGTTTGCACAACTGCCTCTTGTTCCATGTACAGATTCCTCATGAGGACAACATAGTGTTTCGGGCTTCCCATTCTTATCAAGGTTATCCATAGTTGCTGTGGTCCACACAGTCAAATGCCTTATCATAGTCAATAAATCACACTTAAACATTTTTCTGGTATTCTCTGCTTTCAGCAAATATATATATCTGACATCTGCAATGATATCTCTTTCTTCCATATCCTTCTCCAGGGACTAGTCTCTTCTGATAACATGTCCAAAGTATGTGTCCAAAGTACAAGGAGATTGGTGCTCATATAATTCCAGCCAATGCAGGCCCCCAAATCCCACATATCTTATCTCTTTATATAGGCTGTAAAGCTTTATACTGTTCAGTTGTTTTTGCCTTTGTTTCATTTTTATTTGTGTTTTACTCTCAGGCTGAACTGTATACGCTCTACAACTGGGCCTTGTAGCCTTTAAACTGTTCTCAGACCTTGTATTCTGAGGTGGGTCCTGGGTAAAGTATATATATATATATTTAAAATTTCCTACCTAATTCTATTATTTCTCCTGGTTTGAGAATCAGGATTCTTATTAATTTGGGTTTCATCCTTTTAAAAGACTATAAAATTAAGCAGGCCACAAAAATCCACTTTTGACTAAATGTCCTCATATTTAAAACAGGAACGATAGCGTCTGCTTTTCATTAAATAGAATAGTGAATAAACATCTAGAGAATATGCATATTTTGTTTTAGACATTATAAAAGGGAAAAATAAGTCCTAGGATCTGCTCTGAAGGGCTTTCTAGAAAGAAACTTTAGAAAAAATGACAGATATGAACAACAAGTTTATTTAGGAGTTTTGACCCCACCTTTCTCTGGAAAGCAGATTCGAACTCTTCATGCATTGATTAGCAAACCACACGGTTGTGGTGAGCAGTCTCCCTTTAATTGAATCTCCAATTACACTACCCTCTCTACAGAATGTCCTCATCTAGTGTATGCAAAATTCTACTCACTGAAACTATTATTAATTTCACACCCTCTCTTCTCTAACCTCCGCCACCACCTCACCCAACTTTCAGTTATTGACTTGGCTTATTATTTTATAGAGAAAAATTGAAGCAATTAAGTGGAGCCACATTGTTTTCCTAATACCAAGTCTGTCAATTTACCTCTTTACCCACATTCATACCCATTTATTCTACCTTGCTTCCTGTTATATTTGATCTTGCTCATGCCTTACAATTCTTCCTATAGTCTCAAGTTGGATGAACTTTTATAATTATTTCCTCTCTCGGCTGCACCAATGATTTATTCCTGCCTGCCAGAAAGGGGTGTCTTTCCCATCCATAAGCATGCCCTAAGAGTACACACCTTGAGCACCCTATATTGAAGAAGCAAGGCCTCTCAGGAGCCTGCGTTCACTTCCTCCTCTCCTCTGTAAAGATCTTTTTCACAAAGATCTGGATGGCTGCCCCAAATGCCTCAGCCCCCATTTTTCATGCAGCCTAATAAGTCTTTCGTCCCCATCCGTTTGCCTATTCCTACGCTCCTCACCTCCTCTCCATCCCTCCCCTCCCTTCCCCTGCCCTCTTTGAGTGTGTGTGTGTGTGTGTGTGTGTGTGTGTGTGTTTCTGACAATGTGGCTGTCCTCCTACACAACCAATGGCTTGTTTTGGGGCTCCCTTGCTGATTGTTCCTCTTTTGAATGTTGACTCTCTTTGAAGGTAGTACTATGTCCTCTTTTGAACATCAGCTGAACTCCGATGACATTTTCTCTGACCCTGTGGTTTTGAGTACATCCGTAAGTGAAGAGCCACCAAGTGTACAAGTCCATTTCTCTCTTATCTCCTGTGCTCTCTTGCCACAAACCTGCCCTTGATCCTCCTTGTGTCTTCCTCACTTCAGTTAACAAAGCCACCACTCATCTCGTCTTTCAATTCGAATACTTTCAAAGCTAAAACCTGAAGATCATTCTCATTTCCCTCCTTGTCTTTGCCCTACCATGTCAACTCCATCAGAAAGTACTGTCAGGAATACCTGAAGACCTCCCACTTGAAGTTCAGTCTGACCACTCTCAACATCATCAGGTGACCTCTCAGTTCCACCCACTCTTATCTCGATGTGGGCAGTGCACCCACTTCTAAGCGCTTTCTTGCTACTATCTTTGTTGCTGTTATTAAGGACCAGTGATTGGGTTCTGACCCATAGCAACCCATGTACAGCGAAGCACTGGCCAGATCCGTGCCATCCTCACACCTGTTCTCCTGTTCGAGCCCATTGTTGTGCTTGCTGGGTCAATCCATCTTGTCGAGAGCCTTCCTCTTTTTGATTGCCCTTCTGCTTTATCAGTCAGGATGTCCTTCTGTAGGACTGGTCAATCCTGACAGCATGCCAATTTTTGTGAGACAGAATCTCAACATTCTTGCCTCTACGGATGTCTTAGAAAAAGTACAGCTATCACATTTGACTTCCTATAATCGATTCCCCACAGAGGATCTGATGTATTTAGAAAACAAACTAAAAATCAGTTTACATTGCTCAGTTTGATGACTCTTATTGCAATTTCAATATAATCCATTCTCCTTTCAAATAAACCAAAGTATAGTGGGAGGGTGGGGGCTACTTTTTCAAAAATTGGGAATATTTGAATGAGCATTTGAAAATACTAAGGGATTATCATGAGCTTGTCTTAAAATTCTATACTCTAGCAGCCCACCGATCTCACAATACATAAAAGGAGGCAGGTGGAGGAGAAACGTGGATGAAGGTGGTGGCCAAACAATGATCGTTCATGCATGAGGATTTATTCTATTAACTTTTCTACCTTTCTACATAGTGGCTTGAAAATTTTCGTAGTATAAATATTTTTAAAATAGCAGCTAAACATATCCCAGTTCTTTCTGCTGGCCTTCAAAGTACTGGATGAGTGTACACTGCCTTCTTCCTTAATTCTTATTCCATTCTTCTGTTTACTACTTGGCCACACACATCTTCTCTTTGCAGTCTCTGTTCCTCCTGCTTGCTGCACTCTTTGCCAGGCTGACATCTTTAGGGATGACTGACCCCTCCCTACTCCCACTTTCATCCGCTCTGTTAAAAAACAAAGCACATCTCTTTGTCTACATGTTTAGTACTTGTCTTCCTCAACTAGAATATAAGGGGCATGAAGTAGGGATCTTGCATCTAAACAGTGCACAGTGAGTAGTCAATAAATACTTGTATGTAAATCAGGTTGGTTATATGATTTAATCCCATTTTAAAGATGAAGAAACTAACGGTGCAAAAGATATTAAATGATTTTATCAGTGTCACAAATATTAAGAGGCCAAACTGGGAAGTGAGTACATGTTTTCCTGACTTTGGGGTGGGTGGCAGACTGGTTACTTTGGGGGCTGCATAGTTGGCACCTTGAAGCCACCAGCCGCTCTCCCTGGCAGAGGGACAAGGCTTTCTACTTCCATAAAGCGTCGCAGTCTTGGAAACCCAGAGGGCAGTTCTACCCTGTCTGACAGGGTCTCTGAGTTGGAATTCACTTGATAGTGATAGTGAGTCTGGTTTTGTTATTTTACTTCTGGCAGATTAATCGTGGACTGGAAACACAATCTCCCACTCAAAAAACTACAAAGGTATTTCTTTTGGGGAAAATATTCTGTGGCTTTAGTTACATTCTCAAAAGAATTGTTGAGGCTCCAAAGGTTGAAAATAATTATATCTTTGGTTTCTAAGAGAGGTATCTTACAACGTTTGAGGCTCCACACAGTTTAAAGTGCCAGCTGATGAAATCATTACATCAACTAATCCTAAAAATCAACATGCATGAAAAATTAAATAATAACATTTTTGTATTTTTGATACCTCTTTTTTAGGCCATTGGACGTCCATTTATGCCTCCGTACTGGTCTCTGGGATTTCATCTGAGTCGATGGGGCTATAATAACATAGAAGTGATGCGAAAAACAGTTGAACGTTTGAAACAGTTTAATATCCCTCATGTAAGTGTATCTCGACCTCTGTGATGTCAATTGAAGGTAGCAAAGACATGAGAAAGTTTAGTGATGATATTTTAACATGAAATGCATATGCACACACATTTATAAAGATATTTGTACATATTGCAAAACAGGCACAAAATTGGCATAGTTTTGTTTTTTGTACTCTCAATTAATTTGGGGTCTTTTTTGACCTAGTGGCTAATCTGAAACTCACACCAGTATTTACGTTTTAAGTTAACTAGAGTCATTTATTAGCTGCTCATGGTTCTTTGATAACATGTGTCTAATGTCTGAGGTACTCTCTGGATTGCTCCTTTGCACAGGACGTTCAGTATGGGGACATTGACTCCATGGAACGCCAGTTGGACTTCACGTATGATAAAACGAACTTCGCCGGTCTGCCTGAGTTTGTCAAGGCACTGAAAAGAGATGGGATACGTTATGTCATTATTTTGGTAAATTTCATTTAAAAATCAAACAACATATTTTAGTTTGAAGTTTTTGAGCATTTCTAAAAATATATTATAATTAATGTATCAAAAGTAGAACTTCCAGTGCTATCACATTTTGGAGGAACATGGTTTTATTAAAGGAAAATAAATTATAAGAAGTGTTAAGTTATTCAAATGATACAGCAATGTCATAACAAGTGATGGGGGAATTCATTAAAATTTCTAAGCTCCAGTGTTCTTTCTTAAAAAAATAAAATGACTCTTAGATAGAAGGATAGAAGGAAAAATATGTTTTTCGGCAGATGACCCTATTTGTAAAGATTTGAAGACCAGGCCATAAAATCCTAAATGAAGAATAAGAATAAATTAGCTAGTAAGCAAATGCAGTCATTGTTAGGCTGAAAGAAGCCATTTACGACTATGTTTAGGAATACGAATGTGACTATACGTTTGCAATTGCATGCTTATCTCACTGCATATATCATTTACAACTTTATAAAATAATTTCATTTCTATTTTAATGTGTGACAGAAAATATCTCTGTATTATTCTTATTTAGTATATGACTTAATGATGTTTGAGGTTTATGGTGAAAGAGGGTGTGTGTGTGTGTGTGTGTGTGTGTGTGTGTGTAAATTAGTGGTTTATTTTAA
>NW_022111306.1:1589073-1600665 GCF_000313985.2 Echinops telfairi
TTGCTCTGCTCCCCTTGCTGTTCTGTTGCACACCCTTAGTGTTTCGCCTCAGTGTACTGGGGTCAGATCGGTGCAATTCTCACACTGTCTGCAGTGTTGTCCCCTGTAGTGTTTTGGGTCAGTGAGGGAAGTCATGTCTCATAGTGGCGGCCATATGGTCCTCTTTTTGCTTTGGCTGCTTTGAGCAGGAATATCATCCTCAGGGCTTGGTGGGCCAGGATGTGCTCCACTCCCTTTTCCTCCACCTTCATTTGCTCCCGTGTGCTCTGATCAGACATGTCCCTCTTCCTGAGCTGTAGCTTCAGTGCCATCCTCCAAAGGGAATTCTTCTGCAGGGATGGGGGGCTGTCCATGTAGTTGGGATTGGGCCTCTTAGACCGCTCTATTAGAGGAACAATGATTTTAAGAGTTTTCTTACTATGTTTCATTTTATGGAAGAAAAACTTGAACTTCCTCAAAAGTACTTGGCTTATTTATTGAGGTGTTTTCCAGCAACATTTAAAGCAGAATCCAAATTTCTTGATTTGCTCATCTGGATTAGACTTATGCTCTTAGATAACGTTTCAAGTAAAGTAAATTGAAATACTAACCAGAAGTATGTAATTGCATTGTGAAACTCATATCACTAGGGGTCATGTTGTAGAACACTAAAAAGAAATGGAATGAGTTCTTATGTTGCAATCGTATTTGATATGTGAGGACATCTTAATGTTTGCAATATAAAACATTATGTATATGAATATTAGAAATTTTATCTCCAATATTTTGGGAAGTTTACAGTTATAGTTATCATATGCTATTTTTCCTTACACTTTTCATGGAAATGCAGGACCCCTTTTTGACAAAAGATGAACTGGCAGGTACTTACATGCCCTATGAACTTGGACAGAAAATGAAAATATGGATCAATAACTCTGATGGAGCCACACCAGCTGTTGGCAAGGTAAGAGCCTCACAAAATTAGATGTCAGGCATTTTCTGATTGAGTATATAACTAACACGTTCAATTCAGATGACTCATCTCTTGAGTTCAGTTGAAGACTCTTATGTGCAGCTTCTTCAGCTGTGCTGGCTTCTTAGAGTTGCAGCGCTGGCCTGGACAATTTCATGTGTTTCAATCCTTTCATTCTCTATAAGGCTAACCATTTTTTATAACTTCTCTTTACTACAACTTTTCCTTGTGAAAAGTCAATGAATATTTATTGCCATTTTCCCATTGGGAATTGTACCTTTTTCTTCACGATTCATTAAATATTTAGTGTTTTCCATATAAGATTCCAAATATGTTTCCTAGACTGTTTGTATTTTAACCTGCGTATTGTGTTTCTGCTGAATAATTTAAACTATTTTGTAGCCATCGTGGTCTTCTTTCTTTTTATCCTTTGTTTCTGATGTCATATTTTGAATCTCCCCAAAGACCATTGTAACTTGTAAAAATTGGCTCCTATATATATTTAGATCATTTGAAAATTTTTAAAACATTTAAATCATATTTAAAAATTTATGTCTTGTTTATTTTCATGTATGATATCCAATATAAGTATGATGTAATTTTTCAAAATGGATAGTTAATGGATGAAGCATCATCTGTTGAATAATTCAGCATTTCCCCACTTTGAAATACTGTCTTTATCATGAAATAAATTCCTACAAAGACAAGCATTTATTTCTTACCTTGTAGCTATGTTGTTGTTGGTTTCTCCATTCCTTAATATGACTTTATGATTATTTAGGCCTATTAGTCTTCTAAAACTCTTCACCATTGCCTCATTTATCTTTCCAGATAAAGTATGTAGTTATAAATGTTGCAATAAAATTTGGGTTGATATTAATTTAAAATTATGAATCAGCTTAGAGAGACTTAGCATCTTTATATCATTAAAATTTTCTTACCCCAAAATATTCTATATTTCTTGATTTATGTATTTTTGGTATTCATGAGCATTCTATTGTTTTCATTATCTTGTTTTTATAAGCTCTTGCTGTGACCATGAATATATTACTGTTTCATTGCTATTGTAAATATGTTTTACATTTTTTAACCTCTCTGTATATAGGGCATGGAAAAGAATAACTGAAATTTCAGTAGCATAGTGAGAAAATATAACTTTGTGCATAATTTTACTATTAAAAGAGCATTGAGCTGTGGTGAGAAATAATTTCTCTTTTACCACTACTTTATTTCCTTTTACTGTGTGCTTAGCTATTTAACTTCCTGAAGGCTCAATTTTTTATTTGTAAGACTATAGAAAGGCTCAAATATAGAATCTCCAAAGGATCTAAAACTAAAAAAAAAAAAAAATCCCCAAACTCTGTGCTTAAGTTGCTGCCGACTCATAGTGACCCTATGCACCCGAGAGAACTGCCCTTGTGGGTTTCCGAGATTATAACTATAGGGAAGTAGAAAGCCCTAACTTTCTCCATATTGCTGATGAAGATTTTGAATTGCCAACCTTTTGGATCGCAACCCGATGTGTAATCACTACATCACCAGGGCTCCTAAAAGAATTAAAGGGCTTTCTACAAAGGAAACTTTGGATTGCTAATCACAAGGTTGGCAGTTCAAACACAAGAAGGTCATCAACAGAGAAAAATGAGAATATCTGTTCCTTTTAGATTTACAGTATTGGAAATACTATATAGGACAACGATGAGTCAGAATCAACTGGATGGCCGTGAGTTTGGTTTTTATATAGGTGCCCAAGGAGCCCTGGTGGTGCTATCAGATAAGTGTTGAACTACTACGTATAAGGTTGGTGGTTCAAAACCACCAGAAGCTCCAAGGGAGAAAACTGAGGCTATCTGTTGCTGTAAAGATTTATAGTCTAGAAAATCCTATATGGGGACACATTGAGTTGGATAGAAGTTTCTATACCATAGTAGGGTGCCCTGGTGGAGCAGTGGGTTAAACATTGTGCTGCCTTCTGTAAAGAGAATGTTTAGAACCCACCACTTTCTGTTCTCCAAGAAAAAAGATGCTGCAGGCTGGTTTCATAAAGACTAACGACCTCAGAAATCCTGTGAAGTAGTTCTACCCTGTCTCCTATATGGTCTTTGTGTGTCAGAAGTGAGTTGATGATATTGAAGTTGCACGCGCACACACACACACACACACTCACACACACTCACCATAATAGCTTATTTGTATTGTTTTGGTTGACTTCTTTATCCATCATAGGCCTGGCCCCCAGGAGATTCAGTGTTTCCAGACTTTACCAACCCCCTAACAACAGAATGGTGGATCCGGTTGTGCACGGAATTTAAGAACGTCATCGATTATGATGGGATCTGGATTGTAAGCCTAAATTTGTTATATTGAAGATTTCTTTTTTTGCTGGTGAAAAGGTGGAATGATCTCATCTTTTCAGCTTCATATAGCAGGCTATACCAAATTAAAATGAAAAGTCTTGTTCCTTATCTTATGTTTTCTGCTTCAATTCCTTTATGCTTCACTGGTGAGTAGAGAGAGCTTTTTCCTTCAATACTGGCAGTCTCTGTATGTGCCATCTGGACCATTGCTTCCTCTTAGTCTAAATGAGGCGTTTTAATGTAGGCATTGATGTTTATGCCTACTCCATGTGCAGCACTGGGGGTTTGCAGTAGTTGAAGAAGGAGTGGGCAGATAAGCGATTGCATGGTCATGATGGGGGAACACTGAAAGCAATAGGAATACAGATCGAGGGCATTGAGCTCAGGTCAGCTACCATGAGAAGTGAATGGGAGTTTGTGAATTGAATGGGGTTGTGGGTTGAAGTGTTTCGAGCAGTGAAGTTAGCGTAGGAATATAAGCAAAGGAAAGAGACCTGAGGAGTGGCTTGCCCAGTTCTAATGAGACAACAGTTCATTGTATATCTAATCCAGAGAAACACTTACAAGCAAAATCATATGGGCTGATGATTATGTGAAGTTGAGAGCACTCTTGCCACTCAACAGAGCCATCCCTAACCCCTGTTATTCACATACTTAAAAAGAGCAAAGCCTCCTATTTCTGTGTCGTTACTTGCCCACTTTCCTTCCCATTTCTCATCGTTTCCACATGTTAAATTATGTGGGTCCACTGACATGCAGTGGTCACAAGAACTTTTCTATGAATATTTCACTGATTTTCTTAAAATATGCTTTTTAAAAAAAAAAATCATTGGTTGTATTCAGAAGGCATTGGAGGGCTACTTAAAAGAAGCATTTCCTTGATATAAGCCACAAACAATATGAATAAATAAAACAATATGTTAGGTAATAATTACTACCAATGAGAAAAATTGAACTGGGAAGCAAGATGGCAAGTCAGAAATTTAAATAGTGTCATCTGTGAAGAAGAAAATAGGTAACAAAAGTGAGAGAAAGGCATTTAAACAGGGCATAGAGTAAATACAAAATCCTCAAAGCAGAACTATGCCTGATATTTTCCAGGAAGAGAAAAGAGGCTAGTGTACTAGAGTAGAGTGATGAGGACAAGGGGGGACAAGAATAGGGAAAATGTGAGCAGGGTATTGAGCCACTGTCACAAAGGGCATCTTTGGCTTTTGCTCTGTGTGAGATGAAGCAGCGCTGGAAGATTTTAAGTAGAATCTTTTAAAGGATCACTCTGCTTGCTATATTGAGACTAGACCGCCAGAAGGGCAAAAGGAGTGTGAAAGCAGTTGTGAATTCAGGTATTATAGAGCCTTGTATCATTTGAGTAGCTCTCCAAGGGGTGGGGGGGGCGGAAATACCAATAGAAAATTTAATATAAAAACATGAAGGGATCATACAGAAGATGATGACAAAACTTAAGTTTCTTTAGTTTACAGTTAAGTCCTCTTCTGAGCCCCTGTGAAGAAGGCTAGGTAATAGAAACCAAGGCAATGATGCAAAGCAAGAAACAATGATGGTGTAGCCTAGGATAGTGACAATGGAGTCAATGAGACATGATTTGATTTTGTGATTAGTTTGAAGGTAGAATTGACAGGATTGGATGATGGATTAGAGGTGAGCTCCAAGAGAAAGCAATTAAGAATGATTTATGCTCACAAACATTGGAAAGACGTAATTGACATTTGCTGAAATGGTTGCTATTTATTCCTACCTATTCCTACCTATGACCTTTGTGTATTTGTGGAACTGTTGCTGATTTGCCAGGATAGCCTCTTTGAGACCAGGGATAGTGTTTTGTTTATTGCTAAGCTTCTAGTGCACCATTCCACACATTTACATCTTCAGAAAATGCTTGTGGATGAGTGAATGCTCTTTCTTCTGCTTTTTCCCCACAATGGGAAGTAAGAAAACGATACCCACGATTACTCATTGAGTTTTTATTTTTTATGTGAGGATATGAACGAGCCATCCAATTTTGCAACAGGACAGCAGCCAGGATGTGTAAATAACAATTTAAACAACCCACCTTATGTGCCTGGTAAGTACTCCCAAATTGCCATATGTTTTGAAATAATTTTGCACTTTAGAAAGTGTAAGTTTCCTTTCAGAGGTCTCACCAATGTAGTAATACTCCAAAACTTTTCTAACGTGTCTGTACACAAGAGGTGAAAGATCAGCACTTTGAACAGGAGGAAGAGGCGATAGTTGGCTGCTGTGAAAATGTACCGTCTTGGAAACCTTAGGGGGCCCTGGTGACTTCCTCCTCCAGGGTTGCTATGAGGTGGAACCAACTTGATGGCAATGGGTTTGTTTAGGTTGGTATGCCTTTTGTCACCAGCAAAAGGGACAGAGAAAAGAGGAAGGCCCTCAACAAGATGAATTGAGTCAGCGACTTTGCCAATGCGCTCAAGCATGGGAACGATTGTGAGCACGGTGCAGGGCCGGGCAGGGCTTCCTTCTGTTGTTCAGAGGGTCGGACTCCACGGCACCAAACAATAAACGACCCTGTAAAGGAGGATTTTCACCTGCGGCTGACTAAAAGTAATCGAGAGAGGCCAAGTTTTTCCAAATGAGCAAAAGTTTAATAAGGGAAGAGCCTGCAGGTGGTGATAGGAAAGGCCTATGAAATACTTTCCCCTGGCCTCTTGTGGTAGTCACCTAATCTGGTGTCAATTTAAGGATTAGGAGTGTCAGGGTGGCATCTAGGCTGTCAATCTGGAGATAGCCAATGAGACTTCTGTGGGCATGGCCTTTTGCTGAGAATTCTGGGAAATCTGGTACTTCCTCCTTGGAGGTGGAAGACACCTCTCGCTCTCTGCTACTCCCTGGGAGACATTGCAGAAGAAAAAGCCACATGGATGCAACCAGACCTCGGAAGCCAGAGAGACCCCTGCCAACACTGAGATGTTTCCAATGACACTGGACCCAGAGACTTTCTACTCACTGGCTTGTGATCGTCCTGCATTTGGCTTCATTGCATGAGTTTTGTGAGTTTAAAGAGGACCTTTGGTCTGATTGATATCAGATATATGGGCTAATATCAGATTTATGGCCTTGGACTGGACAGGGTTGGGATGGTTTCTCAATGTTCAATTCCTCTTGTATATAAACCTCTCCCTTATATACATATGCATGTTTATGAATTTGTTTCTCTAGTCTACCCAGACTAACACACTTCTCAAACAAAAGTGTTGCTAGGATTTATAACAGTTTTTAGGTGAGAAGGAACATTATGTTTATTCATTAGGTAAGAAGGGATTTCCAGAAAAATAGCCCATATAGGCAGGGCCATGCTAATTAGGTGTTCATACAGAAGATCTTTCAAGGTGGATTCCATTGCAAAGGCTTACGGAACTGGAAAGCAAAACGTATTCTGGGTTGTCAGGCTTGCTTAGTTGCATTTAGTCCTGGATCTAGAAGGTCATATGGCGGTGGCCTCTGTGCATGCTAAGGCTAGTGGATCAACTCAAGTGTACCAAAGCACTCTAATGAGGAGCTCCACCTGTCGCAGTGAATACCATGAATATTCGCATTTGTTTCAAACTGAAAGCCATCCTTTTCCTAAACAACAGGCCACTTTCCTTCTTCTCTATTGAACTTGCCACAGCGAGTTTCTCAAAGAGGGTTTTGGCCAGCCCTACTAGCCTATCTCAATGTCCACAGAGAGTTTCTCAGTGTTAAAGAACGTTTGGATTGATTTGTTTGTGACAGTGGGTTAGCATTGCACTTCTGCTTTCACAGTCTTGGATATCCACACTGGCTGTAGTACTGTCTCACAGGGTCACTGTGAGTCGGAATCAACCGGAGGATAGTGAGTTTGGGGTAGTTTGTTTTTAGCTTAGTTTCCTGAGTATAACCTGTTTGAATTTGGGGGTGTTGGTACTCTTTTTCAAATCAACCAAATAAGAAAATGGACCAAAGTCACAAGGAGGGTTCAGCCAATTCAGCTAATCTGTCTCACGCTGGTGATGAGACCATGGGATGTGTGGACACTTCACCTTTGCCTTGGGAGTAACCGGAAATACTCTTCCCTGCTGATCCTTAGAATGATACAGGGAGCTAGATTTGTTGGTGAGGTGTAGCAGATTAGATTAAATTAGATCACTCTTTGGCGATAAGGTCTATTGAATTTACAATGTCCACATTCTTTGCTACTTCTACAATTAATCATATTCAAATGAAAAACTTGTGAAGACTGCATTAGGAGGTGGGTTTTTGTAGTCAAAGATTTACCCCTGGCTTCAGACTTCTCATTTGAATGATAATAGCTCTCATTTATATTTCCTTTGCAATCACTGACATTCGAATGTGCCAGGATGCCATTTCCACCGAACCAGCAGCAAAGGGGAAAAGTAAAACTGAAATAACAAACTTTCATTGCAAGACCTGTTAAACTACAAGGTCCTTCTACATGGTCTTGAATCCCAAAGATAGTAAGCTCTCTTCACGTGTTAGTGGTTGCATAAAAGAAATTATGAATATAAATTCCTCAGATTGTTGCCAGGAAACAAGGGATCAGGATCACCTGTCTCTGTTTCAGCCCAAGACAGAGACCAGGTTGATTTCAAGTTTATTCTGAAATGTTAGCCAGAAGGAAACAAAGGGGGTTGCTACTTACAAACTGCTTTTAAAAATGTAAAAATCAAGAAAGCTGTATTTCTTAAATTGACAGCCGCAGGTTTTTAAAATGATCATAGGAAATGATTAGCAGATTTTGCAATGATTGCAGAACACAATTGATTTTCTAAACAATGTGATAAGAATGCTGGTTTTGCAATGATCATAGGAAATTATCTGTACCTATATTTCTCCAGGGGCCATTAGACCACCATCCCCTGAAGCCTATGAGCTCTGGTCCATATGAACTGGGGGATGCTTCCATGCCTGGCCTTACCAGACACTACCCCCGAGGTCTCTGAATGGGTAATGTTTCATGACTGGCTCTGTATCTTTTTTAAAAAAATCATTTTACTGGGGTCTTTTACAGCTTTCATCACAATCCATACATCCATCCATTGTGTCATCCTATGTTGCCATCATCATTTTCAAAACATTTTCTTTCTACTTGAGCCCTTGGTATCAGTTCATTCTCCCTCTCCCCCACTGTCCCTCCCTCATGAACCTTTGATAATTTATAATTATTGTTTTTTCCGTGTCTTATACCTACTGCTGTCTCACTTACCCCATGGTTTCTGTTGTTCGTCTCCCTGGAGGGGTGGTGGTGGTTATGTGTCGATCATTGCGATAGGTTCCCCCTTCTTCCCCTTTCCCCACCTTCACTCTACCCTTCTGGTATCACTATTCCCACTCCTGTTCCTGGATTCTGGGTGTCATGAGCTCTTATCTCTTATCTGTACCTGTTCACATGCTCTGGTTTAGTCTGAAGTGAGAGGCAGCACTGGGGTCATGATAGTGGGGGGTGAAGAAGCTTCAAGGAACCAGAGGAATATTGTGTGTTTCATCGGCCTTTCCTGCACCCTGGTTGACTCATACCTTTCCTGTGACCCCTCTGTGGGGGAGATGTCCCATTGTCTACAGATGGGCTTTGGGTCTCTGGTCTAACCCCCCTCATTCTCAACAATATGGGTTTTTGTTTGTTTGCTTGGGTCTTCTGGTGCCTGTTACCCGGTCCTAAGGATGCATAATGATTTTACTGGCTGGTGTGCTTTTTCCATGTAGGCGTGTTTCTTCTCTGCTAGAAGGCTGCTTGTTTAATTTCAAGGCTTTAAGACCCCAGATACTATATCTTTTAATAGCTGGGCACCATCCACTTTCTTCACCATAGTTTCTTATGCACCCATTATGTCTTCAGTGATTGTGACAGCCTGGTTAACTTTATCCAATGCTACCATAGAGTCAAATAAGGTGAATACAGACTGTATCTAGAGTTTAACAATCTAGAGATTGGCAGGAGCAGTTTCACTGGAGTAGTGGGAGTGGATATCAAACTATAATCAGTTAAGGAGAGAGTTGGGGATTAGGAGGAAGAGGTAGTGGTGTATACACATTTTTGGCAGGATGTTTTTCTCTGAAGAGGAATCAGGAATGGAGCTATAGTTAAGAATGGGTCGAAAGGAATGTTGTTACCTTGTTTGTTTTCTAAGAAATGGGAGATACTGAAGTATGCATATTTGCTGAAATGAAAAGAAGGAGGTGCTAATCCAACAATTTGCCTTTCTGAAAAAAGGGATTTTCAGATAGCATCAATTGTGAAGGGACTAGCATTAAAAGAGGGGAACACTTCCTTGGAGCTATATGAAAACGAAGAAACTGAGTACCGATGTACACAGATTTATGGATTAGGTGGCAGGAGGCTAAATATATTCTCAATAGAGACACTTCTATTTCAAAGTACCATAAATGGCCTGGGAGGCCTTATCTAGCCACCTCAGACTTCCCTATTGCCTTGAGGCAGGAGTCGGACAAGTCTTCACCCTTCATCCTTTACCTTGTTCTGATAGTGCCATTCCACCCCCAGCACTACTTCTATCCTAGGTTTGGCAGTTCATTGCAAGGGCTGCAAGGAACACAGGAAACACTAAAGATTAAGGGGGCTTATTTGAGGAATTAACAGGCTACTACCAATCAGGACCAGTAAAGAGTAAGGATCCACTCATTGGTTCACAGCAAGCTCTTCTCAGCTGGCAGCCAAGTTTCTCTCTCAGCCATGTGGTCTGTTGGCCCTTGCATCTCCAGACTATGAAGCCCACCTGTCATTCTGTCTCACAGGCCCATAATTTCAGGCCAGAGGAGGAGAAGGCACCCACCCCATCATCTCTGCACTGCTGCTCTGAGTCTCTGTGCCAGTCTCTGGTGCATTTGGTCATGTGGTTGGCCCCTTCTGATAGAGACCTTGAACGTGCTCTTCTAATGGTCCTGCAATGCTCTCTTTCTGCTCCTGCCTCAAAGATGGCCCGTTGTTATGGCCAGGGATGAAAACCGACCAATCCCCTCTAAAAGCATTGCACACAGTCCCACCTAATCATTTGGTGGAGTTACTGAGACATGGTTAGAAGAGCCATCTTAAGAACTGTTATTCAAAAAAAAAAAAAAGAACTGTTATTCCAGCATTCTACAGTAATTTTCTAATCGAGCTGTTATGGAGTATGGGTTTGGATTTGGGGAGCAGAAAGATTCGAGAGAGAGTATGCAGTGAATTTATGAAAGAAGTACAGTGGAGGTATCAGGCAATGTTGAGTTCACTCATAGTGTGTATTACTGAAGCAAAAGATGAGGAAAGCAGAAAGCAGTTTGGGGCCCTTAGAAATGAGACTGTCGATGCTTCTTTCTAAGCTGCCATTGATTAAAATGTGAGGAAGCCAATGCAATCCAAATGACAACTCCTGCAATAAGACATTGTGCCCCATAGTGCAAAGAAGGATGGAAGTGCTCGTCAAGAAGGCAGCTCACTCTCAGAAAGGCAGCATGGGTGCAGTGGAGTGCAATGTCTTCACGTGGCTCTTCTACCCAAGTCTTTGTAACTCCCACAAAATGATTGGCTGGGACTACACAAACAGAATGTATGTACCTTAAAAAGGGAGACTGGTCAGTTTTTATCACCAACCCCATGGCTGCACGGTGAGCCACATTTGAAGTCAAAGTAGAGAGGAGCAAGAGAAACCCAGAGGACCTTGGAAGGGTACGTCTAAGAAGTGACCAAAACCCAAACCCAAACTCAGTATTATCGAGTCAATGCTGATTCAGGGTGATACCCTCCCCACTCGCCCCTGTAGGTTTTTGAGACTGTAACCCTTGACAGAAGTAGAAAGCCCAGTCTTTCTCCTGTGGAGCTGCTGCTGGTTTCGAACTGCTGGCCATTTGGATCGTAGTTCAACTTGTAACCTCTACACTACTGGGGCTCCAAGATTGATAAAACCAGACGCATCAGAGACTGTGATGTGGAGATTCAGAGGAACGGTGCTGAGAGTTTGGGGTACATTTTTTTTTCATCTACCCTGAGACTTTCCAACTATGGGACAGAGAAACAGGTAGGCTTGCTTCCTGGCCCATGAAGGCCAAGGCCAAGGGGACTACCTGGCTTTGAGAGGAGGACTGAGAGAGACTTGGCTACCATGTGGCTGATAGGCTGACTCTTGACATGACAGATTCGGCATGGTTGAGGAGAACAAAGCCTTTTATCTTTACTGTTTGCTGCTCCAGGCTTGTGGTCGCCTGTTAACTTCCCTAATAAACCTTCTTAACCATTAGTATGATCTGTGAGTCCTGTGTGGCCATTGC
>NW_022111306.1:1601159-1607379 GCF_000313985.2 Echinops telfairi
AGAAAATGTTTTGAGAAACTATGTACAAATGTGCTTTACACAATTGATGTGTGTATGGATTGGGATAACAGTTGTATGAGCCCCTAATAAAATGTTAAGAAAAAAAAAAGAAAGGTGGGCCATGAAGGTTTGTCTGACCCCTCCCTCTTGGCGCTAGCAAAGCTAGAGGAGTCAGATATGGGCCTTCGTTGCCATTGATTGCGTCAAGTCTGGGCTTCAGTGTCAGATGGACTCCATACCCTTTCAACATCATTTTGTAAAGCCGAGAACTCACGCAAGTGTTTATTCCTTTTTACAGTAAACTGGGTATACAGTTAGCAATTTGCAATTATGAGTTAAGGTTCCAAAATAATCTTTGCTTTCAAAAGCTGGGCCATAAGTAAGAAAGATGAAAGAATAATTGATGCATTTGGATTATGATGTTGATAAATAATACTGAATATACTATGGGTGTACAGAAGAAAGAATGAATTTTTCTTGGGAGAAGTACAGCCAGAATGCTCCTTAGGAATAAGAAGAAAGAGATTTGGCCTCACATACTTTGATCATGTTAAAGGAGGGATGGGAGACTGTGAGTAATGTCATCATCTTAGGTAAAACAGAGGGTCGAGGTAAAGCAAAGGGGGGGGGAAAGATCCTTTATTAGGTGGATTGGCAGTGGCTGCATCAGTGAACTGAAACAAAACAATGATTCTCCAGATGGCAAAGGATTGTGGGATATTTCATTCTGCTTTACATAGGAATTCTATGAGTTGAAACTTTACAAACAGCACCTAACATTTCTTTCTGGAATATCCAGGAAACAATCCTTTTACTTGTCTTTTTACAGTTTATATATGGTACTCACAGTCCTTAGTTCATTATCATGTCCTCTATCTTCAAAACCAAGAGTATTGCATTTTTTCCTGCCCTTTCTTCCAATATCACATCATTCTGTACACAGCTGGAATGGTCTTGCCTTTTAAGGATTTGGGTAATGAGATAGTTAAGGTTTATTGCGCCAACCTGGCCGATAAACACATGTGGGATTAATTGAAGGGCAGAGAGATAAATGGTTCAGTGAGCCTCGCCTTTTTAGTTTGCCAGTCTCTTACTTTCTGATGGTTGGACCAGGGTGCAGCTGCCTTAGCCAGTTCCCTGCTTCAGCTGGCAAGGCTCATTTCTTGCATGACATCCCTGAGGAGAAGCCACATGGACCTACACTGATGTAGCCCTGGGTGCTGGAGCAGCCGTGTGGAGACCCCTACCAGCCCTGAGATGCTTGCACACTCACTGATTCAGCTTTCCTCCTGAAGTTGGCATCATTGTGTGTTTTATGAGATTGAGGAGGACTTTGTAGATCGGTGTCAGACATATGGGCTAATGTTGGATTTATGGGCTTGGACAGCACTGGGTTGGGATGCTTTTTTAATGTATGTTTAACCTTTATACTAAACTCGTGTGTGTGTGTGTGTGTGTGTGTGTGTGTGTGTGTGTGTGTGTGTGTTTCTGTGGACTTGTTTCACTAGTTTACTCAGACTAACACAAGTAATTGGATTGGACCGATTTAGTAGTCCAGGAAAATTTCCGTAGCTCAAGATCCTTAATCCCAATCTCATGTGCAAAGTCCTTTTTGCTATGTAATGTACTCAGGATTGGAGCATGGGCATGCCTTATTACTATCTAACCTTTGTTAATACTTAGACTAATAGCCATTTCTCGGCAACTGAGTCAAATTTGATCTCACAAGGTGGAATATGAAACCCCTGTGGGTTTCAAAGGCTATAAATCATCATGGGAATAGAAACCTTCATCTTCCTCCTAAGGAGCAACTGGTGGTTTTGAACTAGTAACTTTTTGGCTAGCAGCCCAATGTCTAACTCGATATCCCCCCAGGGCTTCTAGTCTGTGTACTTTCCATGTCGGATGGAAGCACTCTCCTTTGGTTGTTTTTCTGCATGCCTGAGGATTCTTAGCAGGAGGCCTGGGGGTAGAGTGGGGTATGTGCTGGGCTGTGATCTGCGAGGTCCGCTCCTGGAAAGATTTACAGCCTTGGAAACCAAAGAGGGCTATGTCCTTTGGAGGTGCTATGAGGCAAAAATCTAGACTTGGTGAAATTCCCTCTCTCCCTCACTGCCTTCGTATGCAACCATCTCTTTCACTTACCACCTAACATAATTTCATTTGAAAGATCAGCTTTCTGGAAGCAAAAGTTGGAGATCCATTTACCTTCTGAGAAACTACTTTCTAGCAAGCCTTCAAACACATCGGCTGGGGGTGGGGGGTGGGGGAGGACGGGAAGACATTTTAAAACAATGAGGAGAACAATATTGCCAGAACAAAACATAAATTAATCATGTGAATGATCCTTCCATGTTATAATTTACCTGTGATAACTAGTGGCCATCCGTCCGAGGCTGGTCTTAGTTCTTTAGCTAGAAGAGCTAATTAGTTCAAGGGCTTCTCTTCATTAGGAAAAAATGTCTTCAGATTAGCCTCCATAATTTTAGCTGAAACAAATCAACAGAGAGTTCTAGCATGCAGGTCAGCACTAGATTTTAAAAGTCTAAATTATACAAAGAAACCACATAAAAAAGGGCATATTTTTCTTTTCCTCCTGAACATAAAATTTCCCCTTGACTTTGTAATTATATTTATTCTTAATATGTTAGTAATAATTGTGCTGATTGTTAGGATTGTTTTTAAAAAAATCATTACCGTCAAGTCAATGCTGACTCATAGTGACATCTCTGTGGGTTTCCAAGACTGTAACTGTTTACAGGAATAGAAAGCCCAGTCTTTCTCCTGTGGAGCTACTGTTGGTATCGAACTGCCAACCATTTGGATCACAGACCAATGCATAACCATATAAAATGACTTCCATTCATTTTCATTAGTTCCTTTACTTCTCCCAACATGCCAATAAAGTAAGGATTTCTAGTCCCATCTTCCAAATGAAATAGCCATGCTATATCCTGCTCAGTCACTCTGCTAGTAATTGGCAGGGCCAGGACTAGAGCCATCTGACTCAATAGGTGACCTCTCTGAGGCCATTCTTTTTTTTAAAATCATTTTATTAGGGGCTCATACAACTCTTATCCCAATCCATATACACATCAATTGTGTAAAGCGCATTTGTACATTCATTGCCCTCATCATTCTCAAAACATTTTCTCTCCACTTAAGGACCCGGCATTAGGTCCTCATTTTTCCCTCCCTCCCAACTCCTCCCTCCCTCATGAGCCCTTGATAGTTTATAAATTGTTATTTTGTCATATCTTGCTCTGATGCCATTCTATGATATTTCTAGTAACTTTATACCTGTAGATTTCAAACTAGAGATTCAAGAGGAACAAGACTGTCTCATATGTAGGAAGAGTCTGGGTTTCAATCTGTTTGCAGGAAACTGAAACTTGCTTCTTTGATCAGATTTTTTCTGACGGAATCCACTGCTAGCAGGCAGACAGATACAACCATGTCCATTTTGCTTATTTGGTAATTTTCTAGTTTGAAAACCTGTCAAATTCTTTGCCATTTTAGGCTTAGAATACAGATGATTATAAAGTAAGAACTCCCTCCCCCAAAAAGCAAATCATTTTATATTGCCCTTTCACAATACAGTAACTATTGTTGAATCAGTACTCTATATAGTCCAAAACCAAACCAAAGTCACTGCTGACGAGTGAATTCGTGGCAACCCTTACAACAGGGTAGAACTCCCCCTGTGGGTTCCTGAGACTGCAGCTTTTTACGGGAGTAGAAAGGCTCATCTTTCCCCTGGCGTGACTTGTGGTTTTGAACTGCTTACCTTGAGACTAGCAGCCCAATGAGTAACCATTATGCCACCAGGACTCCTAAATAGTCCAAGGAAACGGAAAAAAAAATTCAAAGATAAATTTTTTTTCTAAACTCAAGGGAAATGATCAAAGTTGCTCCATTAAAATACATTTAAAAAATTTCTCACAAGTGCTTCAAAGAGTTTATCTTTAGAGTACACCTTTTAATAATATTCCTGAATTATTCTCTACTTTTCAAGTTCCACTTGATCATGTATTTTTTCCTTTTAATCTTCCTTTGAATACCATCTGAAGAGATGACTAGTTTTTGACAGTAATTTCATCTGATGTTATAAATCTATTATTACTTATTATTTATGTGTCTTTTCCATAAAAGGAGAAATGCAGAAACAGAAGATTGTGGGCCAATATTACCCACGAATAGCTTTAAGAAATAAGAGTTGATCCTTTTCTATAAAAATTCAACTTTGATTCTATCTTCTTTATTTCATTCCTGAATTAATTGGAAGGGAGAAATCTGTTCTTATTCGTTTTTCTCCTCCATGAAGTCTGAGTTTCTGCCATCAGTAGAGGAGATATTTATTCGCTTCTCTGTATGTGTATAAATGTCTAAAACATTGTAAGCACTATTATTATGTTTTCATATATATATATCAACTTGGCTAAGTCATGATTAGTAAAATTACATGATGAGTATTAAGTAATTTCTTTCCACATTGAGAGATAATGTAATCATCCTGTGTGTTTTAAAGGCTCATTTATATTATATGAATGAGTCAAAATTATAGGCAGTTGTGTTAAATTGACATTGAATAAAGAAGATCAGTACATGTGAATTGCAGTGTTGGTGAAGAATACGGAAAGCACTATGGACAGCCAAAAGAGCAAACAGACTTATCTTGGAAGAAGTGTATAGCCAGATGGCTTCTTAGAAGCAAAGGTGGAGAGATTTCATCTTTCACCCTTTGGACATGTTATCAGGAGAGACCAGTTCCTGGAAAAGGACAGTGCCAAAGAGCAAGATTTTTTTGGACACATGGAAAATTGTGAGGATGGCACAAGACTAGGCAGTGATTTGCTACATGTGAGTCAGAACTGACTTGATGGCATCAGTTACCAACATGTTAATTGGGGCAGATGCAATCTACAAGGTTGTATTTTGAGCCAATCTCTTCTGAGATACAAAAGAGATTAAACATGCAAGCGGGGCAAGTGAGACCTACTACCACTAAGAACGAAGAGGTAGGACCAGAGTGCAACCTTTATGTCCAGGGTCAGTTTTCAGATCCTCCTGGACCAAGGGAAGATTGATGCCCAGACACATGGAGATCTCTAAGGGACGCTGGGCTTACAGGTGTTAAAAGGACATAAAGACCCTCCTCCAGAGTCAACAGAGAGGGAAAGCCTTCTCTTACAGCCAACGTTCTCAAACTGAATGTACAGCCTCCGAAACTTTGAGAAGTTATGTTTGTTATAGCCATCCACTTGTGAAATTTCTGTTTAGCCGCACTAGATAGCTGAGACAAGCAGAAAGAGATGGTGATGATCCCTACCTCACTTTGACAGTGCTCAAATAGTTTTATACAAATACAATATCTTTTCTGTTTTTAAAGATCTTGAAGCAGGTAGTCATTATTTGGTTCAACAATTTATCTTTCAACTTCAATGTTGGCAGTTTAAGCCTATTTCCTCTTACTATTTGTAGAAATGAAAGATAATTGCATAGTTATATATGCAATATTGGAGACATATTCTTGGTGGAAGATTAAGCAAAAAAAATTGATCACCTGCTCCCTTTATGCACAGTATAAGATGCTAGACACCAATAGTCTGTCTATCCAAGAGGCTGATCATACAAATGGTCAGAGGGAATTCACTGGAGGCTGAATCCATGTGCGGACTCTACAAAGGGCTTTGGGGCTCCCACCATCAGCCACAGACTTCTGAAAACCTAGTGTTCACAATTTAAGCCCTGATACCATTCCCTTATTTAGATTTGGATATTGTTATTTATAATCTTTGGATCGGATGGAGCGGTATGCTTCTTCCACTTGGACTTAATTGACTCCTCACTCAGATGACTGCTGAGCCATTCTTCCTGATAATCAGGCACCATCTAGTTTCTTTACCACTCTTTTCTATGGCACCTGTATCTTCAGTGATCTCTTCATGAAGGGAGCATCAAGCAAGGGCCGTGTCATAAGAACTAATTGTTCTTAGATTGGAGCCAGAATTAAGTGTGAGCCCCCAGTCCACTCATATATCAAAGGTTTATCTCTCTATTTTTCACTTTGAGACATCATTTCCACTTTGTTAGAGGGCATTATCAATCATGCCCATGCTGCAAAAAGGTAATTCTACTGACATTAATTTAGCCAGTGGCATAACATTTTTAAAATTGTTGAGTAAAGGAAATTAGACAAGTATAGGCAGGTAATAAATTG
>NW_022111306.1:1607948-1610504 GCF_000313985.2 Echinops telfairi
TACTGTTAAATTTGGTTTTGTTTTTCTAACCGAGGTGTTGAAGGATTCTATAAATTTTAGGAATTAGTCCCTTCCCTGGGCTCTCATTTCACACTTTTGATAGTCTTTTGATGAACATAAGTGTTTTATTTTGACTAGGTCCAGCCATCTCTTTTGTCTCCGTCTGTGTGTGCTTCTAGCTTCATTATATCTGGTGCTCTGTGCATGCCCAGCAATAGGGCCCTTAAGTTTGTTCCCATTTTATCATTGAGGATCCCGATAGATCTGAGATTTACCTTGACATCTGAAATCCATCTTGAGTTCATTTTTATGCATGGAGTGAAGTATACAACATAGTTTACAATGGATCTGGTATCTCTTTCCACTTATTTCTACCTTTTAAGATTACTTTATAATGTCTGTAATGTGTTACACGTTTGACGAATCTTGGTTTTGTGTGTGTGTGTGTGTGTGTGTGTGTGTGTGCGCGTGTGCGTGTGTGCCCTAACTCACAGTCATCAGATCTGACTGATAGCACCCCTATAGGGCAGAGTACAATTGTCCTTTGAGTTTCTAAGGTAATAGATTTTTATGGGAGCAGAAAGCCTCATCTTTCTGCCCTGAAACAGCTGGTGAGTTCAAGTTCTGGCTATCCAGCTATCAATTATATTACAAGGACTCCCCAGTATGAAAGTTCAGCTAGAAGCAAACTCCCACTTGCCCATTAATGTTAAATAAATTTGCCCTGGGTTTGAAGTGATTGAACCAAACCCAATTAACAACAAATTCTTCCTCAGAAGCACTTTCACTTGTGGTATACACAGCTTTTAAACCAAGTGGACAAATTCCACTTCAAAATTCAAAGACATTAAAAACAAACCAACACACCCTAAAAGACTTTTTTTCCCTGATTTTATTTATTTTTTTAAATAATTTTATTGGGGGCTCATACAACTCTTATCACAATCCATCCATCCATCCAACCATTATGTCAAGCACATTTGTACATTTGGTGCCCGCATCATTCTCAAAACATTTGCTCTCCACTAAGGCCCCTGGCATCAGCTCCTCAGTTTTCCCCTCCCTCCCTGCTTACCCCTCCCTCATGAACACTTGATAATTTATAAATTATTATTTTGTCATATCTTACACCGTTCGACATCTCCCTTCACCCACTTTTCTGTTGACCATCCCCCCGAGAGGAGGTTATATGTAGATCTTGTAACCGGTTCCCCCTTTCCACCCCTCCTTCCCTCCACCCTCCCAGTATCGCCACTCTCACCACTGGTCCTGAAAGGATCATCTGTCCTGGATCCCCTGTGTTTCCAGTTCCTATCTGTACCAGTGTAGATCCTCTGGTCTAGCCAGATTTGTAAGGTAGAATTGGGATCATGTTTAAGAACAGTTCTTATTCGTACCCTGAGGACTGCCTGTATTTGTCATCTTTTAAAAATCATTTCACTTTCTAAATGTTTATTGCTGATTTACAGCAATTTCTAGAGTTTTATATATTTGCTTTGCTGTTGTGGTTAGGTGTTGTTAGGTCAATTCCCACACACAATGACCCCATTCCCAACAGTACAGCATCTTGTCTTTTCCTGCACTGTGCTCACAAATCATTGCTAAGTTTGAGTTCTTTGTTGCAGAAACTGTGCTATTCGATCTCATTGAGAGGCCTCATCTTTTTCTGCTGACCATCTTCTTGACCAAGCATGATGTGCTTCTCCGGGGACTGGACACCCCTGATAACACATCCAAAGTGCATGAGACCAAATTTCTTAGTGAATTCTGACTGTTCTTCTTCCAAGACAGATTTACTTATTCCTCTGGCAGTGCGTGGTACTCTCAGTACTTGTCATGAGAGCCATAATTCAAAAGCATTCGTTGTTCTTCGGTCTTCTTTATACACTGTCCAGTTGTCACATGCATGTGACGTGACTGAAAATACCCCTTAGTTTTCAAAGTAACTACTTTCCCTTTTAACACTCTGGAGAAGGTTTTTAATGCAGAGATGCCAAAAACAGTATGTGTTGCTTCCATGGGTATTGATTGTGGATCCAAGTAAAATGAAATCCTTGAAAGGCTTTATTCTTTTCTCCATTTATCATGATGTTGACTACTTGTCCAGCTGTGGGAAAGAGGTGGACCTGGCATGTCTTTCCATTTATTTCTACCTTTTAAGATTACTTTATAATGTCTGCAATGTCTTATAAATGTTTTGCTTTCTTGATGTTGGAGTGTAATTCAACTGAAGACTGTAAACTTTGATCTTAAGGAAGATCAAAGTAAGTCCTCTTTGGATTCACAAAGCAAAGTTGCATCATCTGCATATTGCAGGCTCTTTTTATTTTTGAAATCTACAAGAAAACAATGAACTTTAATTCAAGAGACAAGTAATCTCAATGGAGTTATGATCACAGAAGATAATGGAGCACTAACTTCTAGCAGATTTTTTAGTAGCTGAATTCTGCTAAACTTTAGAAAATCTTTTTTATTTATTCATTTTTATTTTATCTTTTAATCATTTTATTAGGGCTCATACAACTCTTATCACAATCCATACATACATCAATTGTG
>NW_022111306.1:1619218-1620629 GCF_000313985.2 Echinops telfairi
CCCCATATAGATCTGTTGTTCTTTTAGTCAGGTATATCCCTAGGTATTTCAATTTGTGTTCGGCTATTGTGAAGGGTACCACCTTTTTGATTTCCTCTTCTGTGGTCTGATCTGACGTGTATAACAATCCGATAGACTTATGTTTGTTGATCTTGCATCCTGACACTCTGCCAAACTCCTCTATTGCTTCTAGTACTCCGCTTGTGAAACTTTTGGGATTTTCCATATATAAAATCATATCATCTGTAAATAACGATGGTTTCACCTCTTCCTTCCCCAGACAAATACCTTTGATGTCTCTTCTTTGCCTTATGCTCTTATGCTGTTAGCTAAAACCTCCAGCACAATATTAAATAAGAGTGTGGACAAGGGGCATCCTTCTCTGGTCCCTTTTTTTAGTGGGATTTTGTTAGTCTTTTCTCCATTGACTACGACGTTGGCTGTTGGTTTTTCATGTATAGCTTGTAATTTCTTGAGGAATTTTACTTCCATTCCTGTCTTAAGCAGGAATTGGTGTTGGATATTGTCTAATGCCTTTTCTGCATCTATTAATATTATCATGTGGTTCTTATAGTTTTTCATCTCAACGTGATGAATAATACTAATAGTCTTTTGTATGTTGAACGGTCCTTGCATCCCTGGTATGAATCCCACTTGGTCATGGTGAATTATTTGTTTTATATACTTTTGTATTCTGTTGGCTAGTATTTTGTTAAGGATTTTTGCATGGATGATCATTAGGGATATTGGTCTGTTTTAGCAGCATTAATTTTTTCCATAGTTTTCTTTTTTCCCCTCTCCTGAATCTCAGCCCTGATTTTTATAATTTCTTTTCTTTTGCTATTAGTAGGATTTTCCTGCTGACTGCTCTAGTTGTACATTTTGTGCCAGTATATCAATCATGCGTCTCTCTTCCTTTCTCAGGTGTGTATGTATTGCTATGAAACTTCCTCTGGTAACTGCCTTTGCTGTGTCCCATAAGTTTTGGTACGTCGTGTGCTCATTCTCATTGGTTTCTAGAAATTTCCTAATTTCATTTCTGATCTGTGCCAGTATGCACTCCTTTTGCAGTAGCGTTATTCATCCTCCAGTTGTTTGCTCTTGTTTTATTCATCTTCCTTTTGTTGATTTCCTGCCTTATGGCACAGTGGTCAGAGAGAGAGGTCTGTATGATATCAATGTGCTTAAATTTATGTAGATTCGCCTTATGCCCCAGCATGTGATCTATCTTTGAATATGTGCCATGTGGGCTTCAGAATAATGTGAATTTTTTAATATTTGGATGAAAAGCTCTGTATATATCAGGTCAAATTGTCTAATTGTAGTGTTTAAATCTCTAGCCTCCTTGTTGAGTTTCTTTCCCTGTGATATGTGCCATGTGGGCTTCAGAATAATGTGAATTTTTAAATAT
>NW_022111306.1:1622512-1623706 GCF_000313985.2 Echinops telfairi
AGGGCTTTCCCCAGCCTCGGTCTGGCTACACAGGGTGGAGCTCACTTAGCTGGGTGTAGTGCAGGTGTAAATGCCCTAGGCTAAGGGGAGTGGTCTGGAGGTCAGCAGTGGAGTGTGAGAGAACAGGAAAGAGACAAAGATGAGAGAAAAAAATTAAAAACTAAGACCACTTAAACTGTGCGGTAATATAGAGAAAAGAAGGAAACAAGAGTAACAATGTAGCTGAGTCCCCATCCCTGCCCATGGATCTGCAAGGGTTTAGTCCCTGCCCCGAGGCAGCTGTGGCAAACCACAGCTGAGCCAAGAAAAAGCCCCTGCGCAGTCCTCAAATACTGTGGGGGACAGAGACGAGAGATGAAAACAAAAGCAACAATGTAGCTGAACCCCGATCCCTGCCCATGGTGCTGCAAGGGTCCAGTCCCTGCCCCGAGGTAGGCAGGTGCAAACTGTGGCTGTGTTGAGACCAAGCCCCCCTATGGGCTCCAAATGGTCCCGGCTCCAGCAGAGACAGTGGCAGGGCCAAGCCCCAGCCGGCTTCCACTGAGGTAAGCCAAAAGCCCCCAGCCCCTCAAAACCCCGTGGGTCTGTGCCTACTTATCCTGAATTCCAGCTGTGTTGACTTTCCCTCTAAGCAACTCTCCTATGCTGGATTCTACGAAGTCCCTCTGGTATGTGTCTCTCCATCACCATCTTCCAGGAAGTCTCTTTTTTAATTTTTAAGCAATTTAATTTATATTTAATTTGTATACTACACAATTCAGTGGTTCAAATATATTAAAATAGTTGTAGAATCTTCACAACAATCAATTCTAGAACATTTTATTCATTCTTATACCCATTGCTATTAGCTCCCCATCACCCGTAAGCTACCTTTCATAACCCTAAGAAACAATCTATTTACTGACTCTATAGATTTTCCTACTGCATATCACATATTGTTAATTCGTTTCCCCCAGATATAGTCCGGCTTCTCAAATTATTTGCTCACCCTACCTATTGAATGAGTAAAGTATCATTCAACCATGATGCACACCTTTCCTGATTTTAAGCCATTAAGTATATCCTTGTTTGTTTGAATAATTGCTTCTTGGCATACGTATTGGTGTGGGATATAAAAAGATTTTCCCCCAGATTTTCTTCCCCCTAAAATATGTCAGACCTAGGACTCTGCTTGCAACTAATGATAAATGATTG
>NW_022111306.1:1624995-1626321 GCF_000313985.2 Echinops telfairi
TGCTTACAAGGACAGCGCTATGGAAAACACTCAAGTGTACAAGTGGTTTTCTCATTTCAAAACGGGAAATGTTGATTGATGACAAACTTCAATCTGGATGTCTGTCAACTTCCCGAATGGATGAAAATCTTGACTCATAGTGCATTTGGAGTTCGTTCCACCAGATCAGATAGTTAAACAAGCTTTCTACATAAAAGATTGCATAATAGTATGCAACAATAATGGCCTGATTTATGGCAGACAGAGAACTGGTTTTGCTACTATGACAATGCACTTGTTCACGCAGCCATCTCAGTGAGCCAGTTTATGGGAAAAAAAGCCAGCATTCCTCTCTTGCCCCACACACCTTACACACCTGATCTGTGCAATGTTTTTTTGTTTTTTTTTTCCATGAATGAAGAGGGACATGAAAGGAGAGTGATTTGATGTGAAGAAACAAACGAGGAAGGTTCTGTCAACCATCCAAACAAATGAGTTTGAAAAATGTTTCCAAGAGTGGAATCTCAGATTTGACAAAAGTATTAAGTGTAATGGAGAGTACGTTAATGGTGATAAGGTTATTTTATATATTAAAAAGTGTAAATACTTATCTTTGGAAAAGAAATTCTGGTTGTTTGGGAGTGTATTTGTTCCTATATCTTTAAATTGAACTAAAAGTATATGAGAACAGATCCATACAGCTCTTATTCAGCCTTACCTTAGGGCATGAATGGACTCAACACCTATTTAAAAGCTGCACAATCAGCAAATCATGGTGATTGCAATGAGGAATTTGTGATGTGAGGAGATTGGTGTGATCATTTCAAAATGAGGGAACAGACATGTTCTATTACAGGGTAAACAGGAATTATCCAGAAGTCAGATGTTCATCTTCCAGAGAGTTTCTGTACTATACTCTTCTCCTTTAATCTGTAAATTGTAGTGACTGATCTTTGGATTTTCCATTAATTTTATATTTCTTGGACAACCCCAATTTGTCTTAATTGTAAGAGCCTACTGGGTCCTACAAATTTAAAATAAAGTGAAAAAAATTGTCATGTGACAGTAGCACTATCATCACTAATTGTGGAAGCATTCTGTGCACCTAGAAAGCACAAATGCTAGTCAGGGTGGCCAAAATGGAACCAAGAAAAAAAATATGACTAGAATATTGAACTAATGATAAGAATGCAAATTTATTTTGTTTCATTCTTAGATATAAGTGATGGGATTTTGGCAGAGAAAACATTATGTCCTGATTCGAAGACTTTTCTGGGAGATCATTACAATACACATTCTCTGTTTGGCTGGTCACAAGCAAAATCTACCTTTTAGTGAGTACTTTGT
>NW_022111306.1:1628896-1630594 GCF_000313985.2 Echinops telfairi
TTGACTCTAAACCAGTTAACAATTGGTTAATCCGCTCTCTCATGCAATTAACAATAAAAAAGTGAAAACATTTTTTAAAATGAAAAAACAAACAAAAAAGAAAAATAACACATTATAAATAACATACAAGCACAGGTAACTGCTAGAAAAATAGGGAGAGATTAACTGGTTCACAACTGTTGGAACTTTTGTTTCCTTATTTTAATACCATGCTAGCTAGCTATTTTATATTATACACTACTATATGCTATATTCTATGAAAAGGACAAGAAACCAGTTCTTGCATTTGAAGATCTACCACACATACCCATGCTACCTAAGAGACTACTAAATGCATCTCATTCATGAAGAAGAGTGATTTTGCCAGGTGTCATCATGTCCATTCTGGCTCATAAAGATCCTGTGTGGCTGCTTCACAGGGGCTCCTAGGCTATACTGCTTACGGAGATTTAGATATGTATACAGGGGAAGTGAGTTAATGTGACTCTTCGAATCAAAATTTCTAGCTCCCACCCAAGGACCTTTTCCTGCATGAGTCTGGTAAGAAGATGGGGGGAAAGATACTGGTAGGATTCACCTGTGAGCAGCGGTTAACAGGATTTCCTAGAATGGAATCCTTCTGTACATAACACGATCCCTCTGAGAAGAAGGAGATCTCATTACCAGGAAGAGCTAGAAGTAGAGTGTCCTCTGGCAGATCCAGAAGATAGCTATTTCATCGGAGGAGCAGCAGCAGAACCAGGGCCACAGCATGGAACAGACTGATGAACTTCCCAACCCCAGGAGCAAGTACGATTGAGTGCTTTTGTGCCGGAGTCTGCTTTGCAGAGTGAGGTGCCTCTGGGAAAACACTTAATCTGGAAGCATTTAAGGCTGAGGCTTCCTGGAGTGGGGTGCCTCTGGGCCCATACTTCAGGAAGTTGGGCTTGCTGACCCATGGAGCTTAAGGTGAATTCCTTCAGGTGAGGCTTCCAGTGCAGTGGTATGCCACGTTGGGCACTTATTTGCAGACCTGAAAGAACTTTGTAACATGACCGGATAAACCACTCAAACCTGAGTAGATCTCACTAGCATTACAACTTGTTAACTTACTTAATAGAGCCTGGAATCATGAACTTTGTGAGTTCTGTGTAACCATTGCAATGGCTATTAGAACGCAGAGAAGCAAAACAGAACGTTATTTAAGATAGCACAATGTATTCCTTTTCAATGTTAATAGATATCTTTCTGGAGGTTTTAATATCTCAGGGATAAAATGAACATGACTTCCAAATGCTAAACTTAATGAAATTCAGACAATGAATATTACTTCCAAGAAGGCATAACAATGCTTTTATTTTCATGTGTTAACAAGACTCACCTTGACAAGACTATATGAATATTTATTGGATTTATTAGTAGAGCTGTTATCATTCAACTTAATCTAACCATTCAATTCCCCCGCTCCCCTCATTATTTTACCCTTGAGAGATAAAATGATTGGTCTCAGAGTTCTGGGTAAATAATGGCTAAAACTTAGATTCAACTCTCTAACGAGGTTGAAGGCGATACTGGGCTGCAACTGCTCAGTACAGTTTACAATATAGGGAAATGATGTCCGTCTTCACTGAGCCCATGTCCTCTGCCAGCTATTGTGAGGGATACTTTTATTTATTTATATATATACTTGAACTTCATAATAACCCTGTTAAATATATA
>NW_022111306.1:1630694-1658900 GCF_000313985.2 Echinops telfairi
GTATCTCTTACATGGAAGAGGTGGATGGAATTCAAACTAGATCAGTTTGATAGCATTGACCATTCTGGTTTTGTTGTTGACTTTTAGGTTTGGTTTTTTTAAATGGTTCAATATACATGCTAAAGTCAAATAAAAAAACAACCAATGCAAAACAAAATTGTATGCAATGCATAAGAATGCTGTGAAAAAAAGGAATGTGGTGACAAACTCTACAAGTAATCTTTTAAAAATATACAGAGTCAAAATCAAAGTCACTGCCATCAATTTCGACTCAGAGTGATCTGCTAGGGCAGCGGAGAACTGCTCCTGTGGGTTTCCAAGTCTTTATGAAAATAGAAAGTTTTGGTGGCTACCAGCCCAATGCATAACCACTATGCAGCCAGGTTCCTATATATTTAGTTTTCAGAATCGGCTCAATGGCAATGAGGTTGGTGTTTGAGGGAATATGATCAATGATTCCAAGGAAACTACTGGCCTTTCCCACATTAATATCAGAACCACCAGGATTGCGTACTAAAATGAAACAGAAGGGGTGGGGTGGGAAGCTGATGCCCAGATCCCATCCCTAGATACTCTCATGGAATCGATCTGGGATGTAGTCTTGGCAATGTTATTATTATTTCACTAAAGTTCTTATGAGTTGCTAACATTCGGCCATGATTAAGAAACCCTTCATGATAGTATAACTCAGACGAAGAACTCAATGTAAGAACATGTGGTTTGCATGCTGAACACTGGCTTTTAAACTTTGTCTTCAAATTAGTATAAAAATTTACATAAGGTGATCTTGCTTGTATTGGTCTCATTCCTTTCATTTCATACTCATGCAGGTTTGTAGCTTTGATAAAATATTAGGATGGTATGAATATGGGAAATCTAGGAAAACTGTTCATATTGAGTATGATATACTTTTAAACCGTAATTTTCTTTTAAGCAGAGAAGAATTTTTTTTTCCAGAATAATATTGAAGAACGTGTTCTTATGTTCTCCCCAGTGCTTCTCAGAAGGCCACAAGAAAACGACCATTTGTTTTGAGTCGCTCAACATTTGTCGGGAGTGGAAAATACGCTGGCCATTGGCTGGGCGATAACTTTTCCCGTTGGAAAGACATGCGTATGTCAATCATTGGCATGCTGGAATTTAACCTCTTTGGAATTCCATATGTAAGTTCTAAAATTCAGCCATCAGTTTCATGAAAGCATCCGCATCAATATTATCTCTGTGTGTTCCCAAATCTGAAGATAAATGCACTGCAGTTATATTCAAGCCGTTGCAAATAATATCATTCATTTAGTTGCTGTAGAAATACCCTGCACTTCTACTGCTGTCAGGTGCCAACCAGTCAATTTTTGGCTTCCCCATTCATTCCGTTTCCTAGACAGTTGTTCTTTATGGAGCCCTGGTAGGCTAGTGGGTTAGAAGGTGGGCTGCTAACCATAAGGTCAGCAGTTCAAAACCACCAGCCTTTTGCAGGAGAAGGATGAGGATTTATGCTCCTGTAAAGATTTCACAAACACACAGAAGCTGGTATCTCATTTTAATAGAGTTTTAATTTTTTAAATCAAAATTGGCTGGTTGGTTGTAAAAATCTATCACTTTTATAGCTCTTCCTGTTTGTTATTGTTATAGTAAAACTGCAGGCATTTATTTCCTCTGTCACCTCTACTTCATCCCTATCCATGAATCTACTGCAACCCCTTTCTATGAGCTAAATAAAAGTGGGTGGGAATCATGGGGGTGGGTGGGGGCAGACAGTCTTGGCAAAGTAAAATTAAACCTGAAAAATTTTCCAAACACACAGAAAAAAACTCTTTACCTGAGCCCTGGTGACAAAGGGTTGATTTAACGTTTTAAGCATTTACTGTTATGTTAAAAATTAGACAGTAATTTTATCAAATCCCCTATAATCCAATGCCCTTTTAAAAGATGAAATGCAAAGCAATTGTTGCCTTATTTTGGAAGCTGTAAATTGAGTGAGAATTGCTTTTGTTGTTCAAATGATAGATGAACTAAACTCAAAGAAGAATTACTAAATAAATATTGGCAAATTAAAATAGTTTTGAGTTGGGTCAGGATCAGAAACTTTTTACACAAGTGGCTTCATAGAAGAAAGGAGCATGACCCGATGTTTCTCCACTGGAGGTCTTATAATTTAGGAGCATATATATCACCACCTTCATGGTTCGGTTATCTAACATTTTTCTAAAAATTGGCATGCTTCATGACTCCATGCCTGCTTTGTTTCATGACTCTTTGTCCAGCAAGCTTTAAAGTTAACCCAAGCTTTGAGGGTTAGATAACATTTCTGAGAGGACAAGGGAGGCTCTGGCATAGAATAATTTGAGATCTGCGTTAGATGTCACTGGCTTAAGTCCCTGGTGCGGCTGTAACACGTATCGTAAATGGTGGCTGTAAAGAACAGATGTTTACTTTCTCATTTTTCTGGACGTTAAAAGTTCAAGGCTGGGCCTGGGCGGTGCCAATTCCTTCCACGTTAGTAATCCCCAGCATTCCTCAGATTCTTGGCAATCCTATAGGCAATCCTCACATGATGTCTATGTGTATGCCTGTGTGTCTCTCTATCTAATATACTCTTAAAATAACTCAGAAGTAATTCGATTTAGAATCTTCCCTACTTGAGTCTAATGCACTATAGTTTTACTCAGATAGCACGAGTATTATACATTTTTTCCACCACCATCCCCTCACTGGCCTAAGCTTACTGTGTCTCGCATCATTGGTGAAGGTATATCATTTACATGTATGCATTACTTGTGTGTAGGGAGAAGATAATTAACAGAACAGAGGAAAATCTTTCTCCATATAGGATTATGCCCATAGAGAAATGGTTAAAATTCCAACATATGTTGTGGTAGGATACAATTTAATTTATAACAAACTTATGAAAACAAGAGCATAGTTGACTATAATTATTCTGAGGCCCCCTTATTCCCGCCTGAGTGGTCAGTCACTGAAGCTCTTGGGTAAGATCACTGCTTTGTGAATGTTTGGCATCTGTCTAATTTGTCACATGGAGACGGGCAGCTTACAGCGCTGCTTTGGGGTAAAAGGTAGGTTAGGTATATGGGGTTACCCAGAAGACTCCTTGCTTATACTCTAATACAACCAACAGTTTTGTTTTGTTTTCAATCAAAGGTGAACAAGAAGAACTTCTCACTACTATACTTAAATATACTTCTCAAAGTGCACTTTCACACTTAGATTCCACAGGATAAAAATTATATCCACATGGTCCTAAATATATTTGTCAAAATTAGAGTAGCCTGAAATACTTCGGTGTGTTTTATGACAAAAGCAGTAAGTCATATATGTCAGTAATATATCAAGACAAAAATATTTTCTCAGATCGGAGCTGATATATGTGGTTTTAATGAAAATACAAATTATGAACTTTGCCTGCGCTGGATGCAACTTGGGGCATTTTACCCCTTTTCCAGAAACCATAATTCCATAGGCAGCACGGTAAGGAAAAGCCTATTGAAAATTATAATTACTATATTTAATATTAACCTATAATTTAAATCAGGTTAGAAAACAATATCCATTTATAGTCGTAAAATATTTGCCATAATCATATATCTCCTTACATACTTTAAAAGTGTTATTGGCTTTTTAAAACATTATTATTTATCAAGAGCATCATGAGAATGATAAGATATAACTTGAATGGGGACCTAGCATGGTCTGCAAACTTCACTCAAACCACAATAAAATGTTCAACCCCAGAGAGAGAGAGAGAGAGAATACACATAAATGCTGGAGAAATAACTTTTCCAATAAGTATTATTGAAAAATACCTTGTTTAAAATCTCTTATATTTGCAACTCTCCTTAATTAGCGAGTAGTTCAATAATCTAACAGTTTGCAAGTTTGTCTTTTGATGATTGGCCAATGTGACCTAGTATAAGATCCTTCATTGTAAAGGCAGAATCAAGTAGGGTGCTCATTTTATTCCCTAGTCCAAGGACAGGCCTCACTCTTTGGAGGATAAATGATAGTAATGACCTTTTATCTAAAAATAATTTGAAACTTTGCTGGTAGCTGAGCATATAGATTATACACTACCTATTATGGTTTGTAAATTTCATAAGGTATATATTTAATTTAGAAACAATTCAGTGGTTCTCAGTTGTCAGAAGTGCCAATGATTACCTCTGCAATAACCCATCACTGCAGAAGGCCTTCTAAGAGAGACGTAATATTCAGAAATTGTCTGCTTCTCCTGAAGTCTCCTGAGAAAAGAAGTTAAAACTAAAAATAACATCGCACTTCAAGTAATCGGTCTGTTGCAATGCTTCTCTTTAATAGGAACAAGATCCTGGAGTCTTTGGAGAAGAGTTTGCTGCAATTTCCCGATCCGCGTTATTGATTAGATACACACTACTGCCTTACTTATACACCCTCTTCTATCATGCTCACAGCAGAGGAAGCACAGTGGTCCGAGGACTGATGCATGAGTAAATAGCACGTAACAGCTCTTCTGTTCTTATTAGGTTTGACACATCAGGAGTCCTGGAAGCCTGGGTTCTTCTATGAGGGAAAGTATTGGGGGATAGAGATATAAGATAATTAATAGGTTTTATTTTTACTTCTGAATGTGATTACAAATGATGTACAAGCAATTTTAGAGAATCCCATCAAGAAAACACTTTCTACCAATTTACGTAAGTTAAAGGCTATGTCTAGCTACCAAATAGTGTAGAATGTACAAGAAGGCTGAAACCTGGACCCTGCCAGCAGGGGTGTGGGAGAGTAACAAGCCTCCAGAGTGCAGCCTAGAACACTCCATGTTGGCCTCCTGATCATTTGGCATAGCCTATAAAGTGCTTCTAAATGGAAAGAAAAATGATGCTTGTGGGAAAGGAAAGTGAGACAGCCGTGTGCAGAAGGCAGAATTGGAGCTGGATCCTGAAACTGTTGAGGCTGCGGAAAGGGAAGGAACCAGCAACAATAAGAAGCGATTGATAGAACTTGGCTGACCTATTTTGACCTTAGGTGTTTTTTTTAATGCCTGTTTATTCTTTGTTCAAGGGAGACAGCTGACCCCAATTGCCTTACTTATGATAAGAATTTTGATTCTTAAAAGACTGCTTATACCTCAAACCTTTCTGTTTCTATATTTGTTAGTCTCATGGGTGTTGATCACCATGAACCAAATTTCACAGAAATAAGCAGTTGAGTAAGATTTTTGATATTTACACAACGATATAACTTTTATTCAATTAATGTTTTTTCACCCTACATTGTAGATTTCCATCAGATCCTCATACTCATGGAATTGACAAAGCATTCCTTTGGGGACCAGCTTTAATGATTACTCCAGTTCTTGAAGAGGCAAGTGCTAACATTTTGTATCTGCACAATATGGTTATTTAAAAGTTTATATTGGTGCCATGTGACACTTATGGCTCTTTCAGATTTACCAGACTCACCCATTTTCTTGCATTATTTTCCTTCTTATAGATGAAAACAATGTGCTTATTTTTCCTTAAATAAAACATTTCATGTTAAATAAATATGAACATAATTTAAATATGTTTTTGCTGCTCAATAAACTTGAAGTCAGCCTTAAGATAATTTTGTAGAAATAGGATGTTCACCACAAGAGCATATGTCAAATGAAGAAGAATAGAAATAAAAATGCATGTTCCCCTATTACACATATAACAGCAAGGAAGCCCATTCGGAGAACATCAGTTGATTCATATAGCTTTTTCTAAATAAAACAAAAAATTCATGATTCTAATGTATTTTTCTGGCCTTCTTTGAATATCTGTTTAATCATATTTATCTCTGAAAGTGTTGGGAATTAATCAATATGATCTGGCAGAAGTCAGGGGAAAGGAGGGTGAGCAGGATGGATGTACGGAGCAGGATTTGGCAACAAGCCTATGCAAACTTTGGTGACCCAAATTAGAAGTCCTGAGGCTGAAGAATTTTTTTCAAGGTTGCCTGCTTAATATCCCAAATTTCTCTAACTTTAGTTTTATCACAGTCATGCACAGAAGCTGAGTAGATCTTTATAGGATTCTTGAATACAACTCTTGTCTATATGTCTGAATTGTTTTTGATCTCACTAGATCTTCTTACTAAGAAAAACAACAAATGGGTGGAATGGAGGTGGAACAGGAAAAGCTGTTTATTGGTATTTTACCTAAGATTTTATTGTCAAAGAATGAATTTATGCCCTAGGGGAATACCTTGTTTCAAAAAACTACTTGTTTAGGGCATCCTTTTGCTTAAATGGTTAGGCACGGAAACACCAATTTAATACTTCAATCTAAAGCGTTAGCACTGGGTACTTATATGTGGATAAACTCACTGCCATCACGTCGATGTCAACTCATCATGACTTGTAGGACAGGGTAGAACTGTCTCTCTGAGCCCAAGACTCTAACTGTTAATGGGAGTAGAAAGCTCCATTTTTCGCTGTTGGTTTTGAACTTCTGACCTTGAAGGTAGCAGCCCAAATCATAAGCACTATGACACCAGGGTTTCTTTTATATCTGGATAGCACTTAAAATTTCATTAAAACACCTTTGCATATGTACCATTCTTAATCTTTATAAATTTCTACCTAAGTAAACGTTGCTATTAGTCTAATTAATTATCAACCACCTACTGCTATCATTTTTTCACCTCTGGAAAAAATGCATGGAATCTCCCCAATTTAGTCCAGGCTTAATGTTAGGTTAAACCTTTATCATCTTTTCTTTATAAAAGTATTTTCCTCTTTGTCAGGATCCCACCTGCCACTCACCCCTACTTTTCCCTCACTTTCCTCACATGCCCAGGGAGATGTTAAAAGTGAATATCTGATTGGAGAAGCCCTGGTGGTGCAGAGGTTAAATCAGAATCTACCAACAGCCCCACGGGATAGAGGTGGCCTTAGAACCCTTACGGCGACAATTCTCCTCTGTCCTTTAGGGTCAATGTCATCAGGTTTGTGAGAAGTCAGATCTGGCTCTCAGTGATTTCCTGTGGCCACCTACCATGACCTAGAAGGCTCTATGTCCCCTGTTTGCATCCTCAGCCTGTCCTAGCCTGAACTTCATGCATACTCACCTTCAGATGCACTGGATTTTCTTCAGTACTTCTAGTAAATAAAAATCATACACAATTAAATTTTAAAAAATCATTTTATCAGGGGCTCGTACAACTCTCATCACAATCCATACATACATCAATTGTGTCAAGCATATTTGTATGCTTGTTGCCCTCATCATTCTCAAAACATTTTCTTTCTACTTGAGCCCTTGGTATCAGCTCCTTATTTTTTCCCCTCCCTCCTTCGATATCCTCTTTTGTATCTTGTATGGCTAATTTATTTGCCCTTTCAAATCTTAGTTAAAATATTACCCTCTTTGCAATTTCTCTGACCATCCTATTTAAGTACGACTCCTCTGTATTATTCCTAGTCCAAGAACCTGCTATTTTGTCAGTATATTTTGAAAAGTGTGTATGTGGGAATATTTTCTGCCTCAGTAACTAGACTTTCAATTGCTAAGGCCGAGGATATGATCAGTTGGTTTACCCTTGTATGCTTAGTGCTCAACAAATGCCCTGCACTTGGTAAGAAACAAAAATATATTTGTGAAATATATTGGTAAGTGTTTTAACATTTGACGCTTTTCACAATGATATAACTGTTATCCTGGATTTAAAATGCCACACAGTACTTGCACGGTTGGTGTACATTTGAGCATCATGTATTAGTATTTTGGAAATAACCCCGCCCCTGGGTTACAAACAAGATCTGCTCTTGTGTTTTTAGGAATTTACAGGTCAGAACAGATGCCTTACTTGAGTGCAAGGGACCTAGGTGGCGCAGTGATTAAAGCACTGGGCTGCTAACTTAATAGAAAGCTCAATGGTTTAAACCCACAGCCGTTCTGCAGGAGAAGGATGTAACAGTTTGCTGGCATAAAATTTATAGCCTTGGAAACTCCATGGGGCAGTTGTGTTCTGTCAACAGGAGGTCGCTTTGAGTTGGATTGCCTTGGCAGAAGTGGGTTTTTTGGTCAGTGCAAGTGCAGCCTCAAACCCCTTTCAATGATTTCAAAGTGACATATGCACATGTGCGTGTGATAAATAATTTGCGGTGAGGAGGCCTTGGTTTAATTGTTTCACAGCAGGAATAATTTGAATTGAAACATCACTGTCCCACTCAAAGAGGGTTGTGCCCACTTGAAGATGGTGGGTAACTACAGCACTGTGCATATGTGCACTTCTCCAGGGTGCTGCCGTAGTCTAATCTCATATATCAGGCTCCTGAAAGGGCTCGTTATTCCTCTTCTGAGTCTCCCATTCCAGGTTTTAAAATGTTTCCATTCAGACTTCGGTCAGAAATCACCGAAATTATAAAAATTCTGGTCTGTTCCTCTTTTGCCTTGTTGGCCATACAGAACCAGTTTGAATTGGTTCAACACCAAGTAGAAGCTGTTCATAAATTGAACATTGTAACCTAGGGACTGTCTGCACACAAAACCAACGAGGCTATTTTAGTAGTGTTTATTAAGATTCTATAATTTAGTCATGAAATACGAGTATATGTTCTGGTAGTTCTTGAATGCTTCATACCGACTCTCTGATTTTGCTGCACTTGGTTTTAATGCTAGATAATATAGCAGCCAATTTGCAGAGTATAATGTATTTTGACTGGCATATTTTAATTTAACAAAATGCCTTAAAAATTAAATCTTTTCATTTTTACCAAAGGGAGCAAAGTCTGTGGAGGTGTATTTTCCTGATGGATTCTGGTACAACTTCTATACAGTATGTATTTTAGATGTTTTGTGGGAAATATATTACAAACTATTCAATGATTAGTGGCACCCTCTTACTCTTTTTATGGCTTGTAGAGCCTTGAGACATGTAATTCTGAAGACTTGGTTCTTTGTGATGCCTTACGTTTGTAATTGTTCTTCTGAAAACAGTGGCAATTGAGTAGATATTTAAGATGGTTGATGGGGAGTTGGTCACAGACTTCGCTGGTTGCCACAGCTCCTGTCACCATGCCAGCCCGTAGGTCCCCACGAGGACAGGCAACACCCCAGAATGGGATACAAGCCAATTACTACCAGTTAGTTGATAATGACAGAACCCAATTGGATGCAATTATATTGACGCATCATATATGCGATGCCTTACATGGGAACGACAGCAGCTCCAGGGGAAAGCTGATATTGTGTCTAGCCTTCCGTTCTAGAAAATTCAGCACAGCATGACGCCACAGGACCATCAGCCCACACCAGAGAGCTGTATCCTCAGCAAGGTGTGGGCCAGCTGAAGGCTGACGAAGACCCCATCCTGGGCTTTCACCAGTTGTTCTTCCTAAGGCACACCAATGATGCCTGCATTTGCACCAACGACATGGTCAGGCTTGCTCTGCCCGACTTCGGCAGACCTCACCCCAGTCGGGCACTCAGGCTGTTTCCATCTCCCGCTTTCTCCCTATGCAATTCACACTGCTCCAGAGGCTCCAAACGGCGACACCATACACGAGCCCTGCTGCAGGGGGAAGGGCTGAGTGTGCTGCTGCCATCCCGGTGCTGTGCATGCTTGGACACTAGACTGGTTGCATCACAGGAGAAGTTTGTATTGTACCAGCGCATGCCTCGGAAAGACTTAAGTTACGCAAAAGGTTGCCCCCCACCCCCCTTTTTTTCTCCTTTGATGACATCTACTGACAACTTGCTCTAGTAACTCAAAGAGGTGCAGGAAAAAGCAGCTGCCTCACCAGATATTGATTTTTTCAGATGTTTCAATGCCTCATTTTATAATAAAACCACAATTTTCTTTTTTAAAAAAAGGGTGATTGAGGGATAGTGTAGACTTAGTTATCTTATATAAAAATATAAATCCTTCAAAGTAAATTAATATCCATAAGCAATGTTTTTCCATAGCAGAGTATAATATAATATAATTTTAATCTTCGGTTCATGCTCCTTTCCTTGCAAGAAAAGAGAAAAACCCCACTGAAACGAGTTGAAGTATGCAGTTTATTGTAACCATTACATATGAACTGAGAATTTTCATGGAAATCCAAAAGCAGGAGGTAAAATAGCTCTAGGTTTTCTTGGAGCTAGAAGTTCTGAGTTCAATTAGTTTATACGATGTCAGACTAGTGTTCTTCCATTACAAAGTTTTAGCATCCCATGGATCTATTTTTATTTTACTGACAACTTGGCTTCCAAAGGTCACAACTTGTCATGGACTCTTTGACCCTAACAGGATGTATCTATTTGTATGTGTTAGAAAGGGTTCTCTAGAGAAACAAAATCAGGACACTTATGATTATATATATATTTATATATATATTCATAATATATATTTATATAGAGAGAGATTTATACAGCATGAAGGAATATAACAGCTAATTAATCCACACAGCAGTACAGAGGGCTCAGTTATACTCACTTCCGTGGAACAGCTTATGTACTGGGAGTCCTTCAACTCATGAGGGCTGCTGTGTCCAGGGTCAGGGGAGCAGACAGTTGAGTCTTCTGTAGAGCATTGCAGGCAGTCCAGCCACAGGCAACAAACAGTAGGGCAGGTCACCAACAGTCAGCCAGACAACAGGATCCGACAGTCCCAAGCTCAAGCAATGTATACACCAGCAGTGCGGCGAAGCAGTTCTTGATCCTGAACCTCAAGCTCTAGTGACATGATCCATGGGTTGGGTGTCCCATGGGTAGTGTAGCTCACAAGTTAAGGCAGAGAACTAGCTACGGCAACTGCACGCTGGTCTGATCACCAGAAAGCAAGAGAGAGACAGGCGGGGCTTTCTGAGCCATTTATCTCTTTGCCCTCTAATCAAACTGTGACCTTATTAATCCCACCTCTTCCTATTGGCCAGATTGGCACAATAAATCTACCTATCACACTGTATATATTCTTTGTCCTTCTATGAAAAGTGGCACATTCTCTTCGTGTTTTATTGTTCAAAATTTCAAGAAAATGGTATTATTATTCATTTTATCTTTTCCACCCATTTTTTTTTTCTTTCCTCTTATGGTCTAGGGAGTGGGAGGGAGTTATAATGTGAGGGAGAGCAATGTGATATCTTTATTGTAGGGTTTTTATTTTACTGGATATATTTCCCTCATTTTCAAATACTATGTTTTGATGGACATTAACTAACCTTACACAGTCTTCAAGAACTATTTATGGAAATAAATTTTGATTATGAACATAAACATTTAGAAGAAGGGCTTTGTTGTGTAATTTTAAATTTTTGCTTAGCTGTGACTTGTAAAAGTGACATTAAGAATTCTCCATTTCAGTGGTCAGATTGTTATAACATCTTAAACAATTAAACCAGTGGCTTTCAAATTATATTACTCATAGTGCTTTATATGTTTTTTATAAATATTTCAGTAAAATTTAAATTCTTAATAAAATATAACTTTTTAAAAATGCATGATTAAAAAAATGCTCACATAAAAGTACCATTATATAAAATGTTGGAGCCCAACATCATGTTAACTTGAATTCTTGTTTGACTTTTTAGTAAGTAAGTGGAGGTATAGAAGTAAACTTTGGAAACTAGTGTATACTGATAAATGTTCTTTGTAAACTTTTTTTTTTAAACCAGCAAACATAGACTTACACATTTTAAGTCACTGTCTTATTAGTGGATTGCACTGATGAATTTAAACAAAAACTTGGAATTCTACTTCCTGTGTCTTCTGTAACATATAACCTGTTCATAGTTGTGTAATTGGAGCAGTAAACTCTGACTTGTCCTGTACCAGGGTGAGAAAATTCCACATTCTTGGCAGAAGAACTATGTTAAAGTTCCCGCTCCTCTGGATGTGATTCCTCTGTTCATTCGTGGAGGATTTATTCTGCCAATACAGGCTCCAGCCAGAACAACGGAGAAGAGGTAACACGCATATTATATCAGGAGACTTCAAATTGAATTAGTGAGTTCATCTTCCTATGACAGGCTGGCTTGGGGAATGATGCATAAGGAGCTGTGGTGACACTGCCTGGGAATCATTGGACTCCTAGCCAACTGCAAGGTTGGCAGTTCAAAACCACCACCTACTCTGCAGGAGATAGATGAAGCTGTCTGCTCTCACAGACTTACAACCTTGTAAACCCTATCTAGAGTACCTATGAGTTGGCATGAAGTAACCAGCAAGAGAGTTGGTTGGCTTTTGGAAAGAAGGGCTGACAGTGAGTAGGAGGCCAGTGGTAGATTGATTCAATCTTAGTGCAATTAGTTGTCTATGATTTATGTATGTGTTTGTGTACTTATTACGTGTGAGTCAGTGTGCATATGTATGTGTGTGAGAGAGAGAGAGAACCACAAGAGAGAGAAGGAAGAGAAGAAAATGGGAATGAGAGGGGTTAGTAGATGACTTTGGGTTTTATCATTTGATCCAATTCCAAGCTATTTTTCCTTTAAGACAGCTAGTGATTTCTAATTCATGAAATATTTAATCCATATTAAATAACGGTTAATCCAGGGTCCTCAAGCATTTTCTTTTTTCATTTAAGTTGTATTTATTCATTTGTTTCCTTAGATACTATATGATCAATTATTTTGTCCAGCAAACAAGCATATTTTTTTCTTTTAATAATAAATGCCTTTATTACTGGCTTATGTATGTACAGCACTGGGCATTTTTTTTCTTTAATCATTTTATTAGGGGCTCATACAACTCTTATCACAATCCATACACACATCAATTGTGTAAAGCGCATTTGTACATTCATTGCCCTCATCATTCTCAAAAATTTCCTCTCCACTTAAGCCTCCGGCATTAGGTCCTCATTTTTCCTCTCCCTCCCTGCTCCCCCTTCTCTCATGAGCCCTTGATAATTTATAAATTGTTATTTTGTCATATCTTGCCCTGTCCGACGTCTTCCTTCACCCACTTTTCTGCTGTCCGTCCCCCAGGGAGGAGGTCACATATAGTTCCTTGTAATCGGTTCCCTCTTTCCAACCCACTCTCCCTCTACCCTCCCAGTATCGCCACTCACACCACTGGTCCTGTAGGGATCATCCGCCCTGGATTCCCTGGATTTCCAGTTCCTAACTGTACCAGTATACATCCTCTGGTCTAGCCAGACTTGCAAGGTAGAATTCGTGTCATGTACATATGCAAATATATTTATATGAGGTTGGGGACATAGATCTATGTGCCTATATTTATAGGTTTAGTATTAAATTAGCAGAAACAAGCATATTTTTAAGAAAATAATAATCTATTCATATTTCTGTTTTACATCAAAGATGCACAATAGCAAATCAAAATTCTAATCAGCATTAATTGAAACTTAAACATACATAATTATTAGAATGAAATAGAAGTGTTTGCTAGACATTTTAAAATATTCAAAGAAGCCAAAGGACCTTCATGAACTAGATCCATTATATCTAAGTGACTACTAACTTGAATAATAGATATACTGAAGTTTAGTTTATTATGGTGCTACTCTATTTCATTTATTTAATTAATTGCCAAGAAAAAAGAGATTATCTCTTGCCTAACTTTTCATTTCACTAGGAAAAAAGCTCCATACAAAGTAAGTATGAAAAAAATATGCTCTATATGTCACCAAAGTATTTCCCTAAAGGATTTTTAGTGTGAGTTTATTACTCTAAAATCAAAGTTGTTTTATCATTCAACTTGTTCTGCAGATTAGGCATTGGGCTGCTAAGTACAAAGTCAGCTGTTCAAACCTACCAGCTGCTCTTCAGGAGAAAGATGAGGCTGTCTGTTCCTGTAAAGATTTATAGTCACAGAAACCTATATAAGGTGGCTATGATAGTGGATTTCTTTTTTTGATTTTGGTTCCTCATTGTATAAAAATCTTTTGCCAAGAAAAATTTTGGATCAAATTCTTTAAATTTTCCTCCATTCAGGTATCACAAAAATGTGACAGATCGATTCTAGTATTTTTGCTCTCGCAATTTTAATATTGCTCCAGGCAATGTTGGCTGTGCAAATTATTGTTTAAGCTTCATTTTTTCCTGGAATCCCATTGGTCCAACTTTAAAATTAGCTGCTAAAGTACCTGATCCAATAACTTTGGTGATTTTGTTGTAGCTCTTTCTTTGTTGTAGGTAAGCAAGAAACTGAGAGGTATACCTTCAACTAACCCTGGTCCAACAACATGCCTGGTGCATCTTCTTGGTAGTTGTTGTCGTAAACCTAACACAACATTTGCCATTGCTACTACCTTCACGTGTCCCATTCAGTGACAGTAACTATGCTCACCATGGAGCTCAACAATCACCATTACCTGTTAATGTAGCTTTACTGATCACAAAATTCTACTTGTTTTCTCTCTAATGGCTAGGATTTTGATAATTGCCTTTGAGAAGTCTTTGGTATTGTTATCTCTTTTTTCCAGATTGAGCTGTTCAGAGGTGGAAATAGGTTGCTAAGGGTATTGTAAGTTTCTTATGACTTGAGATGTTCAAATACAAACAAAGTAAACATTTGGCAAAACTATTTGAGAAAGGACCACGTTTTTCTGGATAAATATATGAGCTGTTTGGAAATAGACTCTTCCAACCCTGAAAATAAATTAATATGAAAGGAAACTCAATGTCAATTTTCATTCTTTTTTTTCTCCCCCTATAGCCACTTGAATCCTTTTGGCCTCATAATTTCTCTAGATAAGAAGGGAGAAGCACAAGGCTCCCTTTTCTGGGATGATGGAGACTCTATTGGTAAGCAGTACAATTGTTAAAATAGTCTGGACTGTGGAATTATTTCACTTAAATTTTAAGATTAATTACCTAGAACAAGAAAATAAATGTGCTGGACACCACAGCAACATTCTTCTTTCTCCATACGCACTGTCTGGGGACCAGATAGTTTTTTAAATTTTACTTCTTTTATCTGGCCACTTTCCTGGGTTAAGCAACATAAATGAGAACATTAGCTCCAGAAAGGTGCTACCCAAATACGATCGATACTCAAGAAGAAAAATTGTTTCTCTATTTTCGTTAGGATGGTAAAATTATTTTTTTCTAGTTAATTAATTTTTAATTTGGGAGAAATGAAGATCCCAGCCTTCTAGACAAGAAATTTCAGCACAAAGTTGTGAGACACTGGCCCCAGTGGTGTGGCTGTTAGGCTACAGCAAACAAACTCCCAAAATGCTGTGAGTTGAGGAGTCCTGAAAAAATTGATTGAAGAATGGGGTATTGGAAGGTTCTTCCTGTTATTAGATGACATGATGTTGGTTCCAACTCATCGTAACCCCGTGCACAACAGAATGAAGGAAACAACGCTTGATCTTGGGCCATCCTCACAATCATTGCTATGTTACAGCCCAATATTGCAGAGGTTGTGTCAATCCGTCTCATCAGGGACCGTCCCCTTTTCAATGACCAAGCATGATGCCTGTCTCCAGGGTCTGATCCCTCCTGATAGCATGTTCCCCAAATAGATGAAATCTTCTCTACAAGCTATTCTTTGAAGCATCCTGACTGTACTTTGCTAAGACAGATGTGTTCATTTTCTTCACCCAAACCATAATTCAAAGGCATAAGTTATTCTTTAGTGCTCCTTATTCACTGTCCAGCTTTCACATGCATATGGGGTGATTAAAAGTTCCATGGCTTGAGTCAGGCACACATCAGTCCTCAAAGCAAAATCTTTGCTTTTTTTATCCCTTGAAAATCTTTGCTTTTATCACAAGTGCAGCAGATTTGCCTAATTTCATATATCCTTTGATTTCTTGAATGCTGCTTCCATAGACTTTAATTATGGATTCAAGTAAAATGAAATCCTTGAAAGATTAATCTTTCCTCTATTTATCACGATGGTGCCAAACTCTCCAATTGTGAGAATTTAGTTTACTTTGCGGTGGCATTCACACTGAAGTCTGTGATCTCTAATTTGCATTAGTAATGCTTCTAAGCCCTTTTGCTTTTAGCAAGCAAAGTTGTTGAAATCGGCATAACAGTTTGTTAATAAACCTTTCTCCAATCCTGATACTAAATTCTTATTCACTTAGTCCAACTTCTTAGATTATGTGCTCAGCATACCGATTGAATATTGATGGTGAAAAGATATAACCCGGAAGCAAAACTCTACTGATTTTAAATCACAAATCACCCCTTTGTTCTGTTCATTCAGTATTTTGTCCGTGTTGTTGTTAGGTGCCATTAAGTTGGCTCTGGCCCATAGTGACTCGATACATAACAGAATGAAATACTGCCTGGTCCTGAACCATCCTCCCAATTGTTCCTGTGCCTGAGCCCATCGATGCAGCAACTTTATCAACCCATCTCATTGAGACCCTTCTTCTTGTTTGCTGCCCTTCTACTTTACCAAACATGGTGCCCTTCTCCAGGGACTGGTCTTTTCTGACTGTATATCCAAATATGTACAATGAAGTCTTACCATCCTTGCCTACAGGGAGCATGCTGGCCTTACTTCTTCCAATACAGATCAACTTGTCCTTTTAGCGGTTCATAGTACTTTCAATTTTATTCTCTAGTACCACAAATCAAATCCACCGATTCTTCTACGATCTTCCTGATTCAATGTGCCATTTTCATAAGCATCCAAGGCAATGGAAAATATGATAGCTTGGGTTGGGGACACCTTAGTCCTTAAAGTGACATCCTTGTTCTTCAGTACTCTAAAGAGGTATTATGCAGCAGATTTACCTAATACAACTCGTCTTTTGATCTCTTGATGGCTGCTTCCATGAGACGTGATTGTAGATTCAAGCAAGATGAAATCTGTGGTAGTTATATAATCTGGTGTCAACTTGAGACTATTAAGAGTGAAGGGGTGGAGTTTAGTCTGTCAATCAGTTCGCAGCTTGATGACCTCACTTGGGGGTGCTGTGGATATAAATAACTCACTGGAGGCCAGACCCACACTCTCTGCATCATCTTCATGCTGACAAGCCACATGGAGCTGTGCTGATGGAATCAGAGCCTTGGAGCTGGAGGAGGCACATGGAGACCCACACCAACACAGAGATGCTTCCACTGCCACTGGATCTATAATGTGTTAGTCCGGGTTGACTAGAGAAACAAATCCAGAGACATATATGTATAATAGAAAACTTTATATCAAAGAGTAATTGTATATTAAGAAAACATCCCAGACCAGTCCAGATCAGGTCCATAAGTCTGATATTAGTCCATAGGTCCGATAGCAATCTATAAATTCCTCTTCTGCCTCATGCAATCATGCAATAGTGCCAAATGCAGGAAGATCCCAGGTCCGTGGGTGGAAAATCTTGTGGATCCAGTGGCAGGAAGGATCTCCACACTTTCATGGCTGAACTCCACCTCTTTACTCTTAATAGTCTCAAGTTGACAGATTATGTCACTACCACAGCCCACTCCTTGTCAACTTGACACTTTCACACAACTTTGTAGCCATATATAATTTTCAAACAAACAATAATAAAATATCTGTACTGAACAGGATAAAACTAAAATGCATACAATTCAATATTGCCACCCTTGGTTAAACATAACATACTATAAGTGAACAAAACAAAAATATTCTATACTTATATGAACACCTACACCATAATCCTATGAATATATTCCCCCACGTATGAAAGTTAGTAAGCCAACCACTTCATGCCTTTATCCCCCCATTTGGGTATACGGTTACTATACTGCTCACATCAACCCAGTGGTCTCAGGAGACAATCATATTCTTAAATGTGAAGAATCTTCATTCCAGTTGGAACCTTGTGAGTCTGCATCCATAGCAAAGTCAAATCAGGACAAGCGACCCATAAAGTCAGCAGTAATATGCATCAGTTCACAGGCTCAAAATCTTTGCTTCATCTGGCCATGTTCTGGTCAACTCAATGTGGGCCCCCTCTCTTACCCTCACCAGGGTGCCCATTGGATGCTTTGCCTTTAGACCATGGGTCCCCTCACAAATTCTCAACAACCCTAGACCCTGTGCTAGGTCTCATTTTCTCTTCTAGTCCCTGTGAATCAGCTTCACGGGTGTCAGTGGTCAGATTCAACCTGTTTCTATATTGTTGCATTTCTCTCACTTCCACTCAACAAGTGGATCCTGGTGGCCGCATAGCAAGCATTTCAGCCTTCCCACAGGCTCCCTTTAACACTTCAGTCCTAGAGTGGAGAGTTCCCTCCATGCTCCAATTTTTTTCCAGCTTCTGATACAAACCACTAGTTCAAAATCCAAAAATCCAAAGGATTCATTTATTTACTTCAACCACTAGTTCAAAATTCAAAAATCCAAAGGACTCATTTATTTACTTCAATCTGTCTCTTCAGACCTTTGAATGTCCTGAGCACCCAACATACTTGGTGGGACGTATCTTTTTAGAGCCTTTGCAGGTGTGTCCTAACCCATTTAAATTCCAATTTAATGTCTGAAGGCAAGTAGTCTTACACACTCTATTTTTACTTCCCAATAATCATTTCTATCTATCATTATATCAATAACAATAGCCAGAAGAAAAAAGTATAAGCCTAGTAAGTCAGATCCTAAACTCAACTTTTAAAACAGTTATGTTCAAACCTTACCTATCTTATCTTAATCCTTATCTAAACTATTCCATTGATAAAATTATTGCCTTAGGCCTCTGACTGAATCAAGCCAGAGCCAGACTTTCTGTCAGCCATTTCCACTAAGCAGCATCGATGGTCTCTGAGAAATTCAAGGGGCAATTTCTTCCCCTGAGATCAAAATATCCATTAGTCACATTCATTTTCAACATTTCAAACAGGCGTAGCCAAAAACAACTACTAAACAAAATCATCAAAACTTTAACTTCCCATATTCTTTCCAGAAAACAGCCCAGTAAACTGCATGGCCATATCTGACCTCTGGCTAGCCGAAGAAGAAAAACTACCCTGAGGCAGGGGTCAAACAAGCATCCACTCTCCATCTCTATGATTTATTTCTCTAGAAGCCACTACTGGTGCCATAATGTGTTCGTCTGGTTTACTAGAGAAACAAATACAGAGGCACTCATGTGTAATACTCATATGTGTAAATTACTCTTTATATCAAAGAGTAATTTTATATTAAGAAAACATCCCAGCTCAGTCCAGATCAAAATCTTTGACTACTTTAACCTTCTATCCATTGGTAATGATGTTATCTATTGGTCCAGTTGTGAGGATTTGGGTATTCCTTCAACTGAGTTGTTATCCATACTGAAGGTTATACTTTCTGATCTCTATCAGCAAGTGCTTCAATTCCTCCTCGCTTTCAGCAAGCAAAGTAGTGTCACTGCATACTGCAGGTTGTAATAAGCCTTCCTCCCATCCTGATGGCAAGATATCTGCCACCGGTAGTGATATCCTTGCTCCATGTCCTCTTATGAATCTGGCCTGAATTTCTGGCAGTTCCCTGTCAGTGCACTACTGTAATCATTCTTGGATGATCTTAAGCAAAATTTTACTTGTGTGCAATATCAATGATATATCATTCTACAGTATGAGCATTCTATTGGGTCACCATTCTTTGGAATGAACACAAATGTGGATTACTTCCAGTCATTTGACGGGACAGAAGTCTTCTAAATATTGCCTGGCATAAATTAGTGAGTGTTTCCAGTGCTTCTTCAGCTTTCTGAAACATTTCAATGGATATTTCATCAGTTCCTGGAGTCTTGTTCTTGTCTGATTGTCAGTTTGTTGTACTGTAGTAGCTTGTTTGTTGCTGTGATGCTGGAAGCTATGTCGCTGGTTTTTCAAATGCCATTAGGTTCACCCAAAGTGGAAAGGTTGAAGCTCAGTATCATCCACGAGAACAAGACCAGGAGTCAACAAGCTCACGAGCGCCAAAATACGACCTTGACTACATCCCACCTGAATTTAGGTTCCATCTCAAGAAGAGATTTGGCCCTCATGAATTTGTTCTAATTTTTCTCAGATTCAACTTGAATTTACATTTGAGCAATTGATGGTTTTGTCAACAGTTGGCTCCTGGTCTTGTTCTGACTAATGATATTGAGCATCTCCATCACCTCTGACCACAGAAGTAATTCAATTTAATTCTCATGTATTCTATCTGATGAGGGCCACATATAAAGTTGTGATTTTTTATAACGGTATCTGCAGTGAGTAAGTTATTGGTCTTGCAAAATTCTATTAGGTGATCCTCCTGAGTCATGTCTGTCTTCAAGGCCCTATTTTCCAAATACCAATCTTTTTCCTTTGTTCTGACTTTCTCATTCCAGTTACCAGAAATTATCAGTGACTTGTGATTGCATATTTGATGAATTTCAGACTAAAAATGATGGGAGCGATCTTCACATTTTACATTCGTAGTTTATGTGTAAGTTTGAGTTGTCTCCATTGATATTCCTTGTAGGCATATGGCTAGTATCCCGTCACTAGCAGCACTGTACTTCAGGATCTTGAAATATTTATTTTTATAATAATTTTGACACCCTTTCTCTTCAATTTGTAATGCCTAGCATTTAGACTATAGTTTAATTCTAAATGGTCAATCCCATTCCCTTTCACCTCATTAATTACTATGATATAAATCTTTAATCATTCTGTTCCATTTCTGATGGGGCCTAATTTTCATAGATCCGTCCTTCATACATTTCATATTCCAATTATTAATGGACATTTGAAATGTTTCTTCTCCTTTTGGGTCTTGCCACTTCTGTAAATGAAGGTCTCCAAAACTATTCTGTCCCTGTCTTTCAGACTGACTCCACATCAAGGAGTCAAATGGCTTTTGATTTCAGGGGCTCATTTACTGACACTATATCATTATATTCCATTACTAGTGAGGTTTTCACTGGCCTTTTTTTTTTTAAGAAATAGATTACTACATTCTTTTCCCTTAACTATCTTAGTTTTGAATCTATATTGAAAGCTTCCACCATGAGTGACCTTGCTTATACTTGAAATTTAAGTAGCCTCGATTCAGAGACACATGAACACACAAGTTACAATCCTACCACAAAGTGACAGATGGATAGTAATATAGAAATAAAAAGTTGTATAACTCTGCACAAGAAAATAGGTCAAGACTTAGTTGATGAAGTTAATAATATTACCAAACCTCACAACCATTCTTTGTTCCTTGCCTGTTGCCTGTCTTTCATAAGTCCTATAGTTAAAGCTTCTTAAATTGTGGTTCTCATAGTATATATATATATATATATATATGTATATATCTGGAGTTAGATAGTATTATCCTTAGTAAATTTGTCAAGATCATTAATTTCATTAAAAGTTGTGTTTGATTTGCATACTTATTTTATGAAGCTAGATACCCGAGGCCACATAAAAAGGTCTCCGATGAAAAGGGGTGGCGGGTGAAATAGTTTTGGAAGCTCTGCTGTGTGTCGGAGTTGACTAGATAGCAATGGGTGATGAAGCCAAGGGGAGAAAATGGAAACTAGGAAGTTAAATATCAAGCTTAGAGTTTGGGCAGAGGTCCTGACTAGAGAAGGTGTTGGAGTGACTATAAGCACATGTTGTATATTTACAACCAGTCTGCAGTGAAGACGCACCATATAACAGAGGCAAGTGCTGCCAGAAACACCTCAGAATCACTCACATTTGATTTTTCTTGGTTGTTGTGCATTCAGAAACCTTTGCTGTTGCTAAATTTTTTGCCACTCCAAATTCAGTGTCATGACTCAATATGGAATCAGGAGCCACATGTTAAGAAGTGCCATAAAGGACAGTAATTTTCCTAAATAAGCTAAAATGCAGAAAAAGAGAATGGGAAGTCAAATATGAGGACAGAGTTCTAGCTCTATATGTAAGCAATATGACTGACTGCTTTGTGGTAGAAATTAAAGGAGAATATAGAAGCCTCGACTCTTGACTTTCATGGCAACCACCATTCCTTTATGTATTTTTCCAGTCTTTTTTTTTAGTCAGTGAATTATTATTTCAGAAGGTTCAGATTAAATCTCCAAAGCTTGAAAGAGACTATTTTTGAATTGTAGACATAAGGAGTAAAATAAGAATATTAGGAGTCACAGACATGGTGACAGATGTGATGTCTTTGGGTATGTGGGTGATTTAGAGTGATTTGGAAAGAAGTTGTCCACTTATTATATCTCCGCCACTAAATCAAAGTGAAAACCATTTTCATATGAAATAAAGGCAGAAAACGGGAAAAAGTGGGGTCCTGGTAACATGATGAGAGCCACTTTATGAGGCTGAGATGTCTCCCTCCTCCTGCCCCCAAATGCCACGGTCATTTTTAAAATGGTTGGAAAAGTAGTTTAGAATACAGTTTGTGATCAATATTAATCAACTACTTGTGATCCATTAATTAGTAGATTATTTATAAGATTCCACAGCATACTCCAAGACCTTACAGACTTGGAGTTTAGTTGACCAGAATTATTATTATTTTAGATGAAGGGGAAATCCATATGTATTAAGCCCCTGGTGAGTCCCTTCTGCCCATAGACCAGGCATGTAGACGGCCTTGCCGTCCTGCAGAGTGCACTGGAAAGTGGACTATCACAGAGGCAGTCAGGGCAAAACTTTACACCTCATCATTTGACCTCCCACTGGACCCATTTCAAATCTGCTCTAGTTTTAAATAGTTTCTGCTTTCTTTTCTATTGAGGTTTTGCTCTGTTTAATTTTGTAATTGTCCCTAGATTTTTTTGGTTTGTTTTTGTATGTTTTTCTGTATATGAAATCCAGAATAGGAAAATCTATAGAAGCAGTAACTGGATTAAGGCTTTCTTGGGTGTAGGGAAGGGTAGGTGGAGCAGAAATGTGGAGTTAACGACACTGTACAAGAAAGAAGAAAATGTTCTAAAATGGATTGTGGTGATGAGTGTAGAACTCTTCTTAAAATGATTGAATTACTGAATTTTATCATATGTGAATTACATGTTAATAAAATTGTAAAAAAAAAGAAACAATAAAATATAAAATTGACCTCAATTCTCTAATGTTAATATTTTTTTTACAGATTCAATTGAAAAGGGAAACTATTTCTATGCTGAATATAAATTCAGTAAAGTAAGTTAAAACATTAAATATTTGTTGTGACATAATCGTTTATTTTATGAAGAAAATATGTTTCACGGGGTCTTAAAAATAAAGAAAGCACTTTAAAGTGTTCGAAATTCTCCAAACAGAGCTAGTTTGTTTACTTGTGTATATTGCCATCATCTCTTTAAAAGCACTTTCCCCTTTGATTACAACAGGGAGAGTTGAAAACAACTGTGATGAAAAATAGCTTCCATGGAGCTGTTGCTCAGGCCTATGAAAACATTCAGCTGATTGGTTTGACTTCGACGCCCAATGCTACTACTGTGAATGGGAATTCCATCCCATTTGACAGAATACAGATGCTCCCCAATGGGGTAAGATTTAAATTCTGTTGATTTCAGAAGCAAATGTTCCTTTACTAAATACCAGGTGCTCATAACCAAATGTCCTTTCAATGTTGCTTCCTAAAAAAAATGACAGCAAATCACATTTCTAAAACAATACATACATTTTTCTGAAGTTTAAGGAAGACTATCAAGCATATATTTCTAAGTGAAGTATACACAGGTTTTGAAGAATAGCATGCAAGGCTGGTGCATTCGTTAGCACATGCAAATAAAAGAAAGATAAGTGGTGGGTAAAATGAACAATAAAGAAGATTTTGAAAGTTAGTTCAGGAGGGGGCTCTCTGATAATGAACCCTCATTGAGCAGTTGACCAAACAGCATGCGGGGAGGGAAAGGCTCCCACAGTCATGTACTCTTAATAATTGACCAAGTTGATTCTTTTCTTTGAAACTCCTGATGGTTCATTTCATGGACCTTTCACTCTGCACCATCTGGGAACCAAACATATTTATTGATCTCCTACTAAGTGTTTGAAACTGTGTGTGTATTATAGATACAAGCCTCCAGATAGAAAGACATAGCTCTTGAAACTGTGCTGTAGATCCGTGTCTATAGATAAAGGACCTGGTCCCCATGCACAGGGAACTGCATCACATGCTGAATAGATGCCTCTGCCTTGCCACAGGAGGAAAGAGATGTCAGTCCCCAAAACTTCATTTGGTTTCTAAGACTTTATTACACCAAAAATATCATGGTTTTTATTGCTATACAGAGCAGAGATGCAGAGTTGAACAATACTTCCAAAGTTTGTAAAGTAATATCATTCATAAAAAAAATATTCTTGAAACAAAATATATTTATCCAAAATTTACCTCTCTTTAATTGATTGCTTTGCTCTCTGAATGAGGAAAATTTTTAGTGAGCTATTAATATTTCAGTCATAATGGTAATTTCCCACTTAATGATAGATATTATGATTTCCAAAGCATTTTTAGCACTGTGATTCTCTTTTTGATTCTTACCACCTACTCCTGAGAGGTATGTGTATGTGTGTGTGTAATGAAATTGTGTATGTATTATAGATATATGCATATATATATGCCTATATATGTCTGTATATATCACATTGTCATTCAGATTTTAGTAAGGAAGAAATGGAATCGTAGAAAACTCAACTGCCTGTTCTTCTCCCTTTGAGCTCCTTGTTTTTTCTAAACTCCCTGATAAACAAAAAGAGATTGTTCAAGTCAAGTGAAGAGAAACAAAATCACCTTTGGGAAATTACTTTCACAAATTTGGTTTCATGCATATGTGTGCTTGATCTTGAGTAAGAAAAACCAACCAACCAACAAAAAAAAAAAATAGTTAAAGTTAGTAGGACACAAAGATCTCTTGAATAAAACAATAATTGGAGGACATTTCTACACCCGGATAGGGTAATGGGTTACATAATGGAAAGGTCAACAGTTTTACTCCACAGCCACTTACTCCACTTCATGGAGCTATGTGCTCCCATGAAGATTTGCAGTCTCAGAAACACTGGATAACAGTTCCACTCTGTCCTATAGGGTTGCTATAACTTGGAATCTACTCACCAGAAGTGGATTTTGAGTTCCATACATTTATATTTTTGTGTTCTGTATTTTGCTTAACATCTGTAATTAACCCTAACATATATTTATATATGAGGGCATTATACATCAAATCCATATTTGATAGAATCATAAATTAATTCATTTTGAGCTGAAGATCAATCACACTAAATTTCTTTACATTGATTTATTTTCTCTAATTTATCTCCTTTCTAATCTGTTACAGAAAATTATTTTATGGATCTCTGTGCCTCTTTCCCAGGAGCTGAATATCGTATTTAAGTTGACTGACAATAAAACATAAATAACAGGCCAAACAAGTTATCCACAGCAGTTACTCTTAATAGTTAGAAAATAAGTTTGATTAATATGAAAATGACAATTCAATATACATAGTAACAAAATTAAAATATCTCAACTTTGAGTGTTGTCTATGTGTATTATTCAAATCTTGACATTGTTTCTTACAACAGCTGCACAATATCCTCAATAAAATGGCCACCTCTTAAGAACTGATCCACATTGAAGTTCTAAGCTGATCAATAAGATTGTGCTTTGTGGCCCTCAATTCAGACCTTTGAAATTTTCGTTGTAGAGTCTTTTGCTAACTGGGAAGTTTAAAATAAACCCACTTAAATTGGTTTAATCTATGTTTAAGGTAACTATTTGTAAAGCCTAATTTTTTTTAATAAATCATTTTATTGGGGACTCTTATAGCTCTTATAACAATCTATACATAAATTGTATCAAGCACATTTGTACATATGTTGCCATAATCATTTGTTTATTCTGTTTTTTAAAAATCATTTATTGGGGGCTCAGACTACTCTTATCACGATCCATCCATCCATCCATTGTGTCAAGCACCTTTGTACATTTGTTGCCATCATCATTTTCAAAACATTTTCTTTCTATTTGAGCCCTTGGTATCAGCTCCTCTTTTCTCCCTCTCTCCCCTGTGCCCCTCTCATGAACCTTGATACATTTTTTTTTTCATACCTTACACTGTCTGCTATCTCCCTTCACCCATGTTTCTGTTTTTTGTCCCCCTGGGGGTGGGGGTGGGAGGAAGGACATTGATGCTTGTGATTGGTTCCCTCTTTCTCCTCCTTCACCCTCCTTCCTTCATGGTATCGCTACTCCCATTACTATTCATGGGGTGCTTATCTGTCCTGGATTCTGTGTGTCCAGAGCTCTTATTTGTATCAGTGTACATGCTCTGGTCTAGCCAGGTTTGTAAGGTAGAACTGGGATAATGATGGGGAAGGGCATTAAAGAAGTAGAGGAATGTTGTATGTTTTGTCAGTTCTTTACTGCACTCTGGCTGACTCATCCCTTCTTTATGACCCTTCTGTGAGGGAATGTCTAATTGTCCACAGAAGGGCTTTGGGTCTCCACTCTGGCATCCCTCATTCACATTCATATGGTTGTTTTGGGTCTTCTGATGCCTGATACGTGATCCTGTTGACACCTCATGATCACTTTGTTGTTGTCTGCTTGTTTAACTTCAATCCTTTAAGACCCTAGATGCTATATCTTTTAATAGCCAGGCACCATCAACTTTCTTCACCACATTTGCTTGTGTACCCGTTTTGTCTTCAGCAATCCTATCGGGAAGTGAGCATCACAGAATACCAGGCTTTTAGAACAAAGTGTTCTTGTGTTGAGGGAGTACTTGAGTAGAAGTTCAATGTCCATCTGCTTCCTTAAAACTTAACATATAAATATATGTACATAGGCCTATATCCCTATCATTATATATTAATATATATACATATGTACATACCTATATTATACCTCTATAAATGTCTTTTGCCTCCTAGTTTGTTCCTCTTTTTCTAAAGCCTACTTTTTTATTAAAAAAATATTTCATTGGGGAATATGTCTTTAAATAACATGTCAGCTAAATAAGAAGAAACGTTATCAAGAAGAAGAAGAAGCAGCAATGTCATCTGGTGAGAATGAGGATTTCCATATTAGATCACCTGAATTGTTTCTTAAGAGTAAAATAATATAATACATTTGGGGGACTTAAAGAAATTCCTTAACAAATATTTACTAGTAAAAGTCATGAATTGCAAGAAATTGCCTGTTTGATTTTTCAGAGCACTAGAATGTGTTAAGCGTTGTCTACTAACCAAAAGATTGGGAGTTCAAACTCACTGAACAATAATTGAAAGAACGATACGGTTTTCTTTTCCTGTAAAGATTTACAATCTCGGAAACTCTAAGGAGCATTTGTACTTTGTTCGCTACAAGGAAGAATAACTCAGTGACAGGGAATTTGATATTTTGTTTGTTTGGTTGGTTTTTGGTTAATTACAAATTAGTAAAGAGTTCAATGGTGACTTATTGAGTCGTTGCCCTTGAACCAAAAGAAAAGTTCCTTAAGTTAGGTGGATAAAGTATTTCATGAAGGCAAGAGTAGTAGACCCCCCTAAATAAATTATTGCTCATAAATAAATTAAAGTGAGCATTAAAAAGTGACCCTTGTGAAAACAAACCAACATACAAATAGATAAATAAATGTGTTATATAGGTACAAGGAAATATTGTTTAGTCATAAAGAGAAATGACGTTTTGATACATGTTGTGGCATGAATGAACCTTCAAAACATTGTGCTCAGTGGTTACTCGGGTGGGTGGGAAGGATTAATGGGGAGTTATGGCTTTAGTTTTTTTAGGGTGATGATTGCTCAACATGGAAAGCAGAATTAGTAATACTGAATTGTACAAGTGGAAATGGTTGAAAGAGACAACTCTTTTGAGGAGCTTATTTATTATCAGGCAACAAAGATCAAATAGTAGTTGGAGGTAAATGTGGGTACAGGGAGATTTTTTTTAATGGGAAATATCAGCGTGTATTTTATAAGAACAATTGTAAGATAGTGAAAAGGAAATGATGACGAGGGAAAGAGGAACCAGACTTCAACCTGGTGCTCCAAGATGTGAATGCAACATGTGGGCATGGAGTAGGGAACCAGTGGAGAGGTCTGAGGGGCCCCGCCCTGATTCCAACTACGTGGACACCTGTCCCTCCCCCCAGAAGAATTTATTTTGGAGGACAGCACTGAATCTGCAGCTCAGGGAGAGGGACATGTCTGATCAGAGCACATGGGAGCAAATAAAGGGGGAGGAAGAGAGAGTGGACCACATCCTGGCCCACCAAGCCTTGAGGATGATATTCCCACTCAGAGCAGCCAATCCACAGAGAAGACCATATGGCTGGCCCCACTATGAGACAAGACATCCCTCACTGACCCATAGCCCTACAGGGGACAACACTGGAGACACTGAGGAAATTTCGCCCGATCTGATCCCA
>NW_022111306.1:1660216-1666691 GCF_000313985.2 Echinops telfairi
ACAAAAATCTACATATAACCTCCTCTCTAGAGGATGGGCAACAGAAAAGTGTGACATCAAGAGAGACGTCGAACAGTGTACAGTATGACAAAATAATAATTTATAAACGATCAAGGGTTCATGAGGGAGGGAGGAGCAGGGAGGAAGGGGGAAAAATGAGGAGCTGATGCCAAGGCCTTAAGTAGAGAGCAAATGTTTTGAGAATGATGAGGGCAGTGAATATAAAATGTGCTGACACAATGGATGGATGTACGGATTGTGATAAGAGTTGTATGAGCCCTCAATAAAAGGAATTTAAAAAATGATGACAAGGAAAAGCTTCTGGATATATTCCTTAACTAAGTGTGAGTGAGTAGGATTCTGATAATCAAATGGAGAACTCGACATTAAATAGGAGCTCAGAGTTTCTTCACCCAACAGAACAGAAGCTAGATAAATGTGGGTGGAGACATAGGCTAGTTTATGTATTTGGTAGCAGAAATATGTAGAGGTCTCCTTTAATGTCTACTTTTTTTCCCGGTTAAGTAAGAAGCAATATCATCAGGTGAAAATTAGGATGATGCTATGTATTGAATTGTATCCCCCAATAATATGTGCTCATTTGCATCCTCTTGCAGAAGGGTTGCAAGCAGGAGATGAGTCAGGGTGCAGTGTAGCAATGATGAAACATACAATTTTCCTCTAGTTCTTGAATGCTTCCTCCCCCCACTATCATGATCCCAATTCTACTTTCAAAGCTGGCTGGACCTGAGGATGTACACTGGTACAGATAGGAGCTGGAAACACAGGGGATGCAGGGCACATGAACCCATCAGGACCAGTGGTGAGAATAGCGATACTGGGAGGGTGGGGTAGAAAGGAGGAACTGATTACAGGGATCTACATATAACCTCCTCCCTGAGGGATGGGCAGCGGAGAAATGGGTGAAAATGGGTGAAGGGTGACATCGGATGGTGTAAGATATGACAAAATAATAATAATTTATAAATTATCAAGGGTTCATGGGGGAGGAGGGACCAGGGAGGGAGTGGAAAAATGAGGAGCTGATACCAAGGGCTCAAGTAGAAAGCAAATGTTTTGAGAATGATGAGAGAAACAAATGTACTAAAAGTACTTGACACAATGGATGTATGTATAGATTGTGATGAGTTGTACAAGCTTCCAATAAAATGATTTATTAAAACAGTGTGTCCATTTGGCTGCACACAATTCTCAGTGTTGTGTAAATATCCTCCATTTTGTGATCTGATGTAATTTTCCTATGTGTTATAGATCATCATCTCTATGCTATCAAGGAGACTAGATGAGAGATAGTTATATTCATGAGCCAGGATGATGCTACAAGATTCTGATGTATCTTGAATCCATCTCTTTTGAGAGAAAAAGGGATTTGAAAATGAGCAGAGATCAGAGGAACCTCCTGTCATCCACAAAGAAAGTTAAGAGCAGAAGCCATCCTTTGGATCTGTGGTCCAGGTGTTGAAAAATCCTAGACTAAGAAAAATTGATGATAAAGACCTTCCCCCAGAGCCAACAGAGAATTCCTATACCTGTAGCTTGCAGCCCATATCCAAACTTCTAACTTTGTAAACTGTATGAGAATAGGTTTCTGTTGTTAGAGTTAGCCAAGTGTGGAACGTTGTTATAGCAGTAGTAGGTAAATAAGACAGATGGGGGAAGGTGTTGTGTGTTTGAGGGGAGAACGAAAGCCGGAAATCATCTAAATGAAAGCATGAGTATTTTGATGAGAGACATGTATTGGGATTTCTGTTTAGCACTTCAAGGAAACTGGTAGGCATGTTTGTGATTTCTCTGGGCAAAAGCAACTGCTTGGATGTAGATTGGAACTAGCAGAACATAGAATTCACTGGTAGCAGGACTTCAGCCAGGGGTATGAAAGGAAGGAGAGAAGGGTTGCTGTGAAGTGAAATTACTTGGTATGGCTTTTCTATGTATATATAGTCTCTCTACTCAAGAACCAAATGACCGGGTGCTAATAGATCATATGAGATTAACAGGGTATTGGTCAAATTTGCCATTCCACTGAATACAATGTGAGGCATCCCAGAAGCAGGAACAGAGAAACTCACAGCCAGCAAGGAAGAGGGGCCACCAGGAGAGATGGTGCAAGATCCCTGCATGCAGTGGTGGTGGCATCCTAACACACTGAGCCCTTGAGACAAGAGTGGCTGAGCCCACAGAATGAGTAATAATGAGTGCCTGCAGGCAGGCAGCTGGCTTGTAGAGTAGGGTGCTCTTTGGGCATTTTTCATCAATATAGAGCTTTGTAACACTTGACCAAGCTGGGTGAGAAGCTGAGAACCAGAGAGCAATGTGTTGGCATTAATGACTGAGGAGAGACATTGTGGACAAAAAAATCCGTATCCTTGATTTTTTAAATCTTAATTTATAACCTGTTAACTTCCCTAATAAATCCCATAATCATAAATATTTTCTGTGAGTTCTGTGTGATCAATGCAATGGAATATCCAAGCCAGCAGAGAAGTAGACAGGAAGGGACAGTTGGTCTCACAATGCAATAAAGAGGGAAGGAGGGTGACAATGGCACATCTGTACTGTGCCTGTAAGAGCCATTCTCATGCAGATAAGGAGTTGCATTCTCCTTTTCCCTGTGTAGCCAAAGAGGCGGGAAATGACCCCACACCATTGCCTCCAAGGGAAAGAAGCTGAATGATGAAAGACAATGAGTATAATGATAGATTATGAAATCAAAGTTAAACAAGGACATGTAGGACATCGGGAAAAGAAATGATCAATAGATCGAGAATATCAGAAAACTTGAAAAATCGTTGGATAGAGAGAAGATTGGAGAGTTGGCACTGGGTTGAAATTAACTTTGTGTGAAGGGTGCCAGTTAGATAAATACTAGTGTCAAATGTGGTATGCATGTGTATGTTGTGTGCTGTTTGTTTTTAAACATAAAGTAGCCATGCTGTTGGGAATTGGACTATAACCATAAGGTCAATGGTTCAAACCTAGCAGATGCTCATAGCAGTGGGTTTAGTTGGGGGTCTAAAATTTGTGAGTGGCGATACTGGGAGTGTAGAGGGAGGGTGTGTTGGAAAGGGGTAACTGATTACAAGGATCTACATGTGACCTGCTCCCTGGGGGATGGACAACAGAAAAGTGGGTGAAGGGAGACGTCGGACAGGGCAAGATATGACAAAATAATAATTTATAAATTATCAAGGGTTCATGAGGGAGGGGCGAGCGGGGAGGGAGGGGAAAAATGAGGACCTGATGCCAGGGTCTTAAGTGGAGGACAAATATTTTGAGAATGATGAGGGCAATGAATGTACAAATGTACTTTATACAATTGATGTATGTATGGATTGTGATAAGAGTTGTTCGAGCCCCTAATAAAATGATTTTAAAAAATTGTGTTTAGGTTAGGTAGACTTTGTATTGAACTTGAAAATATGGAGTCCCAAGCAAGCAATTTAACCCATTACACACTTAGTAAAAATTTAAAACTAAATGCACTGTCTTTGAGTTGATTCAAACTCATAACAATCCTGTAGAAGCTCTGGGTGAGTTTAAACTGCCGATCTTGCAGGCAGCAGCCCAACTAGTGCATGAACCACTATGCCACCAGGGATCCCTACACCATTATTGGAATGACTAAAATGAAAAGAAAACTGAGAAAGTGATGTGGAGGCCACATTGACTATACAAGAAAGAGGCTCCATCTCTCCCCCAGCCCAGTGCTGTTTCACAAGGCAGAAGCCAGGCAAGCCTCCATCCTTTATCTATCTTTCTTGTATTCTGACACCAATTGTTCCTCCCACCACATTCCACTTTTCTGCTGATATGAGAACTCATTGCAATGGCCACATGGAAATCACAGACAGCAGGGTTATAGGGATAGCATAGTGGTGATGTGTTGAGCTGCTAACTGTGAGGACAGCTGTTTGAAACCACCAGCCATTCTACAGTAGAAAGAGGAGGCTTTCTCCTACTCTCTAAAGAGTTAAAATCTCAGAAATCCACAAGGGAAGTTCTACCCTGTCTTGTAGGGTCACCGTGATGGCAGTGAGGTTTTTTGTTGTTGTTGAGGTTTTTCGGTACTAGATAAGTTAAAAAGGCAGGATAGTAAACTGCAGGGATACAGTCATGGTCTACATCAGCATTTCTCTATCTCATGCTTAGCCATTCAGCCATATGATCCCTTGACTTCTGTTTCTGTGATCCAGGAGGTCCCCTCACAGCTTGGCTTCACAGTCTTCAAAGTCGCTGCTCCTTTGCTATCTCATGGTCTCCTTACCTTGGCCTCTTGTCTTGGTGTGACATGACCTCTATTGCCTCCACCACTTCAGGCAAGGAGAGATCTCCAACATGCTGCACTAAGGGTTCTTCTTCCTTGCTAGTGTTGGGAATTCTCTCTCTTCCTGGTTTTGAGATAACACCCTGATAGCCAGGGGAATGACCACTTCAGCTGACCGATCCCCTGTATAGCTGTTCCACACATCCTATTTACATAGTCCCACCCAGTCATCTGGTGGGAATTGTAGAGGCAGGAATAAAACAGCCAAATTAAAGAGACTTTCCTTCACTGCACAAACAAAACAGAAAACCTGATGATACCCAGGGCCGTAAAGACCCAGTGCAATCATGGTACAGCAGCTTTGGAGGAGAGCTTACTCTTTTCTCCTAAAAGTAAACAGATGCTTCCATAAAGCTATCATGCTCCTGGATTTTAACTGGTTTGAAATCTCAAGTCCACAAGAAAACCTGCACAGGAACATTTGCAGTAGATTTTTCATAGCCACGCAAAACCGAAAGCAGCCAGGATACCCTTCAATAGGTGAATGGGTAAACTGTGGTACATTCGAACTATAAAATACAACTTTGAAATAAAAAGACATTGGATATGAATCCATGCAGGAACGTGGGAAACCTTAAGTGCATGTCAGTGTCAAGGAAATTAATCTGGAAGACTACATAGTATATGATTCCATTTTTGTGTCTGGATGAAAAATGAGAGAGGTGGTTGGCAAAGGTCTGGAGAGTGGGAGTAGTGAGATGTGAAGCACAGGGTGTTTTTGTTAGCACCAAAAACCTATTCCATAAGGTACGATAATGGTGGAAGCCAGCACACTAATCCACACAAATCAAGTCGAAGGGTACAGAATCCCAGGCTGGACTGCAGACTGTATGGACTCCAGCTCTGTGACAAATGACTGATGGGTGTGCGGGAAAAGGCGCACTTGAGTAACTTTTAGACACGTAAATACATGTATGACTGATGAGGAGCTTAGCTACAAGGAGCACGCTTGCACACGCACACGCACATGCACAACCTATATAGAAAAACTATTCTTGGAAGGAGCCCTGGTGGTATGGTGGTTGAAACACTCAACTGCTACTCAAAGGTCACCAGTTCAAACCCACCAGCAGCTCCGTAGGAGAAAGATGTGGCTATGACAGCCCTGGAAGCTCTAGGGCGCAGTTCAACTTTGTCTTATGAAGAAATGTCACTTCACCACAATGATAAAAATCAAGGGAAATTGGAGAAACTGTCACAGTCCTGAATTGTTTAGACAACAACTAAATGAAATGTGGCATCTTGGAGAGGATCCCGGAACAGAAAAAGACCATTTGAAAAACTAATATGATCTGGATAGGTATGGCAATTGTAACAATATATTATTACTGTTTAATTAATTCTGACAAATGTCCCAGAGTAATATAAGATGTTAACAATAGGAGGAGCTGTGCACGGTTCATGGGAACACTCTGTACTATTTTTGTAATTTTTGTGTAAATCTAAAGTTATTATAAGGCAGAATTGATTAAAAGGAAGCATATGGAGCTTCACAATAGTTAGCATATCCTCCTGAAACTGGCATTGTCTTCCCAGAAGAAACCGCTGTCTCTGTTGAATGGTCTCTTCAGGTTGCCTTCATCTCATTTTCTCATTCACGATGACTCTCATCAAAGTTGCTGCGACACCAACATGCTGCTGTGACAAAGCACCTGGTTATCTGAAGCCTGACACAGTAGAAAATAATAATAGAAATATAATGATCTCTTTTTAAATTTCAAGAGCTTCTAGCTGTTTACATGATTCTAATGAAATTCTTATTGAACTCCAGATTGTCCCCAATGTTAAATTTATCTTTGGCCCAAGATTACGGAGATGCAACAAACACAGTGTGGATTTTCTTAATGACACTCACAGTTTGTAACTAGTGTTGTCAGCATGGGATAAATAAACTCATTTATTACTGATGAACTTCTCCTGTGTGACAAGCCTTGTGCTAACTGCTAAGGTGACAATGGGGAGCAGGATGAATCAGGCAATTCCTCTGTAAAAGCCAACTTCCAAGCCAATAAAGAGAGAGCTAGTAATCTGGCTAGTACTAAACATCTTGCCAAAATGTTTAAAAGTTCAGACACTGGTAGTGAAAGCAGGTCCCCAGATCCAAAAGGCTTTGGGACACAGTACCATTTT
>NW_022111306.1:1666791-1676765 GCF_000313985.2 Echinops telfairi
TTTGTACATCGTTTCTCAAAACATTTTCTCTCCATTTAAACCCCCGACATTAGGTCCTCAAGGGACACAGTATCATTTTGCATAGCCTAGTGCTTTTCTATATCCAGAAATACAGTGTGGGGGTGGGGGTGGGGGGTGGTTTCAAAACTATTATTTTTATGAACAAGGGAAAAAATAGCAAAACACTTCTCACCACTAACCAACATTTTACTATATAACATGACCCCAGAAATGTTTGAAATGTCTAGAATTACTGTTATAGACCTACAGAAAACAAATGTTTCTTTTTAGAAGAGACAGACCTTACTACTCGATAGCACATTTCAATCAAAATGCCGTGTCTTGATGTGCCCTTGATTGTGCCACCCTTTGCCGTAAGGTCCTCAAGCAACTCCGTTGACTACTTAGTGCTTAAAAACCTACAAATTCCCTTCATGCCATAGTTTCCAAACAAATCTGATTTTTCAAAAGAGGATGCCTTAAAAGGCAAATAAGAAAAAGAGAGTTTAGTTTAAAAACACGTTGAAATTAATCAGTGATTAACTGCATTTTCAAATGTTTCTTCATCTGTGTCTTGCTACTTTTAAAATCAATACCCTTAAACTTTTCAAAATCAGAGATGCTTAGAACTAAGCAACAGAAGTCTTCATGTGGTGTCCATCAATAATAGTAGGCTAGATGGTTTCTTTGGCTTTGTGCTTCTGTGTCGTACATAAGACTAGGGTATTTATTTTGATAGGAGCCCTGGTGGTGTCATGGTTATGCCTTGGGCTACAATCCACATGGTTGGCAGTTCAAAACCACCAGTATCCCTGCAGGAGAAAGACGGGGTTTTCTACCCCCATACCCCAACAGTTACAGTCTCAGAAACCCAGAGGGGATCGCTATGAGTCAGTATTGACTCAATGGCCTTGAGTTGAGAGATTTATTTTGTTAGATATAAATTAAAAAATGGCCAAAAGCCAAAATCTCATGAAGATACTGTGGTTATTCAGCTTCAGCATACACAGGAAATACAAGGTGAAAACACATTTTCAACTATGTTCTAAAACCCAATCCTACCCACTCCTAACTCACAGAAAATATGAATCCTAACAAAGCATGTATCAAAATAATATTGCCGAAGGCATTTTCATCCCCATTATATGTAATTATGTAAATTATATATCATATGTAAGAGGGTGGCTATATCACAAAACATTTTAAATGTTCCTTATGGATCAATTTTCCTTATTTGCAAGCAAAACAAGGCCCTCTGATTATTTTCCTGTGTATTGATACAGAAAGGAGACCACTCTGCTTTTTCACACTAAGAAAAACAAATGATACAGCAATTGGAGGGAAATTAGTGCCAATTAAGACAATTGTACAGCTGTGAAAGGGGGCATGTTTATGCTTAGATTGCTGGCCTTATGGTATGCCTAATAACTGCATCTCTAACAATATGGTGTATAAACCAAGCCTAACAATTTCCAACAAAGTTTTTTAACTTCTGTTTGACAAGTGACACTATTTTTATTCTGGCTCACAAATCGGAACAGATTTGTGTAAATTATTGAAAATGCATGTTGGAGTGTTTGTCGTGTCATCACGTTTTTCCATTTGCGTTCCCCATGCCATCTGTCTTTTGTATTCAGTCAATTCCAGGAGCCTTATTTCTTGAAAATGCCTTCAATGTAGTTGGACTTTTCCCTTCAATACCATCAGATGGCTGCTTGTTTAGAAACAAGCCTTTAAGACCCAGATGCTATTTTATCTGATAGACAGGCACCATCTAATTTCTTCATCACACTTTGCTATAGTACCAATATAGTTTGTGTTCCCTTCCTGAGGGCACGTATTAAGCAGAGCCCTGATGTAAAAATGAATTGTTCTTAAATTGGAGCTAGGATTTAGTGTGAGCCCCAAACCCATTCTTGGTTGTAAGTTGTTTTTGTTTTTTTAATCTACCTTTGGGTCTCTTTCAAAACCTCCTTATTAATTTATGATAGAGAGTCTTATCGATCATCTCCCTGGAGCTTAAAGATCTTCCATTAGTATTATCATTGATTAGCCCCTACTAGTACTAATTTTTTAAAGCACTGTTGAGAGAGGGATATTGGGCAGATGTAGACTAACTCCATATTGCAGTACCTGAATTATTCACTGGTACAGAATCAATCCTCTCATGTTTGGATGCTATTTACACAATGGGAGTTGGTTGTCAGGGAAAGTTTATAATAATATTCACTAAGAATGTCTGTCACAGGTTTGCCGGAATAATATACATCTTAATACAGCGTAGAGGGCATTGGTGTAGTAAGTCCATGATTGCCTCCTACCGACAGGTCAACGACTTTGGTACAGGTGTCATCCACTTCACCAAACACCATGAATGTTCGGTCTAAGTCCTCAAGTAACAAGTGTGTCTGAGGTCACGGCCAGCTCACCCCAGTGGATTTTCCGCATTGGGAGTAGAGGTACTCACACTTTTTCAGCATGCGAGCTACTTATAAAATAATCACGTCAAAATGATCTACCAATTACAAAAATGCAAAACATATATTTATTTTTATTTATTTATAAATGCATTGAGAATTCTTTATATGTACAATGTATGTTGATGTACCTTGCATAACCTCATGAGTCTATATTGCACAACACAATTAACTATGTACATTTTTTGTCATTACCTGACTTTAATCTGATGACTTGCACTGAATGGAATGAGCCAGCTGCTGACAGCCAGCCTGGAGCACACTTCCAAATAATCATCAGTCATGGTGGAACGGTACTTGGACTTAATGATCTTTATGTGGGAAAAGGCTGACACATAAATAAGTAGAGCCAAATAATGCAGTCAAGGAGGTAGCACATTTTCTCATATTTGGGTACTTTCCCTCTGCGAGTAATTTCCAGAGCTGTTCATGAGCTCTGGACTTCAGCTGGATGTCGGTTTGTAGTGTCAAAAATCTCCCATTCCATATGAAAGTGATATGTTTTTGTCTTCTTACTTGGTCCAGCTCCCCCACTCATTTTAATACCCTTACTTGCGTTTAAGAGGAAAAAAACAAGGTCTAAAATTTGGCGATAACTTTGCTTGTTAGTTTTGCTGCACTTAGTACAGCTGTTTGCGCATGCGTTTGACACCTAAGATTGCATCTGATTGGCTGCGCTGTCTATCAATTAAGTGACGGGATTGATGATAGGCTTACGTCAATTTTTTTAATGCCACGTGATCTACCCACACTACGTTTGCGATCGACTAGTAGATCGCGATCGACGTGTTCAGCCCCACTGCTCTGGAGCATGCTGTGCACCCGGAAGATTCAGTTCTCAATTATATGCTAGTTCCTTTCATTTTCTTCGGGCTGCCCCACCAAAACCCCCAAGTAGGTGTCTTCAAAAAGCACAAATAAATTCGTGACACACGGAATCCAGATCAAATAAACCGCTCTGGCACAGAAATGGGAGTAATGATACCAGGAGGGTAGGGAGAAAGTGGGGAGAGGTGGGGGTGGGAAGAAACCGTGGGAGAAGGGAGACATCAGCCGGTGTAAGATATGAAAATAATAATTTATAATTTATCAAGGGATCATGAGGGTGTACGGGGGAGGGAAAAATGAGGAGCAAAGAGGAGCTGAGACCAAGAACTCAAATAGAAAGTAAATGTTTCGAAAATAATAATGGCAACATATGTACAAATATGCCTGATACAATTGATGTAGGGATTGTCATAGTGCTGATAAAATGATCTTACAAAAAAACATAATCATTTTTTCCCTCTCCTGAGATCCAGAAATTAGAATTTAGGGAGATGACAGGGCTATGTTTTCTATCTCTCTCTGTCACCTCCAAGGGAAAGATCTGTCTGCCTGTTTCTGGCCCTGATAGCACTAGCTGGTTTCTGACTTACAGACTGATCTTCACATGGCCTGTAGCTATGTGTTTGATTATTCTGGTGTCTGTTATAAAACACCATTCAGAAGGAATCTGGACCCACCCTACCCTGACACTTTTTTTTAAACGTTCTTATTATCTTAGAAGAAAAATTATTTCTCAATACAGGTCCACAATCATAGATAGAAGATAGGACTTCAACACATTTGGAGATGGGGCTAGGGAAAGACACAATTCAAGCCCTAACATCATGTTAAGATAAAGGGCCCCCCAGGCTGGTGAATGATTTTATCCGTAAGAAGGATTTCAGAAGCTTCTCAGATGAAGTAAAGTGGTCTTGTGAAACTGAAGGAAGGAGTTTTGGGGAGACGCAGCAGTTTTCAAGGATGCGAGGTAAAAGGTGCAGAAAAGCTGTCTAAAAGCCGTGGAAGGCACTGGCCATAGGCCACCTCAGAAACAACAGAACTCAGGATGACTAGTTGAATGACTTCAAAGCCAATGCATAGAAGGTACGTGACTTAAGAGTGAAGGAGTTAAATGTCTATTATAAATCTCTATTATAAGTCATGCTGAGGTTAAGAAGGATCATAGAGAACTGGGAATTAGACAGAGTTAAAACCTGACAGAGGACGAAGGTTAAGGAGAAGATAAAATATACCTGGATAAGCATCACCATATAGAGCATGCTATAATTCATGTCCCCAGTGGGTGATGTGCTTGGTTGCAGTTCGAACTCACCAGAGGCTCTGAGGAAGAAAAGGGAGGCTTTCTACTCCTGTAAAGATTTACAGTCGCAGAAACCCAGAGGGGTAGTTCTACCATGTCCTTTAAGGTCACTGAGAGTCGGGATCGACTTGATGGCAGTGGGTTTGTTTGTTTGTTTTTAGTATATATATTATTTGTTGTTTTTTAAAAGTTTATATATATATATATATACATATCTTTGTATTTTGGTCAGTGATGTATAGTGACATACAAACACACACGCACACAGATCCTCTCCTCCTTTCCATACACAAATACACCCCAATACAGATATTCCATGATTAATTAGGGGGATTTAATAAGTATTATGTACTTTTAATTTAGGAGTCCCTAGGTGAAGCAACTAGTTTACATGCCTAGCTGTTGACGAAAAGGTTGGAGATTTGGATCCACCCATTGCTACCTCAAAAGAAAGAACTAATAACCTACCACTGAAAGCTCAGCCATCAAACCCCCTGTGGAACATAGTTGTAACCTCACAAACATGGATTAGCTATGAATTGGGTTGAGTTAATAGCAACTGGTTTCAGTTATTTACTTTTAAGTTATGGGTTCAAGAAACTGAGTTTGGGATCCCAGGAAGCAAAAGCACTAGAATTTTCAGGGCATCAAATCAGAGAAGACAGTGTTGCACTAATAGTCTCTTAAGAAAGTCTGAGATTATTACTCACAAAGAAACCAAGTCTACTACACCCCTTTTAATCTAACTCTAAGCTCTGTTAGTCTTTCAAACACTATTAAAAGGTACAATTTTTAATCCACAATTGTACTTCCTAAAATCCAATTCTCTCATATCCTGCAGCTAAACTAGGCATACAGTTTATCATATTATCTATTCTTTATTCCAATTCCCCAAGATCCAGGCCCTGGCAAAAATAACCCTGGTATTTATTTGGCTGCCCGCTTCTTCACCTCCTCCTACAGATACCTCTCTGATGTCTCCTTGGTGATCCTTCATAGTTCTCCTTTATTCAAAGAGCCTGGGAGCTAACCTGTTATAACCAAAACTCTCCTTAGAGTCTGAGGAAAGGAAAGATAATAAGCTGCGAAATAGTCTAGCTGGCACTATCGGCTAGGGAAAGATGAGATAGGACAGGAAACACCTACAGAGGAATAAATTCTGTCTCCACAGGGGGGGGAAACCTCCTATTTGTGCAACTCCAATTAAGAAACTTCTACATTACAGTATCCTAAGAACAAAATATCTGAATTATGGAAATTATCCAGAAGAATCACTATTGAATCTAGGGTTCGTAGCATATAATATATATCACTGTGACCAAGCTATTAATTGATTCAACTCTAAGTATTTCTGCAGTCTTTCCAGAGTTTGGCAAACACAAATTGCTAGAAAGAATTTTTTAAAATAATTTTCTGACAAAACATTAAATTAATTTGAAAGAAGCAAGCCTATTTAGACACTAAGAACAGCCTTCCAAGACTATTTTCTTGAATAACAGGTTATCCATTTTAATCAGGTTCTACATGAAAAAATAAAAAGGAAGCAGATTCTCCCCACTCAGATTTTGCCAGGAAACAGGAAATTTTCAAATAACTATCACAAATAATACTAAGTGAAAAGTGCAAAGGTAATATTTAGCAGATGGAACTATTAATCTAACAACTAATGGAAATATGTTACTCTATTGAAAGCTAGCGAATCAGATGAGATTATTGTACATCCGTGTTCTATAGCTGCTAACTTCGCAGTGAAATTTCTTGATTTCATATGTCAAAGCATGACTTTTAAGCTGCACGTTATAATAGGTAAACTAATCAGAATTTCCCTGAGGCAAAAATAATATTATGAGAAAAGCAAGACGACATTAGCATTTAGACTCTTTGATTTATTGGTTGCCAGTGAAAGCAACTCCTAGGACAAGAATTTAAAGCAAAACAAAACACTTCCCAGAGACAAAAAAATGTATCCTGAGAATCTTGATTTTCCTCAGCATCAGACAGGAATAAACCTTTTGTTCCCATGCCTGAGCCCATTAATGCAGCCACTGTGACAATCCATCTCGTCGAAGGACTTCCTCTTTTCGCTGCCCCTCCATTTTACCACACATGGTGTCTTCCTCCAGAGACTGGTCTTTCATGACAACATGTTCAAAGTATGTAAGAGGAAGTCCTGCCATCTTTGCTTCTAAGGAGCACGCTGGCCTTACTTCTTCCTGTACAGATGTTGGTCCTTTTAGCAGTCCATGGTACTTTTGCTTCTCTAGAACCACAATTCAAATGCATCGATTCTTCTACCATCGTCCTTATTCAGTGTTCAACTTTCACATGCATATGATGCAAGGGGGAAGATCATGGCTTGGGTCAGCGCACCTTAGTCCTCAAAGTCACATCTTTGCTCTTCCAGACTTTAAAGAGGTCTTCTGCAGCAGATTTCTCTTTTGATATCATGACCACTGCTTCCAGAAGCATTGATTATGGACCTAAGTAAGACAAAATACTTGACTTCAACCTTTTCTCCATGTATCATGATGCTACTTACCGACCCGACCCTGTTGTGAAGATCTGGGTCTTCCTTACATCGAGTTGCAATCCATACTGAAGGCTACAATCTTTGATCTTCATCAGCAAGTGCTTGAAGTCCTCCTCATTTTCATTAAGCAACATTATATCATCTGCATATCAAAGATGGTTAATAAGCCTTCCTCCAATCCTGATGCCACATTCTTCTTCATATAACCAGTTTCTCTGATGATTTGCTCTGCATACAGATGAACAAGTATGGTGAAGGGATACAATCCTGATGCACACCTTCCCTGAATTTAAACCATGAAATATTCCCTTGTTCTATGTGCACAACTACCTCATGATCCATGTCCAAGTTCCTTATGAGCACAGTGAAGTGTTCTGGAATTCCCATTCTTAGCAAGATTATCTGCAGTTTATTTTGATCCACGCCAACAAATGCCTTGGAATAGTCAATGAACCACAAGGTGATATATTTTTGGTATTTTCTGCTTTGAGCCACGATCCATCTGACATCAGTAATGATATTCATTGTTCCATGTCCTCTTCTGAATCCGGTCTGCATTTCTGGTAGTTCCCTGTCAGTGCACTTCTGCCACTGTTGCTAAATGATCTGAAGCAGAATGTCCCTGGGTGCTCTATCAACGATATCATTCTATAGTGTGGGCATTCTTTTGGGTTTCCTTGCTTTAGAACGCATAAAAAATATGGATCTCTTCCAGTCAGTTGACCAAGTAGCTGTCTTCCAAATTTCCTGGCATAGATGAGTGCTTCCAGTGTTTCTTAAGTTTTTTTGAACATTTCAGTGGGTGTTCCTTCAATTCCTAGAGCTTCATTTGTGGGTAATGCATTCAGTACAGTTTAAAACTCTTCCTTCAGCACCACTGGTTCTTGCTCATTTGCTACCACCTGACATGGCAGTGTTGACTAGTTCTTGCTGGTACTGTGACTTGTATTCTTTCCATCTTCTCTTGATCCTTCCTGCCTCCTTCAATATTCTGCCTATAGAATCTTTCAAAATTGAAACTCAAGGCTTGAATTTTTTTTTTTAGGTCTTTCAGTTTCAGATATGGTAAGTTTGTTCTTCCCTTTAGGTATTTCAATTCTGGGTCCTTGCACATTTCATTGTAATATTTGGCTTTGTCTTCTCAAGTTGCCCTTTGAAATTTTCTATTCACCTCCTTGCCTACCTCCTATCTTCCATTTGCTTTAGCTACTCTATGACTAACCGCACATTTCAGAGTCTATTCTGACATCAAATTTGATCTTTTCTTCATTTCATGTCTTTTTAATGACCTTTTGCTTTCTTCATAGCTGATCAGGTTTTCTATCATTTGTGTTCAATCCATCAAATCTATTTTTGAGATGTTCTTGAAATCTTCTCCAAATTCAGAAGGGATAAAATCGAGATCGTATTTTGACTCCTGTGAACTTATTTTAATTTTCTTCAGCTTTATTCCGAATTTACATATGAGTAGTCTGTTCCACATTGTTCCCTGGTCTGGTTTTCGTAGCTGGTATTAATACAGTAGAACCCTGGACCTCAACATAATCTGTTCTAGAAGGAGACTACGATGCATTTGAGTTCCGAATCAATTTTTATCATAAGAAATAACTGAGAATGGATTAATCCATCTCAACTGCCAAGTTTTTACTCCAACCTTATCTTTTTATACAAAACATTACACAGAAATTTCAAAATAAATAAGTTGAGAGTTAAATAATATATTTAAATAACAAGCAACATTAAAAGAAAGTTTTTAACAACTACAGGGTGACCCATACTTTTAGATTGATGAGGATCTGGATCTGTGGACACGGTTGTGGAGAGGAAGTATGGAGAGAGTCCTTGTTTGGAAAGGGAATCCCCTTCCAGAAAATCAACTTGTAGCTGCTCTTCAGGAGTTTGTTTTTTTCTCGCTTCTTTGCATTTTTTTCACTAGGACCTAGCTGGCTTTCTCTGAAAATAAATAAATACATAAATTGATTAATTAATTAAAATCTATCTCATGGGGTCTGCTGTTGCCATTTCCTTAACTGTTTTCTAAAAAGGTTTACTAAATTATCATCAACAACATCGATAACACTGTTAACCAGTTCCTAATCATGATGATTCTTTTCAAAACAACTCTTTATTAGGACCCATGTTTTTTAAATCTAAAAACAGCAACAACAAAAGATATAGCAAAACACTTGGAATACAGCTGCAAAAGGTTTAAATAATCCATACTAACAATGCCAATTAACGCTGCATTTCACGACAAAATCTGATTATGTTGAGTACTGATGCAGTTGAGTACCAGGGTTCTACTATATTCTCTTTCGTGTCTTCCCATAGATGTAGTCAATTTGGTTTCTGTGTAATCTGTCTGGGGAAGTCCATGTGTATCCCTTTTCTGTTTTTGGTAAAGGGTATTTTCCAAGAACAATCGTTGGTTTTGCAAAATTCTCTTAGGCAATTCCAGCTTCATTTCTATCACTCACTCCATATTTTCCCACTACGGTTCCTTCCTCTTTATTTCCATGTTTTGCATTTGTCTGTAACTTTGTCATACTGTGGTGGCTTGTGTGACACTGTGATCTTGGAAGAGCCGTGTCACAGATGTTTCCCATGCCCACAGGGTCAGCCATAATGAACACGTTTCAGGGAGCCTCCAGACTACAATGAACAAGGACTCGGCTCCCACTTTGGAGGACAAAGCTTCTGAAAACCATATGCATAGCTTCACAGAATTTCCAAGTTCTGAAATCCTAAACAAAGGAAGCAGAACATTCTTGGAGATACTGCTGGCAAATGGGGTTCTAAAGTCTGAGGGCACTCGGAATGTGACTGAGGAGGGGCTGAT
>NW_022111306.1:1678087-1679826 GCF_000313985.2 Echinops telfairi
GAAATAAAGAAGAGCTATACTTATGGAAGATACTTATTCAAATATGGATAATCTTAGGTTGGATTCTCTAGAGAAAAAAAATAGAATGAGAGAGAGGATAGATGGAAAGAAAGATTTCAAGGATGAGCTCAAGTGATCATAGACAGTAACAAGTCCAAATTCATGGGTCAGGCGTCAGTCTGGAGCCTTTCCCTGATGCACATAGCTGCAGGAGATGACAAATCCAAAATCCTCAGGTCAGACAGTGGGCTACTTACAAAGATTGACAAATCACAAGAGCTGGAAATTAGGCAATGCTGTCTTGGATACAGGATTCAGAGCAAGTCAGAGTATTACTGGAACATTTGTTTATATGCTGGAGGAATGAAATATGACCAAGGAAACTCTCCTCAACTGGTAGGCTTTTCATAGGAGAGTTCATGGTGGATGTGATTATTGACGCTCTTCGCTCCCTTGGAGATGGTCCAGGCTCATAGAATGTATCCTTTTTACAACAGAAAAAAACCATCATCCGATCTGTGTCACCCTCACAATGATTGTTCTGTTTGAGCCCGTTGTTGCAGCCCCTGTGCCATTCATCTTGGCCAGGGTCTTCGTCTCTTTTGCTGCCCCTCTGATATCCTTTTCCAGGGACTGGTCTGTCCTTTTGATGTGTCCCAAATGCATGAGACAAAGCCTTGCCCTCCTTACCCCTAAGGATAATTTTGATTGTACTTCTTTTAAGACAGAATTGTTTGTTCTTTTGACAAATGGTACTTTTCAAAATTTAAATGAGTTTTCGTGCAGCAGCATCATTCAAATGCATTAGTTCTTCTTTGGTCTTCCTTATTAAATGTCCAATTTTCCCCTCCATACAAATTGACTGAAAATATTTGTGTCAGGTACAAAATGTTACCTACTCATCCTGTTTTGAAGACTTTGATTTTCTTTACAATTAGTTCTAGTCTACACTGAATGCTGCACATCTTGTTCTCCTTTCAATAAGCAAGATTGTGTCATCTGCATATTGAAAGTTATTAATAAGCCTTACTTCACTCCTGATGGCTCTTTCTTCATATAGTCTAGCTTCTCTGATTTATTGCTCAGCATATGTCTTGGATAAGTATGATGAGAGGATGCAACCCTGATGCACACTTTTCTTGATCTGAAAACATACAGTACTCTGTTGTTCTGTTTGCACAACTGCCTCTTGTTCCACATACAGGTTTCACATAAACACAATAAAGTGTTCAGGAATTCCTGTTCTTTTCAAGGCTATCCATGGTTTGTTATGATCCAAGAATTTGAATTCCTTTACACAGTCAATAAAATACATGTAAATATCTTTTTGTATTCTGTGCTTTAAACCAAGACCCATCTGATATAAGCAATGGAATCCCTTGTTCCACATCTTCTTCTGAATCTAACCGGAACCTCTGGCAGCTTCTGACAATATACTGATGCAACAGTGTTTGAATTGTCTTACACAGCATTTTACTTGCATGTGACATTAATGATATTTTTGCTAAATTTCACATTGTGTTTGGTCACCTTCCTTTGGAATAGTACAAAGATGCGTCTTTTCTATTCAGTTGGCCAGGTAGCTAACTGTCTTCCAAATTTCTTGGCATAGAAAAGTTAGTGCTTCTAATGCTTCATCAGCTTGTTGAAACATTTCTACTGGCACTCTGTAAATGCCTGGAGCCTACCTTTTGACTCATCCCTTCAGAAAAGCTAGGATTTTTCCCAACAGAATCACT
>NW_022111306.1:1680577-1685916 GCF_000313985.2 Echinops telfairi
TTTTTGCAGACTTGTCTTAGTTTTCCTCACCTTCAACTTGAACTCATATATGAACAATTGGTGATCTTTTCCACAGCCAGCTCCTGGCCTCATTTCAGCTGCTGATATTGAGTTTCTCCATCATTTCTTCCCGCAGATGTAGTCAAATTAATTTCTGGGTATTCCATTTGGTGATGTCTACATGTAGAATCACCATTTATGTTGTTGGAAAAAGGAATTCTCAATGAAGAAGCCATTGGTTTTGCAAAATTCTAATGTGATCTCCAGCTTCTTTTCTTTAACAAGGCTATATTTTCAACTACTGTCCCTTCCTTTGTTTCCATTTAAATCACCAATATTAGTGATGCATTTGGATTTAATATTTGATAAATTTTAGACTAAAGAAGTTGATCAAAGTCTTTGATGTCTTCATCATCAGCTTTTATGGTTGGTACATAAGTTGGGATAATAGTAGTAGTAGCTATTCTCTTGTGGGGTTATAGATATGATCCCATCATATGCAGTATTGTAGTTCAAAGGTGTCTTGATTTTTTGTTTTTGTGATGATGATTGTGAAGCCATTGCTTGTGAATTTGTCATTCCCAGCACACTAAACTATGTGACTGTCTGATTCAAAATGACCACTGCCAGTCCATTTCATCTCACTAATGCTTTGTATATCAATCTCTCTGTGTTTCATTTCATTTCTAATGACATAATTTACCTAGGTTCATACTTGGTCCATTCTAAGTGCCAATTATTAATAAATGTTTGCAGCTGTTTCTTCTCAATTCTAGTCACGCCCCATTAACAAAGATGATTATATTATGTCAAATCACCAAAATGAGAGGATGACTATATTCTTATACTACCAAATTACATCACATACTGCCAAACTATATCTTAGTTACCAAATCACTGAGAATCAAGGCCTAGACAAGTTAAAAAAATAATCGTTGCCATTCTATGGACTAATAGCTACTTGAAATATATCTGAACATTTATAATTTTACTGTGTTCTATTTGAAAGATTCTTTCAGATTGTTTGCTTGTTTTTAAATTTACAAACAAGGGGATATACTCCCATCATTTCCATAAAGAAAAACTTTACTTAAAAGATGTTGAGGTGGTCACAGGATTCTCAAGTATTACATAGAACAGGTAGATGTTCCTGAAAATCAAGAAACAATGTACAACCATATTGTATGTCTTTTCTAGCAAAAATGTCACTCCCACTGCTGCTGGCTCTCTCTGACACGCTGGACTGGATGTCAGAACTCCATAGTTGCTTTCTCTTACAAACAAATGCCTGTACCTCATCAGCCAGAAAATAAACCTTTCTGAGTGCACTGCAGCCACAAGCAATGTGCTTTTGCACATTCAGGACCAGGTCAGACAGATGGGTTTGCTTGTGGAATCAAGATGGCATGACTGCACCTTGACTAACTAGTCAGCCAAGCCCATTTAAAGAGGTACATTTTAACAGTGGCACAAGTAAACTCTTTTCCCTGGCCTTCATTTAAAAGTAAAGCAGAATAATCATTTACTAAAATGACTGTGCAAAGCAGCGGAAATTCCAGGGATAACAGGATTGACCCTGAATAAATACCAAAAGACATGAAATGCCCCCTGCACAGACCAGTACTGGGTGTTTGCTGGAGCCTCATTTCCTGCTAAACTATTTACCCACCTTTCCTTCTATTACGGAAGATGATACAATTTCACTTCATTGAAATAAACTAAATTTTTTTATTTATCTTTGTCCTCAGTTTTCAGTCAGTATTTTAATAAAAACTATATAATACTTCATTCAACATCATAGCATCCAATGACAATAATGCTACTAAAAAATCCATAAATAATTTTACAGCAAAATGCAGCTCTTCACCTAGGCTGAAGATTCACTACTTTTATCATAGACCATATATACTCTTTATCAGCAGAAGCAACTAACATTATGGATCTATGTAATGATATATTAAAACTTACTTAAACCACAAGCAACTTCAAGGAGTCAGTATGGTGTCTCAAAAGATTTAGTTAGTACTCTAAACCAGCATCAATTTATGATCATTTCCCCCATACATTCAGAATATATGACTGAGAACTATGAATGAAAGATGATAACTCTTAAATCAGGTTTGCTAATAATTCCCTTGACCCTCGGCTTTTCTAGTTGACAAGTTCTGTTTCTGAGGGAGAAGAAGAAGGAAAGGATGCTTCCAGGTAGGATAACTGACTGACTAACATCAATGAAGCTGTGGGTAACTGTTATAAGGTAGGTATGAGGAGACGCAATGAAACTCAAGGCTTCTCGGTGGCACCTCTGAGTTTCTCCATATATAGTAATAGGAGCGATAGGTAGCCAGAATAGGGATTAAAGGGGAGTTCTCTCCTCCAATACCTGCCTAGGGCCACGATAATGGGGCTGCAGGGAAATCAGGCACCCAACAGACACCTGTGGGAAAATCCAAACTGCGCAGACTAAGGCCACCATGGAGTCAGGGAAGCTAATCCGGACCACAGTGTAGGCACATGACAACACACAGGTGCACCTGAACTCAGCCAATGAGGTCCTCTACTAACCCAACCACGCCCCCCGCAGGAATGCAGGAGGGGAATAAAGGCAGGGGTCCAGGCTTGCCTGCTGTCCTGGCTGCAGGGGGTTTCCTGGTTTTGTATGCGTGGTTGCGAGTGTCTGTTCCAGTATTTTTTCCACGTGTTTTTTCGCATTCAATCACGAACTCCCATGGGTTTCCAGTTTCCAAGCAGCCTTGTACGCTTTCCAGAAATAGCACGTATTTTTGGAGACAGCAAAAACTGAAACTTCCCTTTCCCTTATAAAAGTCGCTTGGATTACCAAAGTGCTGCTGCCACATCAATTCTTTCAGCATTGCAAAGCAAGAACCGTGGGAAAATCACTCCAGAAATTTAAAAGGCCGGTAGGAGGCTGCATAATCTCAATGCACTTAGGAACACTCGCGACTCAGGCCCTTCAGGAGGAGAGGTTTGGATGGGTGGCCCAACCTGGATAAAGAAAGTCAAACAAAACAAATGTCTGCCCACCTGGGGGCTTGTGGGTACCAGCCTCACAGAGCAAGTCCTCAGGATCTGCATGTTTAATTAGGGAAAATAGAAAATACAGGGCGACCGGGGTTCCTCATCCCAATGTTGGAATCAAGGGAGCAAGTTTATTTTACAGCCAGTTTTAATAATCGTGGAGTGTGCAAGCCTCCACCAGGCACATACACAATAGACGGGGCAAAGTGTGTATCTGAGATATCCTGAGCTGCTTAGAACACCTCATGGTAGGTATCGGGCACCTAAGAGACAAAGAATTGTTTGACTCCTAGCAGGATAGGGACAAAGGGAGTCTGACTGCTCTTAAAGATAGGCATCTTTCAGCTGATTAGTGAGGAGCTAAGGGGACTGTAGGAAAGAGCTCTACATTACCACCTTTTAAAAAATTCATTTTATTGGGGGCTCTTACAAATCTTGTTACAATCCATACATCAATTGTATCCGATATATTCATACATCTACTCCATCATTCTTTCCTAGACATTTACTTTCCATTGAGTCCTTGTGATTAGCTCCTCTTTTTTTCCCTCCCCCACCCCTCGTGGCCCCTTGATAGATTGTAGATTGTTAATTATTTTCAGATCTCACACCCACCACTGTCTCTCTTCCCCTCTGGTTTCTGTTGTTCTTCCTCCTGGATGGGGGTGTGTGGTTATGTGCCAGTCATTGTGATTGGTGCCCCCTTCCCTTTCCTTCTGCCCCCCACTTCCCCCTACCCTTTTGGTATCTCTATTCCAGTTTCTACTCCTGGGTTCCATGTGTTGTGAGTTTTATCTCTTGCCTATACCTATGTACATGCTCCGGTCTAGTCTAGATTGGGAAGTGGCACTGGGGTCATGATAGCGGTGGTGTGTGTGTGAGGAGGCCTCAAGGGATCAGAGGTATATTGTGTGACCCATTAGTGCTCTACTGCACCCTGATTGACTCATCCCCTCCCTGGGACCCCTGTGTGGGGGGCTGTTCCATCACATTGTCCATAGATGGGCTTTGGGTCTCCTCTCCAACCCCCTTCCATTCTCACCAATGCATTTTTGTTTGTTTGTTTACTGTTTGCTGTGGGTCTTCTGATGCCCATTGCCCTGTCTCGATAACACCTCATGATCACACATTGGTTGGTGTGCTTCTTCCATGTGGGCTTGTTGCTTCACTGTTGGATGGCCACTTGTTTAACTTCAAGCCTTTAAGACCCCAGACACTATATCTTTTAATAGCCGGGCACCATCTTCTGTCTTCACCACATCTGCTTATGCATCCATTTTGTCTTCAGAGATCGTGTATGCATGTGTGTGTGTGTGGGAGGAGGGGACGCATCACAGAATGCCAATTTGTTAGAATAAAGTGTTCTTGTATTGAGGGAAGGTATGAGCTGAGGCCCAAGGCCTGTCTGCAGCTTCAATATTTTACCTTATAAATATACATATATAGGCCAATACCACTATTGTTGTGGATTAATGTATTTACATAAGTGCACACCTCTGTTAATGTCCCTATCTATGCCTTTGCTTCCTAGAGCTTGCCTCTGTTTCCTTTTGCCTCCTCCTGCCCAGCCACCACTTTCCTCCTTCTTCCACCTCTTAGTGCTTCCTCTTTACTAGCTTGGTGTTGCTCTGATACTCAAGGATCTCTACCCTTTCCTAGATGCTGGTTCCACTTCCCTGGTTGTTCTTCTGTCCATGACCTTGTCTGTTCACCATGCCCTTCTCCGCACCTCCTTCTTCCTCCTCTACTTTCCAGGGCCATTGGCCCCATTGCCTTCTCCCCGGGGTTACCTCCCATGGTCCAACCCATATAATTGGACAAACCATCCATGTCCTAGTCTGAACAAGGGGAGTTGTGGAGAAAACGATTTCCATCTGGAGAATGTGTATTATCAGCTTTATCTATATCCTTATGACTGTGGAAGATTTTCCTCTAAAACTAGCACTGGTCTTCCAAGCCCTGAGGTCACAAGTGTAGAGATTAGGTCGCTTACACTTTCATCCATGTTCTCAGTTTTCCACAGGGGAGTAGATCATTATGATAGTCAGGTTTTGTGTCAACTTGGATGGGCCAAGATCCTCAGTAGTTTGGCTGTAAGACCTCCTCATTATGTGATTATGTTTAGAGAGATCTTGTAGAGCCTCCCTCAGTCTAGGGTTTTGTTTCAAACCCATTCAGAATAAGAGGGCTTAGAAGAGCTGAGTTCCATCTAGAGCCTTGAGAGTCAAGAGATTTGCATTTGAAAAGACATGCAGCTACAATCTGGAGGAGAAAACAACGGGACTGACAGTTCCGGGGGG
>NW_022111306.1:1687635-1689856 GCF_000313985.2 Echinops telfairi
TGTGACAGTGGGATCAAATATAACAATTGTGAGGATGGTGCAGGACTGGGCAATGTTTTATTTTATTGTACATCGGGTTGCCATCAGTTGGAACTGACTTGACAGTACTTACTAACAAAAAAGGTCTGGAACACTCTGTTCCCATCAGAGATAACCGCCTTTTAGGACTGAACGCTAAAGGAAGCCAGTAAGGAGCCTTTTATGCTCTGTATGCAACTACCTGGGTTCACTTGTTGAGTGAAAGTGGGGGGAGACAGCAATGAAGATGCTGACTGAGTTTAGATAGGTTCTACTGGTATTTATTGACCTAAACCCAGAGACAGAAGTGAGAGAAGAGAAAGGGCTGGCTCATCTGAAGTTTAAAAGATTGCATGGAACTTGAGCCTATAGATATTACCACACTCTAGGAGCTGGGGGTCCAGCTTGTATGTGAAGGGTCCAGCTTGTCTGAATTTCTGGGTCTTGTGTGAACTGCCAAGCTTAGTATTGGTGCCCACTTGACCAAGTGAATGGCTATGGATGAATTGACCAGACTTGAACAAATGGAAAAAATAAAGTTATTAATCGTGTCAGCTGGTGAACATTTCTGCACTTTGGATGCATGGCCTGTTCTAGAGAGGACTTTACTTATGGATGCAGAAACACAAAATTGCAAATGGATTGTAATTCTTTAGATCAAAGAGCATATTTGTATCTTCATAGTACTGGGCTTATAGGAACAGAATACACACACACACACACACACACACACAATGTGTATCCAAAATAGAAGGAGATAAAGACTTGAAATAGTGGGCTGGCAAGTTTTCATGTATGTGGTTTTTTTTTCTCAAAATAACTGAAACAAGGGAGAATACCCACTGAATTGTTGTCCCTTCTCCTATTGGGAATGAGGAAGAGAGGATTGGGGGAGATCTTGATAGGATTATAGGACTCAGGAGAAAGTGAGTATTTACAGGGCTGTAATTGTTGTTTTCCTCTTCTATGTGCGCATCAAATCTTTATTTTTTCATTACTAAAATATAGTTTAGTATAATTTATTTCTTATTCATGTTAATTTTAGCATGTTAGCCAAACATGATTGTATTATTATCTTTCTTTGAAGATGTTTCTTGCAATGTTCTGCTGTTACCCATTTCCAGTGGCTAATTCCTCTGAAGCGGACAGCCTATTCCTTCTTCAAAGTCTTTTCTTAGTCTGGAAGCTCAACAGCATCTAACAACAATAAATTGCTTGGTGATTATGTGTGATTAAGGAGATGTGTACAGGGGCTAAATTGACCAGGGATAAACTGTGATAGATTTTGTGTCAGCTTGGTTGTGCCAGAATCCTTAGCAGTTTGGCAGTAAAGCCTGCCCCACAATGTGACTTAATATAACAGGAAACAGTTGAGGGGAAGATTAGGGTTGAATGAAGCCCCTTGCCCAGGTCACAGCATAATGATGTGTTCTTGGGAGTGTATCCTACTTTATATAGTGAATAGATGCTGTTAAGCACATCCTTCCTATTTTTTTGCCTGCTGGCCTACATCATGCATCAGGCTTTTTGGAACATGTGCCAGCCTACCATGCATCCTCCTGGTTTGGGGAGCTAATAGGAGCCTGCCATATTGCCTGCCAACCATAGGAGACATCAGAGCCGAATATCTGACTGGCCAGTCAGCCTCTGCATACACAAATTATAGTCTTTCTGTTACATCTTCACGCTTTGTCCCATGCCGCTTGTTCAGCAGCTGTATGAATAGGGAAGGGTCAATTTATCATATGGCCCATGATCTTGGGATGCATTTGATTCCCTGCCCCATGATTGGGCTTCTCTCTTGATATAAAGTTATTTCTTATATTTATGTAAGTGTCACTAGTTTTGCTTCACTATAAAACCCAACCTAACAGAGTAATACATATATGAAGAAGAAAGTAATAAATATAAAAATGACCCCATGACTGGTAACTAAAAAATAGGATGGTGTTACCTGTTGTGTTAGCTTGGGTTTGACTAGAGAAATAAATTCATGGAAATTCATATGTGTATAAGAAAGGGCTTTAGAAATAGGGGAAAGAACTAGGAGGCAAAGGACATTTATAGAGGTCTAAATACAGGCATGTACATATGTAAATATATTTATATATAATGATAGGGAAATAGATCTATGTTCATATATTTATATGTTGTCAGTGGTTCTCAAACCTATGGATTGAGGCCCCTTTGAGGGTCAAACAAC
>NW_022111306.1:1691529-1699808 GCF_000313985.2 Echinops telfairi
CTCTGGCTCGTTCAGTGTGTTTCCATGTGGCTTGTCAACAGGAATGTGTTGCAAGGAAGTGTCTTTGTGTCCTCCCTCCAGGAAGCTATTTCTCTCGTAGTACCTCCAAATGAGGTCATCAAGCTGTAACCTGATTGACAAGCTAAACTCCACCCCTTCATTCTTAATAGTCTCACATTGACACCAGATTATGTCACTACCACACCTCCTGTATTCATTTATTCCTTGCTTTGTCGTGAGACATGTATATATAGTAATATTTTCTCATTTTTTCTCCATCCACTCTCCCAAGTATATAGAAGATGCATTGTTGATTTCCCCCTAAATTTATAGTTCTCTAGGTGATTTACATGATGTCAAAAAAATCATTACTGTCCTTAAAAATAAATGGCCATCATCCAGAAACAGATATGGTATCTTATGGGAATTTGTGTTTCCTTCACAAGGGGGGATTCTGGTTATAATTCACAATGAGAGAATGAGAAACTCAAAAGAAGAAACGAAACAGTCATTATTTTGTAGATGCAGCTGGATGAATATCCAGAGTCATCCATATACAACCATGTCAAAAGCTGCAAAGGGTGTGAGATTTTTTTATTAGCATCAAGTTGGGCTACCGCTATTTCCTTACAAATTAGCGTGGTATAGTTTCATGAGTGTTGAGAAAAGACATGAGATTCTTGAGTCTGAGACCCAAAAAAATGTTGTTAGTCATGGCATAACAGGCATCTTGAGTTTTATATTCACTGAAGTTTTCTTTGGCTCTCAAGTTCCAGAAGAGTGATGGGATGTTAAAAGAGCCTAATAGATGTGTGCTGTATACACTTTGGTTTTGTGTCACAGCTAAGGTTAGCTAACCTATGACATTTGACTAATGAGACATATTAGAAAACTTGTCCACTCTTTGGTCAGGCAAGACATCTTTATCATGATCTGGGAACAAACACCTCTATTAGGAAGAGGACCCCATCTATATCTTATAAATTTTTTATTTAAAGCCCCTTGTGTTAGTCCGAGTAGACTAGAAAAACAAATCTATAGAAACTCATATGTGTATAAGAGAGAGTTTTAAATAAAGGGTAATTTTACTTTAAGAAAACATCCCAACCCAGTCCAGTCCAAGCCCATATGTCTGATAGCAATCTATAAAGTCTTCTTCAGACTCACAAAACACATGCAATGAAGCCAAATGCAGGACCATCAAAGGCCAGTGGGTAGAAAGTCTTTGGATCCAGTGGCGTTGTAAGCATCTCAGTGTTGGCAGGGTTCTCCGTGTGGCTTCTCCAGTTCCCCAGGGCAGGGGTCTATCAATGTAGTGCCACATGTCTTCTCCTCAGGGATGTATCACAGGGAGTCTGCCTTGTCAGTAGAGAATCTTCAAGGGAGTTAGCCGAGAGTAGGAGTGTGTCTTCTGCCTCCAAAGAGGAAAATATAGCAGAGTTCCCAGAATTCTCAGGAGAAAGCCAATCCCAAACAGAGGCCTCATTGTCTATACAATGACTGACAAGCTAGACTCCACCCCTACACTCTCAATCCTCAAACTGACACCCCTTTGTAACTACCACACCCCTAGAAAGATATTTCCCCACAAAACTTTATACAATATGTATCCTGTAGTTTTTTAATATTTCTTCCCCTATTATGGTTTTCATTTGTTCTACCTCATTAATCATGTTAGACTTGCACATGTTCATTTGTATAATTAAGATCACTCAATACATGAAAACCAAGGTAGATAACACTTCAGAAACAGTAATAGGAGTAATTGTTCCCTGAGGGTTTGGGAAGGTGGGAGGGGAAGAATGAGGGAGCTGTTAGCATTGATTACTATATAATCCCACTAGAGGGGAGTCAACAACAGAATTGTATGTGAACAGATATATTGAATGGTGTATGATAATATATATATATATATATATATATTCCTGGGGGGAACGGTGGGAGAGGGAGGAGATAAAGGGGAGCTGAAATCAAGTTCAAGTAGAAAGGAAATGTTTTGAAACTGATTGTGGAAGCAATTGTACAATAATGCTTGATGTAATTGAACTGAAGAATGTTATGATATCTATAAGAACTCCCAATAAAATGATTAAAATAAGTAAATAAAGCAAAAAAACCAAAAAGCATAAACAAACACACACAAAAAAATTTTAGGCAATATAATAAAGAATATAATAAAAAACAAAACAGATAGAACAAAGTGGGTTTTGAATTATTATCACTTGAAGGTGATAGTATTATATTCTAAGAATGCCCCAGATAATCCCCTGAGAAATTTAGTGTTATTAGAAGTTTATTTACATGATTGGAGAGCAAAATACAAAACCTGTTAGTTATCAATAGTAACTGTGACAATTTCTAGTTTAAACAATCAATAAGTAATTGTAGTCAATTTGGACTCCTAGCGACCCCACAGAAGCGAGGAGAAGAGCCCCCTGTGGCTTTCTAAGATGGTAACTCTAGTCTTTCTCCCGTGGGTTGGCCAGCAGCCCAACACATAACCTCTGTGCCACCGAGGCTCCTAAGTAAGGGATAAGCTCATCATAAAATATTTAGGAGTCATTCAAATTATGAAAATGAACTACAGGAAGAAAATGAAAAATCCCTACTAGCACATATTTTAAAAGGATTGAAGAAATTAGAAGAAATACAGAGCTTCTGGGTGGATTAAATGGATTATACAAATTTGTTATTAAATTAAAGTAAATTTAAGCCATTAAAGCTTTAATACTGCATCTGTCAATTTTCTTTCTTTCTTTTTTTTGCATCTGTCAATTAAAAAAAAAATCCAAATGCTTAGATAAGTGAAAAAATAAATCATTGGTGGGAATTTAATCATCTAGGAAGAGAAGAAATTGAATTTTACATGGGTTTAGTGGGTCCTACCACCAAACTCTGTGTTTGTTATGGATGATAGTATTCTATTCTCTGTATATATCCAGGGCGTTTTTATCCATTCATCTACTGAGGGAGCTTGGGTTGTTGCTAGCCTTTTGCTATTGTGGATTATGCTGCTAAACTTAGGGGAACGTAGGTCTGTTCATGTTTTTGCTCTTGCTTCCTTGGGGGGTTACATCATTTCATGTAAACTTGAAGAAATATACAAGTGTAAGAGTAGTATTCAATAAGGTCACAACCAACCTGAAGGTGCCCCCTTGTGAGTGTGGCCTTCTCATAAGGAAGGTCCTAGGAACTGTTTTTCTTTTCCTTGCCGTCACCTTCCTTGGGGTGACCCTGCTTGCTGCCAGAGCCCTGTGATGCACCCACCACCATTGGGTCCACAGGAGTCTGCTCCCACCACCCCGTGGTATTACTGCATTCTGCACGATGGCTTGTGACTGCTTGAGTCTAAAGAGGCATTTATGGACTTAGTACTGGGCTTATAGACAAGTTGGACCGGGCTGGGATGTTTTCTTAATATATAATCACTACTTGATATAAAGCTCTTATTTACACATATATTAGTGTCACTGGATTTGTCTCTTTAGTCATCCCGACCTATATGAGGGGGTACCTACCCCAAAATCGGATGTGATGTGAGGGGGATAGTACATTTGGAGTTCATTCCACCAGGTCAGACTGTTAATCAAGCTTTCTAGTTAGAGGTTCTGAAAAGATTGCATAACAGTGTGTGATCAAAAAGGCCAGATTTGTGGCAGATGGGGAACTGGTTTTGCCTCCATGACAATGTACCTGCTCAAGCAGCCATCTCAGTGCGGCAGTTTTGGCAAAAAAACAGCATGCATCTCTTGCCCCATGCACCTGCCTTGCCTGACCTCGCTCCCCGTGCATGAAGAATGAAGAGCAATGTGAAAGGACAGTGATGTGATGAAGCAGAAGAAGTGAAGGAAAAACGAGGGAGGTGCTGTCAGCCATCCAAAGAGATGAATTTGAAAATGCTTCCAAGAATGGAATCGCAGATTTGACAAATGTATTAAGTGTAATGGAGAGTACTTTGAAGGCGATAAGGTTTTTTTTTAAAAAAAAAAAAAAAATTAATTCATAGCTTTGGGGAAAAATTCCGGTTTTTTTTTTTTGGTGGGGGGGAGACCACCTCGTATGCCCAACAGAGGTATTTCTGGGTCATGTAGTATTTTTATTCCTAGTTGGCTCAGTAATCATGGCTATCCTTCTGTTAACTGCATGATCTGAATGTCCCTTTTTTGTTTGTTTTTGTATTTTAAATTCGACATGGTTGAATTAGAAAATGCAATTTAATTTTTATTACAATGCCACAAATATTTTATATTCATCTTTAGAGAATCTGTAACTTCCCCTTTTTTCCACTGAAATCAAACTAGAAGTAGCAATCTTTGGGGGGTCTTAGGGAGTTGGACAAAGCTGTTTGGATTTATCTGGGCTCCACTGTCCCCATCTCTGAGTCACAGATATTTCCTCAGTAAAATGTTGATATGAATATCAACTCTTCCCACTTTTGAGATCAAATTTTACAAAATGAAAACTGTTTTTCAAAACTGTACATCCCTAACAATTAGGTAGTGAACACCAAAGGCTGCTACAATTTAAAAGAGACACAACTAGAAACGACATAACTTCTACTAGACATGGATGTCACCATCTTTAGCATAGAACTTATACCAAAAAAATTAACTCTGATTCCGATCACGGCTCTCCCACTAGCTATCAATTTACAGAAAATGTAAGGGATAGAAGAGCATTATAAATGATACAACAGAGATGCAACTAGCAAAGTTCAGACATTGGGAAATGCTACAAAACAAATGGCCTATTTTCTATTGCAAATAAATTGCAGAGTGGGAGACTCTATATTAAAATAAATTTAGTAAATATACAAAACATATGAAGGATTCTTGTCCTATTTCAAGCAACTAAACTCAGAAATCTGTGAAGCAAAACTTTCAGGGAATTGTGAACACCAACTGGATCGCTGTCCAGATGGAACTGTGGTTAGGATTTTAGGTGGGGTATTGGTTTTGTGATTGCATTTTTAAAACCGAATCTTTATATTTTAGCAATGCATGCTGAATTATTATTAGGTGGAAAGATACGATGTCTGGATTTCACTCAAAAATAATCTGGAGACAGAGTGAAAGTGATTGGAATATAGATAAAATAAGATTGGGTCCAAATAGGTAGTTGTCCAAAATGGGTGACAGGTGCATGGGGTTTTATTACATTATTCTTTTCCTCTTTTTACATATTTGAATTTTTTTCATAATAAAAATCTAACAAGAACAATTTCTAAGAGAATGAAGCAAATATCACTGCACTCTCTTTCATTCTTAACTGAGTATAGCCAGACTCTGAGAAGCTAAATGACTTGCCTAAGGCAAACTAATTTCCAAAAAATCAGCTCCTGGTTTGGTGATCATTAATATCATATTCCTGCAAGAAATATCTGTGTGATTGTGTGTGTGCCTGTGTATTTCCTCCTTGGAGAAAAAGCTGTTTTATTAGATTCTTAAAGGGAACTGATGTCAACACAGATTCCTTTGAGAATTCTACGTAGCTGTAGAATCTGATGTGGAAATAGAGCTAAAGGTGTTCTATATTTTTTATGTTTTAATTTTTATTCAAAAATTAATCTTATGTACCCAGAAAATGAATGTCTATCTAATTAACTAGTAATGATAAAGGATATACCTTCTTCTACCCTTAGTCTTGGCTAAATTGCAGCAGTAAAATGACTAGAACATTTTTTTGTCATGAGACTATTTCACAAGATAATCTTCTGTGTATTACTCAAGAAATAGATGAGTCCTGCTTAATAAACCAAAAATAACCTAAATAAATAAGCAAAGAAACCTCTTCAAACATTACATGAAATTCTGCGTCCCCTTTGTATTTGCTATCTACTGTACAATTTATTGTGTCTCAACACAGACTTTTCTATGTGTACATTTATATGTATACCTGCACATATATGAGGGGTACCCAAAACAAATTGGGATTTTATTTCCAAAGCTATCTATTTAAGTTTTTTTTACAAAACAACTTTATCACCTTCAAAGTACTCTTCATTACACTTAATACATTTGTCAAATCTGTGATTCCGTTCTTGGAAACATTTTTTAAACTCATCTGTTTGGATGGCTCACAGCACCTTCCTCATTTTTTCCTTCACATCTTCTGTGTCATCAAATCACTGCCCTTCCATGTTCCTCTTTATTCCCAGACAGAAAAAGAAGTCACACAGAGCAAAGCCAGGTGAGTAAGGTGTGTGGGACAAAAGAGGAATGCTGTTTTTTGACAAAAACTGGTACGCTGAGATGGCTGCATGAGCTGTTGCAAAGTTGTGGTGGCAAAACCAGTCCCTCAGTCGCAAACTCTTATGTAATCTTTTCAGAACCTCTAAACAGAATGTTTGATTAACAGTCTGACCTGATGGAATTAACTCCAAATGCACTACGAGTCAACATTTTCATCCACTGGAGAAGCTGATGGACATTCAGAACAAGGTTTGTCATCAATCGATAGTTCACCTTTGTTGAAATGAGAAAACCACTCATGCACTTGAGTTTTCCCCATAGTGCTGTTCTTATGAGCTATATTGAACATCAAAATAGTTTCTGTGGCATTTTTCCCAAGCAGGAAACAAAATTTCACAGCCACATGCTGCTCTCTTAAATTGGCCATCACAAAAAGCGGGGTTCGAGTGAAACTGCTTTTACAGAAAAATTCACTGTGTCCAGAAAGCACCTTCTCGGGCAATGCCACTGGGTGCACGAACTCAGAGCGAGTTGCTGGATGCTCACCTAACGGGAGCAACGCGTACTACAAAACCTCGGCTCGGCTCAGCACAATTCCGGGTTTGTTTGGGTACCCCCTCGTATGCATGCATTTTCCCTCGCAACTTCTTTTTTAAATCAATGAATTAATAAATTGTGAGTTTATATTTCAGATTGTAGTAGTCTAAACTACTAATAAAATAATCATAATTTACCCCTCCCCACTCCTTAATTTCCCTTCTTAGTCCTGTACATCACCATCTTCCACTTCAAGTCAAATCCCTCAAATGTCGAGCCCATTCCTTTATCCTTTCTTCCTTTCCCCTCTCCCTCTGGCAAATTCCAAAGTTTGTTCTCTTCGGTATGAAAGTCTTTATCTTTATTTTTCTCCTTATAAACTTGATCTAGCATACTATTTGTCCTTTTTTGATTGGCTCATTTCTCTCAGCATCGTGTTTTCCAGGTCTATCTGTACCAGGAGGTGCTTCATGGTTCCACCAGTGTTTATTAGGGATTCGTAGTATTCCACCGTGTCTATGGAGCAGCAGTTCTTCATTCATTTTTCCACTGATGGGCACTGAAGTTGTTTCCAGCTTCTTACTATTGTGAACGGTGCTGCAAATGAACGTCGGTGTGTATACGTCCTTCTGGGTGATGACTCTTACTTCTTCGGTTACAGACCTAGCAAAGGGACTGCTGGATCTTTTCATCCACTTAACAAAAAGTCCTTTGCACATAACTCTCTGTGTGTTTATATAGATTATCTTTTTCATTTGACCATTTGATTTTAGTCACTATGACAGATGCACAATAATTTTACCTATTTCCTTACTGATAAACATTTGTTTCCGGAATTTATATTATAATCAGTTATTATGGTAACCAAAATAAACTTGTACACATATTTTTGTAGACATGTTAAAGTATTTCTATGGGATAAATTCTCAGAAATAAAGATACTGAGTCAGTAGGTTTACTTTAAATTACATTCAGTACTACCAAATTCCCTATTACTTATTGTTACTTTCATCAGCAATGAGTATCAGAGCTCATTTCCCCACTTCCACAGATATGATAAATATCATCAATTCACTTAATTTAATTCAATTATATATAATGTGATAATTCATGGATTTTCTTGATTAATAATTAATTACTACATTATGGATTATTTCTATTTGTGGATTTTTCTGTTCTTTGCATATTTTCTATTGGATTGGCTTTTTATTACTGGTAGGCACTTCTAAAGAGTAGATATTAATTTTGTTTGCTATAGTAATTTCAGATATTAATTTTCAATCCTTTGCTTGTCTTCAATGCTTGTCAATTAATTTGACACAGAAAAGTCCTAATTTTTATCATCTTTTAAAACAGACCAATCGTGGTTTTTCTTTTAACAAAGAGGTCCCATTGAACCTCAAAATTCATATGTATATGAGTTATCTATAGACACAATTATATGTACTCACATTGGTACTATAGATTTATTTTAGATATCTTTTTTTATATATTCCTTTGTACTTTATGTTTTCAAATAGGAAATATTTTTATTTTTTTCTAAGTTGACTG
>NW_022111306.1:1704634-1712641 GCF_000313985.2 Echinops telfairi
ACATCCCCAAGGAGAAGCCACATGGACCTATCCCGATGCAGCCCTGGGTGCTGGAGCAGCCGTGTGGAGACCCCTGCTAGTGCTGAGATGCTTATTTGTTCACTGTCTCAGCTTTCCTCCTGCAGTCAGCATCATTGCCTCTGTTTTGTGGACTGGTGTTGGGTTAATGGGTTAATGTTGGACTTGTGGCCTTGGGCAGCATTGGGTTGTGATGTTTTCCTGATGCACACTCTCTTTACATAAAACTCTCTTATACATGAGTTGCTGTGGATTTGTTTCTCTAAAGTACCTAAACTAAGACACCAGTATAGCCAAAATGCTTTATGAAGGAGGTATGATTTGACTGTGGTGAAGAATAAGATCAAGGAGCATCAAACTTAGAACACAAGAAGCATGTTGAAAGGCAGACAGATGTCAATGTTCCACCACAGATCTTATGACTTGGAATTTGATATCACTAATTTAGATGTTTAACCTGTGACCTATATAGTTGTTAGACACCAACTCAGGGCAGCCCCAGGCATAGTGGAATGAAGCCCTGCTTGATCCTGAGTCATCTCTATGATTGTACCTTTGTGGTCCACAAGATTCCTATTAGCTGATTTTTAAAGCAGATGTCCAAGTACTTCTTTCTAATCTGCTTTAGTCTGGAAGCTCCACTGAAACCTGGTTAGCATCACACTGACATGCACTGACAGACGGGGGGTGGCTGCACATGAGGTGCTTTGTTTAGAAATTGAACCCAAATCTCCTACATGGAGGTGACAGCTGTGCCACTGGTCTGCCAGTTCCTCTAGATGACCCTTGGTCTATGCTTTTTTGTGTTTTTAAAAAATGTTATTATTATTATAATGAACTCCTGGTCTGAAACAAGGCTTTCATAACTATAATAGTCTGAGTATCATTTCCACGGTAGAGTTGGGAGGGCAGAGATTACATTTCTATACTCTATCCTTTGTGATTTATGGTTGGTAAGAACTTAGCATTTTGGATCTATTATCTGTGATGATACCATGTCATCTAAAGCAACCACTATGATACTTAACAATGTCTCTCTAACTACTGCTTAGTATGCTACATGTTGAAGATATGAAAGATGGGGTATTTGAAATAAGAGGCAAAAGGATGATAAGATTTTGATAGATGATGATAGGCAATTCAGGTGACGGAAATGGAACCAGCAAAAGAATAGAACAGGATAGACAGATAATGAACTTGTACTTAGGGCAACTTGATAGCTAATATTTATATGATTTCTACCAACTTTAGGCTGATTCCTAAATCTGAGTTTGGGGTTATATCTTCTCCTTCAAGGTCCTGTTATGAAGGCAAATATCAGATGTTTGGGTTTCATATAAATATTCCAACAATTGATACTCCTACCTTACAGATACTTTTCTGAAAATGGCAATTTTGTGATGATATAAGTAACACTTTTAGGCTCATATGCTTACCTGACATTTGTCATAAATGTATAATGCTCTAAATTTAATATAATGCTCAAGATTTAAAAGTTTTACTAGTTCCATTTACAAAAAACCCTTTTTTCCCCTAAAAGAATGGACTACTTATCCTTCTTGCCATGACATTTGTTGGGTTTTCCAAGCCCTTCCACCAAATAATAGTTTTTAGAACTCTCCTTAGATTCTGAGTCATAAAAGATCTCCAAGATGTGTTAATTAATGACTTCCAATGGAAACAAAGAAGGAGTTGTGGGGGAGTGATTGATATTTACATCCTGTGGCAGCTCAGTTCAATTATACCATTGAAATATAGAACAGTGCAATGCTTTAAAGACCAACTTCTCATATTCTTAAGTGTTCTGTGTCTACTTATTCTGGAGAATTGTAGGTTGCTTACAGCCTCTGGAGGAAAATATCCTTTGTGATTTATGGTTGGTGAGAACTCAGCATTTTGAATCTATTATTTGTGATGATACCTTGTCATCTAAAGCAACCACTATGATACTTAACAATGTTTCTCTAACTCCTGTTTAGTATGTTACTATGGAAACACAGATTCATGTAAAAATATCTCTCTTGATTTAAAATTTAAGTTTCATTCAATTCCCTCTTCATTTGGTGAGGATCTTCAAATGCATAGGGTCCTCTGGAGCTAGTATCAAAACATGGAATATAGTAGGAAATGTTTTTCTAAAGACATATTTTCCCTGTAACCCTCCTGGGTTATTATTGTCTGCCTTTTGAAATAAAATATCTTGGTTTTATTCCTAGCAAGAAATGGTTCAAATGTACCAAAAGAAATGTACAAAAAGGAAAACTGAATACAACTTTTCAAGTCACCATCCTGTAATGGAAACAAAAAACACACCATTTCCATCTAATTTTAGGCATAGTTCCACTGTGCTGCTAATGCTAAAAGTCAAAGCAGGAAGTAAGAAATAGCATTTCATCTTGCGCAAAAGATATAAAGTAGATGGTCCCAAGCTCTAGCATTTGTGAGTCATTATACTATCATTTCAGAACAATGAACTTGTGATATAAGCTTTCTATGCCAAGTGATCCATAAGGTTACATTTTCCTATTTAAATATCAGACTTGCTAACAATTAATGACTTAGAAACTGGAGAAAAAAATTTGATTTCATTTGAATGTTAGAAACATTCTGTGGTAAGTTACATAATTTCATGTCAACTTGAAGATATGGGAGGGTTGGAGTTTAGCCTGTCAATCAGATTGCAGCTTTATGACTTCATTTGGAGGTGCCAATGAAATAAATGGCCCTTTGGAGGTGAGTCTCTCTCTCTCTCTCTCTCTCTCTCTCACTGTTTTTCTCTCTCTCTCTCTCTGCCTTTACCTTTTTGTTGACAAGCCATGCAGAGACTTGCTGAGACCTGTGAGAGCTCCTCTTTCTGCTTCAGCTTCCTGGTGGTGAGCCACAGGCTGAGACCTGCCAGAGCCCTGGAGATGCATCCACCACCATTGGATCCACAAGACTTTGCACCCACCAGACTGTGAGCTTAGTGCATTTTGCATCATTTCATGTGGCTGCATGAGTCTGAAGAGGGATTTATGGACTAGTATCAGACTTATAGGCTTGATCTGGACAGGGCTGGGATGTTTGCTTGATATATAATTACTTTTTGGTATAAAGCTCTCTCTTATACATATATGTGTGTCACTGGATTTGTTTCTCTAGTCAACATGGTCTAACACATTCTTAATTCTCATCAACTCAATTTTCACTGAGTAAAGGTATGTGTGTAAGACAATGGGATGGGTGGAATGGTTCATTATTACTAATGTTGCACAATAACATAATTGTTCTGCTACTATGTATATTTCTTACTTTATTCATATTTCAATTAAAGATTTATAAGATTTTTTTCCATGCCAAGAGTAAATAAAGACGTGCATAAGACATAGTCCCTGATTCCAAAAATAGTAATCTTCAAAATCCAAGTGCACTATTGTCAAGTCCATTATGACTCATACAGATTCTATAGAATAGGTCCCTGTGGGTTTCCAAGATTGTAACTTTGTAGGAGCAGAAAGTCTCATCTTTCTTCCATGGAGTGACTGGCAGTTCCAACTGCAGTACAACAGTTAAATATTATCTGTGCTTTTTAAGGATGTGTGTCAACCTGGTTGGACCAAATTTGGCAGTTATAATGTAATTTGGCAGTTGTGTAGTGATGTAGGTATCCTCCATTTGATGATCAGACATAATATAATCACTTCTATTGTGAGATTTACTATGAGCAGCCAATCAACCAAAAAGAAGTTTCGTTGGGGGGAACTTTCAGAGTATATAAATAGAAATTCCAGCAGAACTTTAGTTTCCTCTGGATCCTCCATCAGACTTCTCAACATCTGTCCTTGGATTCTTAGATTTGCCAGATCCTTCAGCTACTTGAATCATGGACTAGAGATGTGCTTATATCTACAGCTGGAATCTTTTCTTGAGAGATCTATCATCTACCTATCATTTATCTATTTATCTATATACACATATTCACTGGTTTTGTTTCTCTAGTGAACAATGTCTAAGACATTAACCTTAAAACTAGGAGAGATTTTAATGATTGATCATGTAAATTTGTTTTTGTAATTGGCTGTGTGAGAAACAAAGATTTCTCCCAAGTCTCCCCCAAATATATGTTAGACTTAGGACACTGCTTGTAACTAATGATAAATGATTGTCAAGTATCCTCTCTGAAGGCAGTCAGTTGCCAGACTACTGTCTGTTCCCACAACAAGTTGGGCCCACTCCCTTCTGATAAGAATAGTAGTAAATTGTTTCCCTGAAGGAGTGCCCAGGGAGGTCAAGCCCACCCAAAGGTAACCAAGGTTTGGCTAGGCCACCATATTGAACCTAGATTCTGCCCTTCTTGTCACATGTATACCTCTAGTTCCACCCCTTCCTATCATGTATACACTCCTAGCTCATACCCTTCCTGTTACACTTTTGTATATCCCCCTCCTATTGCTTGTGTTGCCTGTTATACATCCCCTTCCTGTGACATGTGGTTACCTGTAATCATGATCCCCCCTCCGCAAAGAGTGATAAGCCTTGGTTAGCAATAAATGGGGTCTCCACCCCACCTTACCTCGTTATTCTGCCCTCAGTCCACGCTGTACGTGGACCTGGCTGGTAAGATCATGGCCGTCCAGGAGGTGAGCATGCTACCATGAAACATGTCTGACTTCATTATTTCAATCGCTCTTCTATCTCTCATGCTCTCTATGACTTTATTATGATCTTTATATATCTTAACCATACAATTGTGTTTATCAAACCCATGATTAGTTTTGGGGGGCTGGCCCTATCTCCCACAGGCTAAATATGTAAGTAAGTATTGTTGGAGAAATTTTTGCTTGTTCTGAAAGCATCATGTCCTAAAATGCTAATACAGAGCAGTAAAAAATGTCTCATTCCACAAAACTCTTGTCTCAAAAGAAAACTTAATTTCTTTCTATAGATGCATTTAGTTTCAATCTCAAGCCCATGATGAATAAAATTAATCCTGAAAAACTAGGGTGAATTTTTCTGTCCCATCTCCCTGGGTAAGCATTTAATTTTCTTAGGACTTAAACATCGGAATGTCTGCTACTACTATTAAGACTAAAGCTCTATTCACATTTGCTTCCTGCTCCTGTATCTCTGGTCTCTGTTGCATTGTTGTTTTTGTTTTAAGGTATGAGGTTTGGACAAAAGCAACATATATCGTATACCATGACAGTTATTAAAGTTTGGATGTATTAGGACTTAAGACAAGAATGATTTCAAATAGGCCATACAATTTAAATAGTGGCCATGACTACAAACTGGAGAGATAGTTCCTACTTGGCTTTTTGAGAACAATTAGTACTTTAGTATTCAATAAATATGTACGAGTGGTGGGATTTCCTGCATTTGTCATGCTGTATAGTACCAGCTGAAAGGCACCTCTTTGTGAGACTTAGGTGTCTTATGCTTTATATGTGCCGAAATCAGTGAAGGGTAAATTTTCTTTCGTGGTCAAGTATTTGCTTCATATGTATACAATTTTAGGTTCTTCTGGTTCACAAATTTGAGTATATCTATTAAAGAATGTTTGCTGAAATATTATAAGTGTTCTACTGAATTGGAATCTGAGACTGCTGACATGACAATTTTAGATTTCTCGTGTTACTTAATGAAAGACAAAACCACCTAGGATTATGGTGTTGGCTTGGGTGATTTAGCCTGACAAATTAAAAAATAATAGATTTGGTGCAATGAAATGGGGAATGGAAGATATAGAGATATGCCATTTATGCAAATAATACACAAATAATACAGGGGTAGTATCGTTTTTCAATCCATCTAATCTCTGAAAATCCAGTGAGGATCTTTATATAAACTTCTATGTTTTGGTTGTACATGTACATGCAAGTTAGCAAAAGTTAACAAAAGCATTTTATGTATGTGCATGTTATACACATGCATCATTTGTGGAGAATATGGTAACCCTTAAGATCTATGGTATATCTATGTCCACTAATTTGAATAAGAAATAATGTTATATCTACAGGATTTCAGAACTTATTTGATTAAATAGGAAAATTTAGGCCTAAAATTTAGAGAAGGAACACAGCCCAGATTAAGTACTGATTGAAGGATAAACAGTGAATAAATGAGATGAATAATGAGATAGAGATCATTATTATCAACTATGAAGTACCCGGATGGTGCAAACACTTAATACATGTGACTACTAATTAAAGGTTGACGTTTTGAGTCCACCCAAATGCACATTGGGAAAAAGCCTGGTTGATCTATTTCTGAAAACATGGCCATTGAGAGCACTCCGGAGCAGAGCTCTACCTGATACACCAGCCAAACCCAAACTCGCTCTCATCAAGGCAATGCTGACATCTTACCACCTATAGACAGAGCAGAGCAGAACTTCCCGCTAGGGTTTCTGAAGTTGTAAATCTTTACGGGAGCTGAAAGCCTCACCTTTCAATTGTAGAGTGGGCTGATCTTTTGGCTAGCAGCCAAACACACACAACCCATGATGCCACCTTCTACCATACAAGAGGGCTTCAGAAAAGTTCATGGGAAAAAATTCCATTGTAATTTCATTTCATTTTTTCCCATAAAATGTTTTAAGCCTTCTCATATTATTGAGTTATCATGAATCAGAATCAAACTTGATGGCAACTGGTTTTTATAACCTTAAAACCAGTTCTCGTGATAAGGTAGAGTATAATCATATATTTTTGCCTTATAGCTTAGTGTATACATATACACATGGAGACAATTTTCACTTTCTTTCTTTACTTCCTTCTTTTTCTAATGTATTAATTTATGTATATATTTTACAGATTATTATAACAAGATTATGTTGGAATAAAAAAAGGAATTGGTATCAGCTAGAAACTATACGTGGTAATTAATGAGCCTTTGCAGAGGGGTTAAGTGTGTATTTAATGTGTAAGACATAATTGTAATGTGTTATATTTCATTGCACATTTATGCACATATGTATCCAAATACATACATATTTGGAAGTTTATAGAAAAGATCCTCACTGGATATATTTTAGCTTCCCAATGTCAGATTTTTTTCTCCTATAATTTGGATATTCTCAAATTGTGAATTTTAGTGGGATGGAGAGTCCACTTTTTTTCCTATAAATGTTAATGTCTTTAGATACCCATTTTCTATCCTTTCTTGAATCTTGAATCCAGTCACCTTACTCTTGACTGAGTGTGTATAAAAAGAAAGACTAGATTATTCTCTCTTAGCTAGCAGGAGCTTTTGTGGCATAGTGGGTTATGATATGGGCTACTAACCCCAAGGTTAGCAATTTGAAACTACCAGCTGCTCCAAGGGAAAATGATAAGTCTTTCTACTCCCATAAAATGTTACAGTCAAGAGAGGGGGGAGCTAACAAATCCAGGGACAAGGGAACAACAGGAGATCTAAAATTGATGGTGAGGAGGGTGTAGAATGCCTGGTGGGGTTTGATCAAGTGCAATGTAGCCAAGAGGAATTACTGAGAGATGAATTAAGGTGGGACGTGATAGTGGGACAGGCGGAAAATAAGAGGAAATAACTAGAAGGCAAAGGCATTTATAGAGCTATAAATATAGGCATGTATATACCGTATATACTTGAGTATAAGCCAAGTTTTTCAGCACATTTTTAATGCAGTTTTTGTGGTAAAATTAGCTGCCACAGCTGATATTCGGGTCAGCTTATACTCAAGTATATAGGTATGTAAATATTTTAATATCTAATGATAGTGATATAGGTCTATGTACATATATTTAATTAAGTTTCAAGGTAGCAGATGGTCATTAGGCCTCTACTCAAGTCCTCACTCAATACAATAACACTTTGTTCTAATAACCTGGCATTCTATGATACTCACCTTCCCGACAAGATTGCTGAAGTCAAAAGGGTACATATGCAAATGTGGTGAAGAAAGCTTATGGTGCCTGGCTATTAGAAGATATAGTGTCTGGGGTCCTAAAGGCTTGAAGTTAAACTAGCAGCTATCTAGCAAGGAAGCAA
>NW_022111306.1:1713451-1715468 GCF_000313985.2 Echinops telfairi
TGCGACCAAGGGCTAGTGACGATGTTGATGGTGCACTGTAAATGGTGATGATAATAGTAAAGAAATGGCAGTAGAGCTGATATCATGGTAGCAAAGAATGCGGTTTGTTTCTCTTCCAGGGGCAGTAAAGAAAGTGGTTCTAGGGCACATATTGAGTGGGTTATGTCAGTAAGAGCAACAATACAAGGGTAGCATCTAATGTTCCTGTAGCAGTGATGATGTATTCATTAGGCTTGTTTTGCAGTGCAATGTTTGGACATTGTTTTTAATGTCATTGCCTTTGTTATCTTGAATCCCTAGTGATTTGGGGGGCTACCTTATGTCCTATTAGCTAATTAATTTTCTGCTTTAATTGAATAGCAGCATTTGCTTATTTAGATTTGTTAAATTTGTTGATTTAGAATCTAAATCTAAATTTTAGATCCCTCCTCTAAGTTTTTATTTTTCTTAAGAAAGGAAGGTAGGCAAGGTCAGGTATATATTTTGTCTATTTTTCCATCAACAAGGATTTCTTCATTCTTCCCAGATTATATTCATACTTTGATCATGAACCTTGGAATTTCTTCCTCATATTTAGATTAGATCCGCAAAGAATTTGTTCCTCTACAACATTTTTTTTTTAAGTATCATTTCAACAACAATCTACTGCTATCAAGTCAATTTCAACTCAATTCTGAGATCTGGGAGTTTCGAACTATTGATCTTGTGGTTAGCACCTTAGTGAGTAATCCTCTATGCCACCAGCATAGGGATACTCTGAGCGATTTCCCCAAACACTAAACTGGCCTGTTTTTGCCTGAAATGGAAGTTTCCTCGTGTGCTATGTTCAGAATCTGTTTTTATCCCAAAGAGTTTATAAAATCTTATTTCTAATCAAGGTTTTAGTTCTGTGTGAGAACAAAAAGCAAGAAAACTTTTAAAATAAAACTGGAAAGGACCTTTAATTAAATGCTGTATGTGTGGAAATTTAGGGATGGCTAAATTTAACAGCAGTTAAAAGTAAATTTGGAAAAAACTTAAACTACTGTATATTGGTTATAAGAAGGCATCAATGGGTACTATCTAAGGTTATAAAATGAAAAATACTTCATGCTTCTGGAAATTAACTTTTTTTAAATACACCCATTTCGCAAAAGAAAATTATGTTTTAGAGAGTCACTAAAAATATGCAAGAGAAAATAAATATTCAAATTCTTTACACTTGTAAGACTATTTACTATCAAGGAAAGAAAAGGTGTTTACTACCATGACAGCAATTTGAAAAACATTTTTATTAACACTTCATCCACATGGCATACAATTAAATAATTCAATTGTATCAAGAAGAGTTGTACAACTGTCACCACATTCAATTCTAGAATATTTTCTTCTTCCTTGTACTCATAGCTATTCATGTAATTATTTTTTCTAATTGTGGCAAAAATATATGCAACAAAGTATTTTCCAATTCCACAACTTCTACTTGTATAATTCAATGCCATTATTATACTCTTTGTGTTTCACAGCCATTGCTGATATTCCTCTCCAAATTGTTCTACCACCATTGATATAAACTCAATGCCCTCTATACAACATCTCTTTCCCCTTCACCTAGGTTGGCCATTGGTCAAGTTTGATTTATTTTCTTAGTGTTTTTCTTGAAACAGTACTTACATATGATATACTTCCTTGGTTAAATGGAATGAGTTGTACATACATGATCACAAAAGTTCTAGTGCTCCCTCCTTCCTCCTGCATCCAGTGTTTGCTCCCAAATACCCACTTGCACCCAATCTCCCCCACTTCACTGATAAACCATTCCATCAGTTATTATCTCTATGCATCTATTCCTTCTGTGTTTCATAAACTGGGAAACAGCAGAAACAATAAAAGATAAAAGACAAAATATATTGACCAAAAATGTAAAGATAAAAATACAAATAACAAGAAAGAAAAGGCATCTATCTATCTATCTATCTATCTATCTATCTATCTATCTATCTATCTATCTATCTATCATCTACTCATGCAACACATG
>NW_022111306.1:1717061-1726468 GCF_000313985.2 Echinops telfairi
CCCTGGATTCCCTGTGTTTCCAGTTCCTATCTGTACCAGTGCACATCCTCTGGTCTAGCCCAATTTGTAGGGTAGAATTGGGTTCATGATAGTGGGGGTGGGGGGGAGATCATTTAGGAACTAGAGGAAAGTTGTTTATTTTGATACTTTTCCCTTCATCGTGTTTGGATTTTGTCATTGTCAACTTTGGATCACACAAGCTCTTTTGCTTCTTCCATGTGGTCTTAGTTGATTTGTCACTTAGGCGGCTACTTTTTGAATACAAGTCTATCAGACCACAGACACGATTCTAGTTGATAGCCCCAACTGACAGCTGGGCACCATTTGCTTTCTTCACCACACTTTGCTGTAGCACCTTTAGCTTCAGTGATCATTTCATATAGGTGAGAATCAAGCAGGGCCATGCTATCAGGACTAACTACTCTTGGATTGGGGCTAGAGTTAAGTGAGAGCCCAGAATCCATCTGGATAGCTTTTTTTTTTTTTTTAATTTAGGTCCTCTTTACTTAAGCAAAACTCATTGCCATCTAGTTGGTTCCAACTCATATAAACCCTAAAAAAAAAAAACAGAGTATAACTGCTTTTTGGAGTTTCTGAGGTTGTAAGTTTTTAAGGGAGTACAAAGCTCATCTTTTTCCTGTGGGCTGATTGATTTGACTACTGAGCTTGCCGTTAGCAGTCAGATTTATGGGTTATATCTCTCCTCGTGTGTGTGTGTGTGTGTGTGTGTGTGTGTGTGTCACCCCCAAACAAAATTTTACGTATAATTTTTATGGATTCAAAGTTCCTGAATTTCACCTATTAATAGTTTCTTAGAGTCTTTGATTATCATGTGGAAAATCACTCTACTAATCTAGACCATAAAAAGATAAATCTAGTCTATTTTTCTGCTCATTACATTATGGGAAGCTTAGTAAATTGAAGAATAAATATATCTGAAAATTAGAAATTAAAATTAACTTACTTCAAAAAACTTGATCACATGACTTTGAACCAGTTCATTCTAGTCTCACCCTCTATTGAGAATTTTCATTTCCACTCTATATATACTGAATCAAAATATAAAACCAAAATTTTAACAAGGTCCCTGTGGTAGTTACATAATTTGATGTCAATTTGAGGATTAAGAATGTAGGGGTGGAGTCTAGACTATCAATCAGGATATAGCCAATGAGGCCTCTGTGTGGGCATGGCCTTCTCCTGAGAATTCTGGGAATTCCTGTTTTCTTTCTTGAAGGCTGTAGACACATTCTCTCTCTGCTCACTTCCTGCGAGACATCCCTGAGGAGAAGCCACATGAACCTACTCGGATGCAGCCCTGGAAGCTGCAGAAGCATGTGGAGACCCCTGCTTGTTCTGAGATGCTTACAACTCCACTGGGTTCAAAGACTTTCCACCCACTTGCCTGTGATTGTCCTGCGCTTGTAATCATTGCATGTGTTTCATGAGTCTGTAGTGGAATCAGACATATGGGCTAATATTGGACTTATAGACTTGATCTGGACTAGGCTGGGACATTTTCTTAATATTCAACTGCTCTTGTGTTAAAATTCTTTCTTATATACATATGCATGTTTATGAATTTGTTTCTCTAGTCTACCCAGAATAACACAATCCCCAAGCAATTCTTATAGATTCCCAGGTTACCCAAACCATAAATAACCAGATGGAAGGTCTATATTGAATATCTTAAGAGTTTGGGGAAACATAATACATTGGAGAATAAATGTCATGGATTATTTTTTAAAACAGAATGTAAATTTTGTTCGACTCAAATAAGACTTTACATAAAACAAAGGACACACACAAAAATAATAATCTAGAAGAAAAGAAGTAATTTTAAAATGTGAACCTAATTAGTCACAGCTGTTCAAAATCACAAGAAGAAGACACCGGGAGATGCTCACTAAAAGGTAAGCATGTGCCACATGCTAATGAGACCACTTGAGTTGTAAATATGTCCATTCAGCTGTGTGCATGAGTCAGACCCTGAAGTGTGGGACATATTTTTACAGGAGGAAATTTAATATAGATGCCAATTTTCCCCCTGTTCTAAAAGAAGGTATTCCATTGCAGCATAACCCTTAAATCAAACTGTCATTGCTCCTTGATTTAATTTGAACTGAAATTCTCTTTTTTCCAAAACATAAAATCTAGTTTGGGGTCAGTTGGATTTTCCTATTTACCGAATCTCCTTTTATATCAAAGAAAACTTACTTTAGGATAAATTTCAACTGAATTATAGAAATAATTAATGGGAAAAAAATTCTTATCTACCTAGGTATCCCTACTGGTTTGAGGTGGGGATACAGACTAATTAACTTAAGTAACCTGTTCTGATATTGTGGAAAGATTGATGGATTTTTTAAAGCAACTGTAGAGGCTGTTAGGGAAGTTTTCACAGATTCTACCGTATAATCTATGTTATCTAGGATTGTAATTAAAGTATAACATAATAGTAAAATTTGACAAATAATTAAAAATTCTCAAATAGTTATAGGTGAATTGAGAGTGAATTAACAAAATATTTGGAATTTAATAATAATCAAAATAAGATATGTCAAAATTTTGTGATGCAGCTAAAAGAGTGCTAGAGGGAAATTTCTAGCCTTAAAGTCTATTTATAATAACGTCAAAATGAAAAATAAACAAATTCAGCAATAAACTTAACTTAAAAATATATGAGCAGAGTAAAAATAAAAGGCATATAAAAAGAGTAAAGAAAAAAGGCAAAATTTAAAAATAAAAATGGAAATTAATAGAATGTAAAATACATAACAAAGCATGCAGGACTAGCTGAGCTAAATTACTGTGAGCTGTTAATAATAAATGCCATAATAGTCCAGAGGAGGACAGTTTGATTATAAAGAAAGACTATTGAATGTGCTTCAGTGAGAAGGATCCACGCTTTGGTGTTATTTGATTGAAGTCACCTGCCGTTTACTCTAAATGTAAAGCCTTAAGTCACTGAGCCTCCCTATGTCTATATTTTCTTATCCAAGGATAACAGAATCCAAACCCACGGTCCCTGTGACAATTCTACAGGACTGGGTAGAATGGCTCCATTGGGTTTCCAAGGGTGTAAATCTTTACCATACCAGACTGCCTCATCTTTATCCAATGAAAGGTCGATGGGTTCACATGGCTGAATTTTCAGTTAGTTGACCAATCCTTAACCCATCACAGCATCAGGGCTCCTTGCCAAAGAATAGGAATAAATAATCGCTATTTAAAATAATACCTAATTTACAAGCTTTTGCTGTCACTTCTTAATATTATCGATTGGCTTTTATTGCCTTAAAATAGGGTTTGATAAAGTAAATTTAATTCAAAGTTCTGAGATGTTTAATATGTACACTGTAAATTATCATCCAAGAGCTTATAGAAACATGTACAAATGAAAGCAAAATATTTTTATAGAGTGCTTGACTCCTTTAAATCTCTGAATTGAAAAATCACACTATCTCCTGGTAACTCTGCTAACTTTCACATTCCCCCCCACACACAAAATCTTCCTGTTTATAAGACATTCAATACATATTTACCATCTGCAACTGTATGCCAGGTCTTGGGCCCAGCTGTCAGATGTCTTGGCCCATTCTCAGATCATGGGCCATCATAGTCTGGTAAAAGCTGAGTTGATTATTTTTCCAGGCTACTTTGTTTTGAATACAAGCATGTTTTGTTTTTGCATTTGCTGAGTGGTAGGGAATTTGAGATACATTTCAGTAAGAAACAGAAAGAGAACTTATGTAAAGTTTTAAATGCTCTTTAATCCCCATCCCAACCCCCATTGGTTGCCTTCTGGGCATTGGACTACATACAACTGCTTGCTTCCTTAAGCACATCTGTTTGTGTGGGCCTTGCACCTGGGTGTTAAAAAAATCATTGGGAACTTTAGAACTTACTTGTAAATGTTGGAATCATAGACCCATCACCAGAGTGAAAAAGAAAAGGTTTGTGAAAATGGATCCACACCAAAGAAGTATCTAGCATTTCCACTATTGAGGTCACATAATATCTTGCTTTTTTTGTCTACAGTCATAATGAAAATAAAGTGGCAGGATCAAGTTCCATAAAAAGAATAAGAATGCTGTGTCCTGCCAATATGTGATTCTTTAAGTATTACCCCCTTTTCAAGTAAACAGAGATATCAACATGTTGTGTTTTGTTTTTTGTAAACTCAGTGTGATTTTCAAATTTACTAACTCTAGCTAATGCAAGTAATTGAGATGGAATTGCTTCTTAAAATAAACACCACCATGACAATCGGTACCTAAGATGTCATGGAGAATACTTTTCAAATAGTTTAATATTTTGCTTGAGAAAACCAATTAAAAACAATTATTTTTTTCTAGGAAGCGAAAGCATTCGTCAAGGGAAAGGTATGAATGTTTTTCATAGTACAAATACGTTATGTAAAATGTAAGCTTTTGATTTATATCACACTTTATATTCCACCTTTTATAAATCACATGTACTCCTTGAAGGGAAAAGACTAAAAGTACCCATTCCCTAAAGGTACCAATAAAATAGATTAGATGTGATTGCTTAGCCAAGTCGTTCTACTTGTTTTAACATAAGCAGCCATCTAAGTGAGGTGTCATGTAAGTCCACACAAAAGAAGCATTCTAGCCTGTTTAATTCAAGGACAGTAAATAATATAAGATCCCAAACCAGAGGGAATTGTATCAGAGCTCAAATTTTGAGCATCTGGTTTTCAGAAGCCAATGAAAGGCCAAAATCCATTTCCAGAGTTCCCATGTGGACTTGGAAATGGATCACTGCAGAAATAGCTTAAAATTTAACAGGAGCCTTGCTGGTATAGGGGTTACATGCTCTAATCCAAAGGTCAGCAGTTTGAAACTACCAGCCACTCCTTGGGACTTGGAAACCCACTGCTACAGTTCCACCACGTCCTATATGTAGGTCACTATGAGTAGGAATGACTTGAAGGTAGTGAGTTTTTGTTTTTGTAGGGTTATGACAGTCAAGGTTGGGGGAGAAATGAGGAGTTGATTACAAAGGATACAAGAATGCAGACATGATTTAAAATTGCTTGTAGTGATAAGTGTACAACTCCTTTTAATATATTTAAACAATTGAATTGTATTATACAGAAACTATATGTCAGTAAAACATTTAAAAATAATTTAGAAAACAAATACAAATCATTCTGAAATATACATGGACTCAGCTAATAGACAAAGTCTTCTTCTGTCTTATGCCTAGCGACATGATTGAGATAATCTTCAGCATACTTGTTATAATTCTTAAAGTTCCTAGTAGTTGGCGATGTATAAGGTTTGGAGATTTTATAAATATCAGTCACAATAAGTTAAAATCAGACATATTAATGCCTGCTCTATGGGTATCTCCCACTACTACCTATACCATCAAGTCAATTATAACTCATAGTGACTCTATAGGATAGAGTAGAATTGCTCCATTTCTGAGACTATACATGTTTACTGGGCTTTTCTTACACATTCAAATTATAGAATATTTCACAAGCTGCTAAAACTCCTATGAGGCAGTCTGATAATTTATGATCAGGAAACAGGAGGAGGCAACAAGGAAGGAACAAGAAGAATGGAAATTAGAGAGCACACATCGACAAGCAGCTTGCTTTGATGGTCAATTTGTGGTCAATGGAGTTGGAAATGCTGCCAGCCAGGAGTGGAAAATTAACAAGATTGGTACACTTGCAATGCTTCAATGATTTTGTCAGGAGCTAACAAATATTTATTAGGTGCTTAAAGACCTTCATTAGGTGCTTAAAGAGCTTCATCTAGATAAGCGTACCACAAAAAGACTCAAAATTGAAAGCTGCCTTCCTTAAACTGGAGGAAAACAAGGAGGACCACCCACAGTAATCATGATATCTAAGTCTTTGAGAAGACATTCTCCCTGTGCCATGAAATCTTCTTCAGTTTCACTGAACTTTAAGGAGACCAACTCTTCTGATTGTTTGGTTATTGTTGATGGCACCTGTCTTGTGGATACAGTGGGTTGGGATGTTTGCTTGATGGGCACTTAACCTTTATATAAAACTCTCTTTTATAAATGAGGTTCTGTGGGTTTGTTTTTCTAAAGTACCCAGACTAACACCTTATGGTTTTGGCAATGGGTTATTGTTGATGGCATCTAAGCTACTACTTGACCCAGCTGCAGCCTACTTAGATGGCAAGATTTGTTTTAACTATGGAGCATGTATGAGAAAAGCATTGCACATAATGGGTAAAGAAATGCTGAGCAAAATCTCTGCTAAACTCAAGCCCTTTGTATTTTTGCAGTCCTGCACCATATAAACAAAAGTCAAATATCGTTAATGAGGATAAATACAATGGCTAAATTTGGCATTATACACAGGTGGCAAATGAAAAACAAGCCAAATCTCACTGACATTGAGTCGATTATGATTCAAAACAAGCCTACAAGTCAGAGTAAGTGCTCCTTAGGCACCTAAGCCCCTCATCCCCAAAAGTTTCTTTGAGTTCCTTTGTGATGCTGCCATCCAGCCTCTCCCCACTCCCTTCCCCCTGCCTGACTCCTTGGTAAGCACTCATAGGTTTCTTATTAGGACAGATTAGCTTGCATTTTTCTATAATTGTATATCATGTAGAATGTACTCTTTTGGTCTGGCTTGTTTCACTTAACATCATAATATTGAGACTCATTTGTATTGTTTCTTATATCATAGTTCATGTCTCTTAATTACTGAGTAATATTCCGTTGTATGGATATATCACAACGATTTATCCATCCATTTTTTTCAAAGCCATTTTATTGGAAGTTAATACAGATATAATATTATTCCATAGTACAATCACATCAAGCAATATTGTACAATTGCTACAACAATCAGTTTCAAAACATTCTTTTCCTTCCTGAACTCCTTGACATCAGCTCCCTTTAACCAGTCCCCCCCACCACTGTACCCCCCAGAAACCCCTATTCTGCTTGCTGTCCCTATAGGTTCATCAATCCTAGGTTTCATATCCTGAAAAACAGAAAAAAACATATAATAAAAATTAAAGAGGGTGACCCCCAATGACACAACACATCTGAAATAAACCCCAATATGAACAACCAAAGAAATGCAGAAAATGTTGAAAACCAGATCAGGCCCAATGTGCATCAGAGGGGACGTCAATTGATAAGGTTTTAACCACTCAAGTCAGGTTTATCATTTTGATCGTATGTAGTCATTTCTCCAGTGAACCCTATTTGGTAACCGCTTTCCCCACTTCCATCTATTATGGGTAGAGGGAAATCACCAGAAGCTTTTTTCCTGTGTGGATCCCACAAATGGATGTTGGGCTCCCATCTCATCCATAGTCTTCTGCAAACCAGATTATCACAATTTAGGGACTGATACCATTTCTTCCTTCAACTTCCAATTACATGGCTTAGAATCCTTTGGTGACTGATGTTGGACTTCCTTAGTCTCACTTAGAAGACTGCTTGTTTGGAAACAAGTCTTTAAGACCCCAGATGCATTTTATGTGATAGCCGGACACCATCCAATTTCTTCACCATACTTTGTTATAGCACCCATATCTTCTGTGTTCCCTTCCTGGGGGCTAGTATCGAGCAGGATCATCCATCCATTTTTTGGGGGGTGAACATTTCAGCTATTTTTATTCTTTGTCTACTATGAATAAAGTTGTTATGAACATTTTTACAAGCTTCTTTGTATGCACATAAGCTTTTACTTATCTTAGGCAAATACCTAGTAGTAGAAAAACCGAACCGTGTGTTTAAAGGAAAGGCCAAACTACAGTTCTTGCTCAATAACACTTGTCACTGGCAGTCTCTTTAATTTGTGCTGTCCTAGTAAGTGCATAAGGAGTCCTGCTGGCACTCCTGGGCAAATGCTAAGTGGCTAACCAAAATCAGTGGTTCAAACTCACCATCTGCTCCAAAAACGAAGCTATCTGCTCTCTTGGAGATTTGAAGCTAGGAAAACCCTATAGAATGACAAACCCGATATCAATAGCAATGGGGTTATTTGTCTGTGGTGGTAGTTTTCGGGGGGTGTAATATGTTCATGCATAGTGATATTTCCTTGTGATTATAATTTGCACTTCCCTAATAACTAATGAAGTTGCTCTCGTGTGCTGTTGGGTAAGCCATGAACTGTTAACTGAAGATTGGCGGTTTGTGCCCACAGCCACTTTACAGGACAAAGATGAGGTCATCTGCTTCAATACATGTTTCCATCCGCACAAATCCCAGGGGAAAACTCATCTCTGTCTTCTAGCTTCACTATTAGTTGGAATTGATTCCTTGGCAACTGGATATTCCCAGCTTGCTCCACTTCTACCACCAGTGTATACGTGCATCTATTTCTCACAGTCTCACATCTATCTACCAGGAAAAAACAAATACAAACAAACAATTGGTATACCTGTATCTGTTTAACTTGATTTTCTTTTATTTATAAGTGAGATTGAGCATTTATAAGGTTAGTTGCCCCTTAAATAGGTTGATTTTTAACTAAAGGAAAAAGTTTAATAGATGCTGTAAGTTCTTGGTTAAAGCAAGTCCTGTGAGGAAAACTCAATATGTTTTATTTTTAGAATAAGTAGCATACATTCTTTCTGAAATAAAGATGCCACTGTCAGAGTAACCCTGGTGGCAGAACGTACATGCATAGTGAAAGGTTGGCAGTTTGACCCCATCCAATAGCACCACCGTAGAAAGACCTGACAGTCATCTCCTGTCAAGATGTTTCTGTTGCTCTCTATCGTTGAGTCAGTTCTGACGCCCAGCAGCACCATAAGACAGAGTCCAAGAGTCTTACAGGGATCCCTAGGATGTCATCTTTACAGGAGAAGATTACTTGTTCTCCCTACTCCCCACTCCCACCGCTCCCACCCCCACACACATACAGAATTGCTAGTAGGTTCAAACCACCAACCTTTGGGTTAGCTGTTAAGCGCTTCACCATTGCACCTCTTGTAGTGTAGTTCTACTTCATCACTCGGGGTCACTATGAATCTAAACCAACTAGTTGGCACCTAATAACTACTGTCAATTAAAGCCTTCAATTAAACTGTCAATGAAACCATTTCTTCAATATCAAAAAATGGAAAAACTGATATTTTTCCCTATAACCTTACATTCAAAGGGATTTACTGTGAAGCACAGCTATTTAATTATTTGGGCTTCAAGAGAAAATACCTACTGTGATAAATCTTGATACATTTAAACAGCAATTATCAAGGTCATGGCCAAAACTTCTTGGAGAGTTCAAGAAAGACTCTGTATCATTCCAGCAGTTTATTATTAAAATAACTATTTTCAACTGTACCAAAAAGCTAGGTTAATGCAGAAGAATTTTCATTTCATTGTTAATGAATACCCAAGAAGTATATTCTTTTCCCTATGTGTGTATGTAT
>NW_022111306.1:1727131-1728412 GCF_000313985.2 Echinops telfairi
CAACTGGCCAAGTTTTTAGTTCCATCCAGCATAATCATGTTGGAGACTCTTGCTTTTGGCTGGAGTGGCTCTGCTAGTGGCTCAGTCTCATTAGAAACTCTGCAGATGGCGTTTGGGCTCCTACTGTCCTCCATAGCTTTCTACAAATTAGGTGTTCATAATTTCAGCTCTGATACTTTTCCCTGCACCATATTTGAATTTTGTAATTGTCCTCATTGGATCATACAAGCTGGTGTGCGTCTTCCATGTGTGCTTAGTTGACTCCTCGCTTTGATGGCTACATAGATGGCTAGATGTTTGAATACAACCCTTTAAGACCCCATTGGAAGTCTCCAGTTTACAATAGAGAAGCAGCAAAAAAGAGGAAGTCTCTCTCAACAAGAAGGGCCAACAAGATTGACACATTTGCTGCAACAATGGGCTCAAGCATAGGAATAATTGTGAAGATGATGCAAGACTGGGTAGTGTTTCATTCTATTGTGCATGGGGTCACTATGGGTCACAAATCACTTAATGGCACCTAACAACAATGAAAACAACATAGTTCTCAGGGGAAACTGAGTCATACATTCAGGCTCCACTGAGTTCTTTCTGACCATTGATTAGAAACAAAACAAAACTCTATGCCATTGAGTTGATTCCAACTCATAATGCCTCTATAGAAAAAAGTAGAACAGTTCCTTTGGGTTTCTGAAACTTTTAAATCTTTACAGAGGCACACAGCCTCATCTTACTCCTGAAGAGTAACTGGTGTGTTTGAGCCATGAACCTTGTAGATAGCAACTCAGTACTTTGCCCACAACACCAAGCTTTGCCCTCGGGCAGAGTGAGTTTGCCCATCCTACCTCCAGTCTCACGCTCAGGAACTTGCCTGCAGGCCCTTGATGGGAATTGGAAGATGAGGGTCACATGATCCTGAGTCATAGCCTACCAACATGGATGGAGGCCCATAAGACAATCTTGTGAATGAATTGATCTGCTGCCAATCATGATTTTATTCCAGTTTCCTTTGTGTTCCCTGTCTTTTTTAAGCAGCTTCATGACTGTTAATCTTTAGACATCATCATGCTGATGATCTCCTGCATCTGAATTTACTTGGAAATTTGTCTTGGTCCTCTTTAAGACTTAAGAAATGGGGCTCAGGGCCAGCCCCAATCGCAACTACTACGTGGACACCTGCTCCTCCCCCTAGAAGAATTTATTTCAAAGGACAGCACTGAATCTGTAGCTCCGGGAGAGGGACATAACTGATCTGAGCACACAGGAGCAGATGAAGGGGGA
>NW_022111306.1:1730794-1732720 GCF_000313985.2 Echinops telfairi
CCAAAGGATAGTGAGGCAACCCACAACCACTGTAACAAAACCGAGGATGCACTCATGACCTCCACACACCTGCTGTGTTGATGCTATTGCCTTCTCCTGAAGTCTCTTCTTCTGTGTCTTAAGTACTTTCATCTTCCCCACCCACAATTCTTGGCTACTCAGCAGATTTAATTTTTTATTTTTACTTCTCTTTCCTTTTTGCCTTGAGTATTCACACAAATGGTTAGCATTAAGTACCAACTCTAAGTTATTGTCTTCAACCTCCACAATTCTATTTTCTCATCACAGTTACACATGCTTCTTATGATTCTTTTATATTAAGACATTCAACCTGAATCCTTTGTTGCCAAGTAAACTCAATCAACCAAGAAGAACTCAGGTACTTTGAGTAGTCATGACTACCTAACACTTTGCTTGCACTGATCTGTATGCTACATGCAAAAGATACAACAGGGATCAAAAGAAATGGGTCCCCATGGCCTAGGAGCAAAAGACCTAGCAAGAGAAATAGTTAAAAGGTACATTGTGCCATAGTAACTATTGTAATTATCATAGTTGTAAGTAAAAGGTGCTAAAATCTAGACCATTTGGGGTATTCTGGAAGGCTTCCATAGGAGCAAAAGACTTTAGACTTCAGAAATTTCTTATAAGAACATATTCTTTCTTCAGTTCCTTTGCTAAGACCCAGAATTTTCTAGGACTGCCATTTTTTATTCATTCTAACAATGGATGTCTGTTGGCAGCATGAAAAATCAAACTCTTTGAGTTAGTAGCTCTAGTGAAAAACTACTTAGAAGAAAATTTATCTAAATTTGGAGACTAACAACATTTATGAGTGAAGTTCTGCTCTGCGCTTGGTAACCATGAAAAAGATCTTTGAAAAACTCTCATGACAAGCCCCTTTTAAAGACGTTTGATTTCAAGGATACAGACTTTATTCTGTGACTGTCTTTGATGTCAACTGGTTAGCATGGATAATGATATATGTGTTAGACTGGGTTGTCTAGAGAAACAAAAGCAGTGACACTCATATTTGCGAGGAGGGACCCACCCCACCTCACCCCACCCCCCAAAATGGGGACTTTTTTTCAAAGCTATTTATTTATTTTACACACAACCTTATCGCCTTCAAAATACTCTCAATTGCACTTAATACACTTGGCAAATGTGTGATTCCATTCTTGGAAACATTTTTCAAACTCATCTGTTTGGATGGCTCATTTTTTTCTCCATCTCTTCTACATCGTCAAATCACTGTCTTATCATGTTCCTCTTCATTCGCAGAAACAAAAAGAAGTCACAAGGAGTGAGGTCAGGTGAGCAAGGTGCATGGGGCAAGAAAGGCATGATGCTTTTTTGCCAAAATCTCGCACACTGAGATGGCTATGTGAGCAGGTGAGTTGTTGTGGTGGCAAAACCATTCTCTTGTCTGCTATAAATCAGGCTTTTTTTTGGTTGCACACTGTTGCGCAATCTTTTCAGAACCTCTAAATAGGAAGCTTAATTAACAGTCTGACCCGGTGGAACAAAATCCACATGCACTATAAGTTGATACTTTCATTCATTCAGGAATTTGATGGATGTCTAGAAACAGGTTTGTCATTAATAGACATTTCACCTTGTTTGAAAGGAGAAAACCACTCACACACTTGATTTTCCCCCCATATTGCTGTCCTCGTAAGCTGTGTTCAATATCACAACAGTTTCTGTGGCATTTTTCTTAAGCAGAAAACAAGATTTCACAGTCACATGTTAGTCTTTTAAATTGATCATCACAAAAAACGAGGTTCGAGCTAAACTTCTTTTGCGAAAAAATTCACTGTGACCAGAGACTCCTTCCCAGGTGAAACCACAGGTTGCACTAACTCATGAGGAGTTGCTGGATGCTTGCCTAGATGAAAAAGTATGTACTACATAGCTCTGCTC
>NW_022111306.1:1732992-1733980 GCF_000313985.2 Echinops telfairi
TGGGCCCTGGAAGCAGACACAGAGTCCCTGATAGGGGGAAGATGCAAAGACAAAGAGAATTTGCCACTATCTCTCTTATTAAAAAGGCCCACGCCCCAAGGAGGCATCATCAAGCTATGACCTGAGTGATAGGGTGGAATTCATACATTTCACACAACTTCAGTTGACATAAAGTATAACTACCACAATATTCAAACGAATGTCAACAACACTGCAAGATACACACTCACAAACTGAATGTGTGTGTGTGTGTGTGTGTGTGTTAGAGGAAAGAATCTTCCAATTTCATCTTTGTCTCTTCTTCATATGAAAAGTAAGTTGTCTTTTTAGGTTCATTATGAAAAACAAAGCAAACAAGGGTATAAATTGGGCATATCCATTAGGAAGTATTATCTGGGTGAGGCCTGATTGCTCCATCAGCGCTCCGCCCCGTCAGAATGCAATTTAAATGATACAAGATGGCTTAAATGCTATCTTATAACAGAGAAGATACTTGTAGATTAGAATATTCAGGTAAGGCCAATGCAGGGGAATTACAGTGAGTTTGGGAGATAGATAAGCCTAAAGTTGGTAAGATTCGATCTAGCTGAAACTTGCCTGATTCTCTGATTACTCAGAGAATAAAATGATTTTTTTCATTGTCTTTGTCCTGTTAATGTTTGATACAGATGTCTCTATAGAACATGTTTGAATATGGAGTCTTTCCCTCCTGTCACATTGAGAGATTCCTTCCCTGACTCCTGCCAAGTTTACGGAGTGTTTGCAGCCCTGTAACTATGTGATAATGGAAAATCTAGCATCATTCAAACCAATTCAAGACTTTTGAAAACATTATTTGAAAGAAATTCATCTGCATGTTCAAATATTTAGAATGACATGCTGAAATATAAAGGATTCCACATTCAAAGTGCCCTCTCCAGTATAAAATGTACTTATCAAACATAGGGAAAAATATTTACTTGAGTATAGATTTAGTTAAACAATCACT
>NW_022111306.1:1736249-1738245 GCF_000313985.2 Echinops telfairi
AATTAAAAATATTTTCAATGTATTAACCATTGAAAAGGAGGTACTTTGTAAGATTGGCAAAGTATGGGTGCTATTTAATCACAAATATAATTTAGTGATAATGACAATTTTAATGTCTAAAATGATTGAATCATCTCCAGATTTGATATATGTTCAGTAGTCCCAAACACAGGACATATGTTGATCACTCACCAAAATGTCTTCCCGTATTTGTCATTTTCCCAGTCGGCAGCTCTCATCTGTCTCACTATCCACCCACCACCTCCTTATTTTTACTACTGTATATTTATATTATTTTAAGTTCTCACTTCACTGGGGAGGCTAATTGCTTATACAATTATCCATAGAAATTAAGTTATTATAGAACTGTTTATTCGTTTCCATTTTCCAAGGCCATTTGAAAGTTGAACATATGGTAACGATGGTATTTTGATTTACTTTGAGGTAGAATAGTTGCTGAACCCAATAAAGCAAATGCTCTACGCTGTAGTTATATCTTGACTGTTCTACATCCTGATTGTTCAATCCAATGGGTCTTTGCTTTTCTGCAGAGCTGGTACACTGCTTGCTTGATGAGGTCGATACACTTTGTCCCTATATTATAAGGATATGCTCTTTCGGGCACGGCTGACACACAGCTGGTCTCAACATTCTGTTTTCTCGGTTTTGTTGGCACCTCAATAGTCCTGTTAAGTCTCCTCTTCAAATCTTATTTTTTCATGGCACCTCCTTGAGCATCCTATTTTGTATATAAGAGCTTCTGAATATGAAGGACAATGACAATTTAACATACAAACTGAAATCTTCTCTCATCTTGTGGAATAAAGTCTCAAAAGTAAATAAGAAAGCCCAATTATTTACTCAATACAATCAGTTCACAATTGTGCATCTTTTTAACGGTTCTTATTTGCTTCTTAGGTTCCAGAAGGAGCTCTCTCTCCTATGTCTAGCACCATGCCTACCACAGACAATCATTCAGCTAATGTTTTATAAATGATGGTTAAGTGAATAATGGATCATTATAATTTTGATCAGTGCAAAACAGTAAGCACTCAGCCACCTAGAGGCTCGCACTCAGAGGCTGCATAGGACAACAACATGGTTATCTGCTTCTATAGCAATAACAACCAAAAGAAATCTGCTGTGGACAGTTCTGTGATAGCACATGGGGTTATTCTGAGTTAGAGTCAGCCTTATCGGGTCTAATAGCAACTTATCTCTCATTTGTTAAAAAAATTGCAACTTATCTTTAAAATTTCCACCACTGTCTGTTAGTTTGTCATACTCTGGTGGCTCCTCTGTGGCTATGATCTCGGGAGTGGTGCCACTGGCATTTCAAATACTAGCAGCAACACGTAAAGTCCACAGGTTTCAGCAGACCTGGCAGCAGTGTACGCATAGATGAAGGAGGAAAGGACTGTCCACTTCTGAGGAATTGGTCACTGGAACCATGTGACTACCAAGGGAACATTCACAGACACTGAAAATTCATGAAAAGCTGCAGAATATTATCAGATAGAGTGCCAGCAGATGAGCCCTTCAGGTAAGAAGGTACTGAAAATATGGTGCGGAAGAGCTGCCTTCTGAAAATACAGTCCACCGTAGTGATGCAGATGGAGGAAAGCCTGCAGGAGCCATGCCTTTGGGGGTCTTCATTTGCTGCTAGGATATGAGTCCAAATGAGAGCAAAGAGCTGCAAAGATCTATTAACAACTGGAACTTGGAATGTGTGAAGTATGAATCTAGAAAAATTGGAAGTCATCAAAAATGAAATGGAATGCAGAAAAGTGGGTGAAGGGAGACTTCGGACAGGGAAAGATATGAGAAAATAATAACTTATAACTTATCAAGGGCTCATGAAGGAGGGGGGCCTGGGGAGGTAAGGGAAAAATGAGGACCTAATGCGGGGGGCTTAAGTGGAGAGGAAATGTTTTGAGAATGATGAGGGCAATGAATGTACAAATGTGCTTTACACAATTGATGTATGTATGGATTG
>NW_022111306.1:1738799-1773329 GCF_000313985.2 Echinops telfairi
AAAATCCAATCATTGAGTTGCAGTGTTAAAAAATCCTATGGGTAAAATTTTGAACAATAAGGAAGCATCACAAGAAGATGGAAAGAATTCATAGTCATTGTACTGAAGAGAACAAGTTGATGTTCAACCATTTTAAGAGGTAGCATATGGTCAAGAACCAATGGTAATAAAGGAAGTCCAAGCTCCCCGGAAGACATTAGTCACAAACAAGATTCAGGGAACTGATGGAACACCTGAAATATTTCAACAAGCTAATTAAGTGGGGGAAGTACTCATTAGTTTATGCCAAGAAATTTGGAACACAGATACTTGGCCATTTGACTAGGAGAAAGCCATACATTTCAAAGAAAGATGCCCTGAAAAAAAAATACACAAATTATATAATAACATCATTTCCATCACATACAAGTAAAATTTTGTGGAAGACATGGAGAGTTGCCAGAAGTTTGGGTCAGATTCCGAAGAGGATGCGGCATAAGAGATAGATATCATTGCTGATGTCAGGCGGATCTTGGCTGGAAGCAGATAACACCAGAAAGATGTTTACTTGTGTTTCATTGAGTATGCCAAGGCATTTGACGATGTGGCCCATAGCAAATTATGGAAATCCTTGAAAAGAAAGGGAATTTCAGACCACTAAATTGTGCGCATGCAGAACATGTACATGGATCAAGAGGCAGTTGTGCCGTCGGAACAAGGGGTATCCTGACTGGTTTAAAATGGAAAATAATGAGAGAAGCTGGATTATATGAAAAAGAACATGGCATCAGGATTGGAGGAAGCTCTATTAATACTTTTGATGTGCAGATGAGCTACACCTGGCTTGCTCAACCTGAAGAGGACTGGAAGCACTTGCTGAGGAAGAGTTTTCGCTGTCGATTACAACTTAATGTAGAGAAAACAAAAATCCTCAAGTGCATTTAACAGTAGTTAACATCAAGATAAACACAGAAAAGATTAAAGCAGTCCAGGATTGTATCTTGCTTGGATCCTAAATCAATGTTTATGGAAGCAGCACTCAAGGGATCAAAGGACACTGCATTGGGTAAATTTGCTGCATCGGGCTTCTTTAAAGCTCTTGAAAAGCAAGGAGGTTATTTTAAGGACTAAGTTGCCCCTGACCCAAGCCATTGTATTTTCAGTTGCCTCAAATGCATGTGAAAGTTGGACATTGAATAAGGCGGATTAAAGAATAATTGCTGTAGTTCAATTATGGAGCTGGTGAAGAATATTGACAGTACCATGGACGGCCAAAAGACAAACCAAGATGTCTTGGAAGAAGTACAACCAGAATGCTTCTTAGAAGCAGGGATGGGGAGAATTCATCTCACATACTGCGGCTCTACGATTAGGAGTTTCCAGTCCCTGGAGAAGGAATCATGCTTGGTCAAGTGGAGGGCAGTGAAAAGGAGGAAGACTCTCGACAAGATGAACTAACACTGCGGTTACAACAAGCAGCTACAACATAACATGATTACAAAATACACAGGCATATTGTGTTGGGCAAATCTACTCCACGAAACCTCTTTAAAGGGCGAAAGAGCAAAGAGGTCACTTTGAGGACTAAAATGGTCCTCCCATGAGTCGTGGTTTGTTCAATTTCTTCATATGCATGTGAAAGCTAGACAAGGAATAAAGCTGCCCACACACTAAATGAAGCCTTTGAATGATCATGCTGAGGAAGTGAGGCAGTGGGGCATATATAGGGCTTGAGCCAAGGACACATATACTGGTGAGGGGAAGGAAGGCCTTCTGATGCTGCAGTTGCAGGGTCTGAGTCAGGATGTAGTCTGTGAGCAAATCATCCTGGAACACTGAGGGAAGGGGCTGTACATACCCGGCCCGGAGAGACAAGCTCCATGGAATGCTGGAGGCAGGGACTGCACAGTCCATCTCTGGCCTTGAGAGGTCGGGGAAGAGGCCGCACAGTCCAGCAGGCTATCTTTCGGGAGAGCTGGGGGAAGCAGCTACATGGTCCGGCCCCAGCCCAACACATTTATTGACAGAAAATACTTTAAAAAGCACATATGTCATAAAGGACTTTTATCCAGAATATATAAGGAATTCTCAAAACTCAGTAACAAGAAGACTAACCCAATAAAACACAAACAAAATATTTGAAGAGATACTTCAACAAAGAAGATATACAGATAAAAATAAGCACATAAAATATGTTTAATATCATCTTAAGTGAATACAAATGAAAACCACAACCAGATCCAGTACACCTTATTGGAATGAGTCCAATTAAAAAAAAAAAAGAAGGTAACAGTAACAAGAAGTGCTGTTGGCATAGCGGGTTAAGTGTTGGGCTGCTAATCTCTAGGTTTTGGTTTAATTTAAGCCTACCAGCTGCTTACTGGGAGAAAGATGAGGGTACCTAATGATTTACAGTCTTGGTAACCCTGCTTGGTAGCTCTACTGTGTCCTATATAGTTGCTCTGAGCCGGAATCGACTCAATGAGCATGGCTTTGGGGTTTAACAAATTACAGGCTCTGGCCAGGATACGTAGCCCAGAGGGTTCTCCTATCCTGCTGTAGGGAAGGGAAAGATACAACCAGTTTAGGAGTTCATTAAAAAGCTAAGCACACACATGGCATATATGACCTAGCAGTTCTACTCCTAGAAATTGATCACACAATAAAAAAATGAACAAATCATAAATTATATGATGCCACCAATTGAATTAAAGAAACAAATTTATACTGATATCAAGATCAGTGATTACCTGAATGACTGTTCTTAAGGGTGAAAGGAGCAATTGATTGTAAAAAGGACATGAGGAAACTTTTGGTGATGGAATGCTTCACTATTTCGATTGTGGTGCTGCTTCAGGGATACATGGGTACACATTTGTCAACATTTATCATGATATGCTTTAGATATGCTAAAGTTATTGTATATAGATCAGACTTCAATAAAGTATGTGGGGTACCAGTCCCCACAATCGAATAGGTCCAAGGGGAGGTTGTGTAATTGAGGGGTAAAATGAAAGAGTCATCAGACAAGATAAAGCACCTCGGTGCTCACCTCCTGGACCACCGTGATCTCAGGAGCCTGGTCCTCACAGACAGAGAATATATTTTCAACCAAGCCTTATATACACTTAGGAGGTGTGCAAGCCCATCAATTACAGGTAACCACATGGGTAACAGGAAGGGGTTGTATAATAAGCATACATATGACAGGAAGGCATACAAGATAGGCAGGCTCTAGAGTCAAGGTGGTGTCCTAACCTTGATTGTCCCTGAGTTGCCTTGACCTTAGTTGTCATTGGGCTCTCCTTCAAGGGAAAAGTTCATTACCCTCATCAGAAGGGAATGGACTCAGGGTGGGCCAGACTGTAGGGTCCGATTGCTCTGGATGGCTGATAACCTCAGGCAGATAACCTTTAAGCAGTTGACCTCCAAGTGGATAGTCAGCACCTCAGGTTTGGCATATATTAAGGGGAGGCATCCTGTTTCTGTTCCCGCAAATAAAGTCGAAACATTCAGAGGGTTGAGAATAATTTAAAACTTCATAACTTTCATTATTTCAGTTGTTGCTGTTAGTCGCCAGTCTGGTCAACTTACACTGATGGAGACTTTATACAAAACTGAACAAAATGCTCCCAGGTCCAAAATGTTGCTGCGCCATCCTTAGGGTTCTGAGTTCACTGCGTCAGCGGTGGTATCAATCTCATTGAGAGGTTCCCTGATTTTCCTTGACTTCACCAATCATGATGTCTGTTTCTAACTATTGCCTTTTCTTATGTGTAAACAAGTCAGGCCAGGGCATCCTAACTTCTTCTCAGAGTGTTTTGTTCACTCCGAGATAGTTTATTGTGCCAGCCTGGCTGATAAACGCAGGTGGGATTGACTGAGGGGCAGAGAGATAAATGGCTTGGTGAGCCTTGCCTTTCTTGTCTCTCGCTCTGTGATCATCAGACCAGTGTGCGGCTGCCTTGCTTGTTCTGTGCCTCAGTTTAAAGGCTACACTGCCTGTGGGCCGCCTAGCCTGTGGACTGTGTCGCTGTAAGTTGAGGTCCCTTTAAGACTTCTCTGGAGCAGGGGACTGGTGGTTGGTGACCTGCCTTGTGATTGGCTGCTGTGCTGACATAGCCTAGCTCTCTCTACAAATAGAGGAAGATCTGGCATCAGACAGACTTGAAGGACTGCTAGTCTCTTAACTTTCTCTCATGGACGTGAGTTGCACTAAGCCATTTGTAGTGCTTTCTAATTTAACTGTTTATTTCTTGTATTATGTATTTATCTGTATATGATTTAACAGTTCATTTCTCGTTATATATCTAATTATCTTTATAAATAAATATATTAAATTATCAGGAATTTGGTTTTATCTCTCTAGAGAACCCTGTCTAACACATCCGGCATATCCTAGTGCATCAATTTTTTTCTTGTCTTCTTTTCTGTGATCAAGATTTTGAATGCATTGAGGGAACTAAAAAGGTCAGGGGCACCTTAATCAGCAAGCCCTGATTACTTCTAAGAGCAGGCGCTTACAAACTTTAAAGAGGTCTTTTGTCGCAGATTTGCCTAATGCAATATGACAATTTATTTCTTGACTCCACCTACACATTCTCACGCGGTGTTCTATAGATTTTCTAGGCAGCTGGCTGGTTTCAAGTGGATTAAAATGCTTCAGTGTTTGGCAGGCTCTGATTCAAGGACAGGGCTCCTCCCTCAGGTAGCTCCTGGAGCAGGAAACAGCTTTGGGCGCCTTCAATTGCAAGAGTTCACAGGTGCACCGCCTTCCCGCCCCGCGCCCTGTTCTCGGCCGCCGCCTGGTGGCGAGCGCTCGGGGACCCGGCGGCGCACCGGCGAGGTGGGAAGAAGGTGTCACAAATAAAGGTCGCTGGATGGAGGGGCGTTCGCCTGGCACCCAATCCGCTGCTCTCGGATCCCGTTTCTCAAAGGAGACGCCCACTCGGGATTCCACTCTGCTTCTGTCGGTCCAGTTTGCTGGGTGCTTCATGGGGACAGGACATCTAGTTAGGGGCTCTTCACGAATTTGAACGCGCGGGGAGGCGATGTACGCTTGCTGTAGGAGCATCATTAGCATTCAACCGCAAGCTCTCAAGAACCAGGGAAGAGAGCGTGCAGAAATCCTAGCGTTTTAAATGGTTCTCTTTTCTTTTTTTTAAATTGAGGGCTCATACAACTCATATCACAATCCATACAGACATCAACTGTGTAAAGCACATTTGTACATTTGTTACTCTCATCATTCTCAAAACATTTGCTCTCCACTGAAGCCCCTGGCATCAGTCCCTCATTTTTTCTTTTCACTTTACCATCCACCTCTGCTTTCTTTTCACTTTACCATCCACACTAACTGGCCACGAGGAGCCCTGGTGGTGGAGAGGTTACGTGTCGCGCTGCTCACCGCAGGGACCGCAGTTCCAGAGCACTGCGAGGAAGAGGAGGCTGCTTTCTACTCTCCTAAAGAGAAAGAGGAGGCTGCTTTCTACTCCCCTAAAGAGGAAGAGGAGGCTGCTTTCTACACCCCTAAAGAGGAAGAGGAGGCTGCTTTCTACTCCCCCAAAGAGGAAGAGGAGGCTGCTTTCTACTCCCCTAAAGAGAAACCCACCGAGCTGTTGTACCCAGTCTACTAGGCTCGCTTAGAGTTGGCAGTGAGTTTGGTTGAGTTTTACCGCTAGCTCCTGAAGACTGGGGGTGGGGTGGGGGTGGGGTGTCTCCCCCATGTCCCGTTGCCCCAATCCTTAAGCGCGTCGCAGTGAGCGCTCCAGAAACTGCTGGGCTTCCCGGCGGGACGCACAATTAGCCGGGGCCTGAGGGTGAAGGGGGACTTGTGCAGAGGAAGTTAAGAACTGGCACAGGCGTCCCCAACATTCCTGTCCACCCAGCGACGACCCGAGGAAGGAGTCTCGGGCTAGAGGGTGTGTGTAGGGGTGAGTGAAGGGGGCCACCGAAAGGCCCCGAGGGCTTGCTTTCCAGGTCGGTGGGCGTAGGGTCTGTCGCCTCCTGCCCCCGAGGGGCAGTGCCGGGTGTCCCCGCCCGGGCCACGGCCTGCCCGAGGGGGCGGGGACGCCGGGGGCCCCGCGCGCCACTCCGCCGGCAGCTGCGTCCTCGCCCGGGACTGGCTCGCGGGTCCCCGGAGGCTCGGCCCCAGGTCCGCCTCCTCCCTCCCTCCCCCCTGCCCGCGCGCAGCCTCCGCCTCCTGCCTCCGCCTCCACCCTCACCTCCGCCGCCGCCGCCGCGGGGCCCGAGCCCGCCCCGATCCTCCGTGAGCTGGGCTCTGGATGTGGGCGCCCGACCAGCGCGCGGCGCCGCCACCCAAGATGGACAGTCGCTACACCAGCACGGCGGGCATCGGGGACTTGAACCAGCTGAGCGCCGCCATCCCGGCCACGCGGGTGGAGCTGTCCGTGTCCTGCAGGTGAGGGCGCCGCGGGCCCCTCCATGGGTCTTCCATCCGCAGGGAAGGCAGCGCTTCGCGGGCGATGGGCTGCAAAACCCGAAGGTGGTCGAGGGGCGTGGGGGTGGGGTGGGGGGAGAAGTGGCGTGTTGAGTGGGGGACACCCCCATTGGGGGGCTGGTGGCACCCCAGGTCGGAGTGCGACCGGTGGGGCGGAGCGGGTACTGGGCGCGAGCGGTGGCCTCCGGAACTTTTTCTTTTCTTCCTGGGAAATGCTGTAAAAGTTGCCTGGACTGTGACTCAGCTGCGGAACCCCGGCCGCCGCCCAGTTTGCCAGACCTTTTTCACGTCCCCAAACCCAGCTCCGAGGCTGGGTGATGACCGCAATCGGGTGGCAGGGACGCCCGGCCGAAAGCACTTGTGAGCGCGGCGCGCCGGGCCCCGGACTCCCTCTGCTAGGTGTGTGCAGACTTGCCGTGGCCGGGGTTGGCTCGGATCCACGCTGCTTCCTCCCCACCCACTTCCCGGAGTCGTCCAGCCGCCTTCTTCCCGACCCTTCCGGGCTTGGACATTTTTCTCCTTTGCTTCCTGACTGAGGGGTAGGGCTGAGGCTCCGTCCTCCCGGCAGCAGAAGCGTTGTCTTACTTAAAATCGGAGAAGTCACGACTTGAGAAAGCCTGCCGGTAAACATGCCGGAGCTTGTGCTTCTAACTGTCGACACCCTTCTCAAGGACGGTGCATTTCAAACTTCCTTTTCCCTGACGTTATTTGGGTCAGTTTCTGCTTATTAAGTAAAACAGAATAATAATTCTATTGCACAAGATTTGGAGGGGAGACAAGGCGAATACACGAAATTGTTGGTAATGCCTGCCAACGAAGATGCGGAATTTCCTATTTGTGCTGGCTCCAGAGTCAACCTCCCGGAGAGCCCACCCCTTGTTTGGCATACTTTGATATTATGGGAAAACTCTCCCTGCTTAGATATTTCCACCCTACAGATCCTCTGCCTTCCATTCTTTAGCAAGACCCATCTCAAAGAAACCTAGGGAACATGGGTAATTGTCGATGCATAGAAGTACTAAAGCATAAAATGCCACCAGCTTAATGGTGCTTGGGTTTGCATTTTCACAAGAGGAAGCCTAAAGCCAAGGGAATACATCTGTGGAAATTGAAGCATGGGGAGTCACAGCTGAGGTGTTATTCGGGGTGTAGAGCCAGCCTTCAGCTATGAGAGCACTTGATTCCTCTAGGCTGACCTCAGACATGGAAATAATCATGCTGATTTTAAGAGCTGACATTAAGCACTCTGCTTTCTTGCAGCCACTGCTTAAGTGCTGCCTGAGACCTCTCTCAATTGAATAGGTAAAGCTGGGTTTCAAAAAACGCTTTATGGATATGAACCTGTAGTACTTTTGTTTTTCTCCCTCAGAAACTCACTTTGGATGCTAGAGAGAAGTTACTGATATATACAGATAATACATAACCCAGAGTCCAACCAAACAGCATTTTCCTGGAGTTGTCAGCCTCTGCTGAAATCCTGCACAGTCTGAAGGGCGGGTGGCTTTACCTGGAATGAATGTACAAGAATGCTGCAAATGCAATCTGAAGTGCCTGTTCTGTTCTCTAGGGGAGGGAGGGGGAAAGGAGGCCAGTGATGAATCTACACCTTAGTTGGTCTTTCCATCAAATGGTCCACATTTATTTATGTTGATGATTGTTTGCTGTGGGTATGGTAGGACCTGTATGCTCATTGGCTCACAGCCTCAGGCCCTGGAGATCCCTTTGATGCAGCCTCCCCCCCCCCACCCCCACCCCCGCCACCACCTCCATACTTTGACTTTAGTGTTTAGTTTGTAATTTTTAAGCTTTCAAACAGAAAGCTATCCTGAAAGAGAACCCAAGCAATTCTAATGCCAAATATCTGGTGAGCCATTAAAATTTGGTCAGTTTAATGCAGAGTTGCTTTGACTCAGTTTATGATCTATTCCTTGGTGAGTTTGATGTAAAAAGTATTATTTGGGCAAACAAAATATAATCAAAATTTCCAAGTTAGTGCTTTTGGCATAAGTTCAGTAGTTCCTAAAAAGATAGGTTAATTTCTTTTGGTGGAAGATGGAATCTTGTAATCAAAGGAGCTATTATAGTTTGAGTTGTGGCACCAGAGACTCATGCACACCATCAAGCGCTGTGACTTCCTTATGGTACCTGGCACCACCTTTTTTTCACAATCTCTGTAAACCTCCTCATCTCTAAGATAAAGATACCTGTGGTGTTTTTGTAGAGTGTTATCATGGTATAATGAGATGCATGCAATGTGCTCCTACTGCGCAGGAGGCCAAAGAAAGTGCTCACATAGTAGTATCTGCTGAAGAAACAAATCATTCAAAATTCTCTTAGGGAATTCTTTGCCTTAGTTCTCTCTAATGAACTTCAATAAACCGGCTAGAGAAGCCAAGGACAGAATTCACCTTGAGATCCCTGTTTCCTCCTCCTCTTCTCTTCCGTGTGCCTCCAGAACACATTTCCTGGGATGTTTGTGGGGCTTCCACTTAGTAACACTGCACAGCTGTAGGCCCCTCAGCCTTCTTACTATGGCACCAGCAGAGCAAGGAATTCTTTTGCTTTACTTTAGCTTTGTGGACACTTACAAAGCACCACAGAAGGGGTAGGATCCCTTTTGATAACCTTTTAATATTTATTCCCAATCTGGGTTTTAATAAAAAGGATTTGAGGTGAGAAGAATCATAATTGAAGACTGAAACTAAAAATAGTTGTTGGAAAAATTTGGTCTATTTATTCACCAAATCATTGGGAATCTTTGAGTGTCTTTTTATGTATTGCATTATGCCATGTTGCACGAGAAATACAAGAGAATTCTCTGTGCTGAAAATGTGCAATTGGATTGGGAGATAATCATTGCATAATACATAGAAAAAAAACAACCAACCAACCAACCACACTGCCGTTTGAGTCACTTCTGACTCACAGCGACCCCCTATGGTAAGGTGACCAGATGTCCCTCTTTGGGCAGGACAGTCCTGATTTTTGGCGTTTTAAAAAGTCCCGATTTTTTGAAAGAATGCACGACAAGCTAGGAAATGGTCTATTTGGTCCATATAGACCAACATTTAAAAAAATTTTAATTTGTTTTTAATCATTTTATTAGGGGCTCATACAACTCTTATCACAATCCATACACACATCAATTGTGTAAAACGCATTTGTACATTCGTTGCCCTCATCATTCTCAAAACATTTCCTCTCCACTTAAGCCCCCAGCATTAGGTCCTCATTTTTCCCCTCCCTCCCTGCTCCCCCTCCCTCATGAGCCCTTGATAGTTTATAAATTGTTATTTTGTCATATCTTGCCCTGTCCGACGTCTCCCTTCACCCACATTTAGACCAAAATTTTTAATCAAGAAACCCCACCCTCCCCCACCCCCACCCCTATCCCTACCCCATCAATGGTGTCCCGCTTTAAATCTGGTCACCTTACCCTATGGGTTTGCGAGGCTGTAACCGTTTTGGGAGTAGAAAGCCCAGCCTTTCTCCCTCGGAACTGCTGGTGGTTTCCAACTGCAGACCATGCAGATGGCAGCCCAACGTGTAACCACAATATAGAAAAGGGGGAACTAGATATAGAAATGAGATTCTCCGATTGGAAGGGAAGAGATCATTGTGATACAGGAAGTTTTGGGAATCTACTCTAAAGGGGAAATGAGGCTTTAGAGGGACATGGTTTGAATCCAAGAAGGAACAATATAATTGTCAGCTTCATAGGGGATACAGATATTATGCGTTGGATTATGGCCCCCTCCTCCACCAAAAAATATTTGCGTTGTATATGCTAACCTCTATTGGAATTTAGTTGCTTTTGTTATGGTAATGAGGTGGAATTAATATAGAGTGATTTGAGTCAGTTCCTTTAGGGATTTAAAAGAGATTGAACACTAGTTCAAGGAGGAGGAGAGTTGAGATAAGATAGGTGCCCACACACCTGCAGATTGCCAAGAACCAAAAGAGACAAAGATCTTCCTCTAGACCCGGCAAAGCCTTCTTGAATTGGCACTCTAAATTCAGACTTTAGTCCTAGTGGCTTAGTTATGGCTACTTGTTGAGCTGTTAAACACAAGGTCAGCGGTTCCAAACCACCAGACAATCTGTGAGGGAAAGATGGGGTTTTCTACTTCAGTGAAGAGTTACAGTTTTGGAAACCCACAGGGACAATTCTACTCTGTCCTATAGGGTCACCATGAATCGGAATCAACTCTCAGTGGTAGTGCGTTTAGTTTTTTGATTTGAGTACCTTTGTTAATGTCCTCCATTTGTGGTATTTCCATTATAGCAGCACTAGATAACAAGTCAGAATTTGATACCATAAGAGTGATGTGCTGTTCACTATGAAAATCTTTTAGCCATAATCAAATATCTCCCAGGACTTAGAAACTTTAGAAAAGTCATCCAAGTAACAACTATTGGTATCTCTCCATCAGAGCAAAGAGTGAAGAAATCCAAACACTGAAGCAAACAATTACTCCAAAAGACTAATCAATAATCAACCACATGAATCACAGCCTTAACTCACCTGCAACTCACTGGTGCCTAGTTACTCCCACCGATTTCTCTCACCAGGATCACTGCAGGAAGTACTGAATGGAGTGGGAGAAAAATGTAGGGCAAAAACACAAGTTCATGAAAAGACCACACTTACTGGTCTGATAGAGACTGGTGGAACTTCTAAGCCTAGAGGCCTATAAAGTGAACCATAACACCTAAGAGAATTATGCTTCTCAGGAAATTCAATTGTATCTGACTAATAGGGAAGCATTTGCTCCAAAGAAAAGTTAAGGCAGAAAGGAGAAAGAAAACTGGGTAAACGAAAATGGGGAACCAAAGGTGTGAAGGAGGAGAGTACGCTGTAAGGATTGCAACCGAATACGGTGTGTAAAAATGGCTGAATGGAAAACACGTTTGTTTCGTACACTTTCACCCAAGCTACAGTAGAATTTCAAAGTGAATGCTGCTCTTACAGATATCTAAAATGTGGAAGCAGTTTTAGAAATTGGGTCATGGGAGGATCATCTCCCAGTGGGACAGTTTTAGACTGGGTGGTCAGAGTTTGACTGACAGACCAACTCACGTCTAATACAGTGGGAGAAAGCAGCTTTTACCGTTTGCTTAATCTACCAGTTTAACTCAGAGAAGAATAATTGTGCCAATAAAAAGGTCCTCCTTCAAAAAAAAAATAGAAAGAAAGAAAGAAAAGAAATTGGGTCATGGGTAGAGGCTGGAAGAGTGGTTTATGCTTTGGGCAGCTAACCACTGGGTCAGAAGTGCGAAACCACCCAGCCAATCCAAGGGAGAAAGAGTCGGCTCTCTACTCCTTTATAGAGGCTGCGAAACCCATCGGGGCAGTGCTATAGCAATGAGTTTGGGATGCCTAGATTGCCTTGCAGAGGCAGACAGTCAAATTCGGGGTGTCAAAGGCAAATCTGGTGAGGGCTCCGAAGAGAGTGAGGGGAACTGTGAAGAAATGCTGTCATTTAGAGAATGCACATGGCACCAGCAAATAAAGTGTTGCCAGAAATGTGGATATTAAATGTACTTCTGATGAAGCCCTATGAGAAAATGATGGACATGTGATTGGGCGGTGGAACAAGGGTGATTCTTTGAATGTGCAGTGGCAAAGAACTTGTCAGAATCACATGCAAATGTTTGCTGGAAGGTGGAACTTGTAAGTGAGGAATGTGGATATTTGGCTAATGAATTTTTTTTCTTTAATGAAGAAAGACATAAAAGGGGTCCCATGCTTTCTTCTTGTCACTTATACTAAAATATGAGAACAAAGAAATGGATTTAAAAATGAAGTGTGGAAAATGAAAGTAAAATGTAAAGACTGAGAAAATGAGATTGCAGAAACATAGAGTATTTTTCCTAGAATTTTTACCAGGGATTTGATTGTACACTTTTTGCTCAAAGAGATTAACCCTGTGAATGATGGATCTAACTAACAACCTCAACAGAAAAGCCCTTAGCTTAGACCAAAGTGGACAGAGAAATATAAAGGGAAGAATACTGCCTGACTCCTGCAAGGTGTCAGCCAGGAAGCAGGGACTGTCTTCCTTGTGCTCCGAGACAACAGTGGTTTTCACAGGGCCATCCATACTCAGAGGAGCAAAGACGTCAGCAGACCTGCTGTAAGGAGTCCAGGGGGCAGGGCTTTTTCTGTTTCAAAGGGTGGGGCCATAATTTCCTGAAGCTCCTTGCATTTTGGGTTTTAAACTGGGATCTAAACCAAGGCAGTTCTGGAAAGTGGGGCTGCTGTTAAGGTGTGCCAGGGGACTGGCCTGCCAACCAAAGCTGATGGTGGGCTGTGGTGCCCAAAGGACAGGAGAACAGGATATGATAGGGCCAAAGGGATAGAGCGACCACTAGTGGTGGGACTCAGCCAGTGTGAGGAACTGATACCCAATATTTTTTCTGAGTTCGGCGAATGGGTTGTTAAAATGACACTTGGAGTCAGGGTTCTCAGCTGCCCAATGTGGACATCACAAATTTACATTCCTTTTTTTTTAAACAGTCATCTGTGCAACGCATAGTCTACACACCCATAGCAATTACATTCTGTTCATAGATTTAAAAAAAATTAGATGAAACTTTGCTTGTAATATTTATTTCATAAAGCTCTTTATACTTTTGATGAAATACATTTTTATTCCCTTGAACTATTACTTCAGTGAACAAACATATAATGTAGAGAGGAAAAGGATCTAAATAACCAGAGGGTGACACGCAGCCATTCGTTTCAGCTTTGTGTTATATCCCACATTCCCATAAGATATAATGAGTGAATTGTGCAATTCCCGAAAGTGTCCAAAGAGCTAAAAATATCATCAGAATAAGTATATAGGCTCAGCAGAAATGGGAAAGAGTTTTTCAAAGGTGAACATACTATGTTCAGAAGAGGAAGTTGCTTGTTTCTAAGGTATCAACACAATGACTATTGTCTACTTGAATTACCTCTAAACCAATGGGATCCAGGATAAATCATACAGCCCATGAAAGCAAAGAATATTACAAGTGAGGACACAAATCAAGAATCAATATGGAAATATCTTAAGTAACAGTTTTATTATTGTCAGGTATTATTTCATATTTTTTCATTAATATTTTAAAATTCTTCCTTATAATCTAGTTTTGTGTACCTGTTTCATTGTTCTTATTTAAGTATTAACTGTATGAAAGAATAAACTCCTTTTGGGTATATTGGTTTTTATACTTAAAACCATCATTAGGCCAGTGAACTGGTTGTTAAATCATTGGAATCCCACCTCTGGTCACAGTTAGGACAGGCTAGGAGACTGGGACTGCCTAAAGCCAAGGGGGCAGAGTTGCCATATCCCAAAGGGCCTGCGTGGTGGAACTGAAAATTGGAGTGGAGGGGCTTCCATGCAGAATGCAAACGATGCAGCCAACACTAAGGTCTAGAGCAGTGGTTCTCAACCTTCCTAATGCCTTGCCCCTTTAATACAGTTCCTCATGTTGTGGTGACCCCAACCATAAAATTATTTTCGTTGCCACTTCATCACTGTAATTTTGCTACTGCTATGAATCGTAATGTAAATATTTGATATGCAAGATGTATTTTCATTGTTACAAATTGAACATCATCAAAGCATAGTGATTAATCACAAAACAATATGTAATTATATATTGTGAACTATTTATTTCTAATGACAAATAAATGAAATTTTGTCTTGAGGCATGGTGTAGCATGGGTAGCAGTCTTCACGCCGGGTACTCGTATAAGGGCATGTGGGCAGACCCGCCTGGAGATGGATAGCAGTTCCTAAGACCATGGGAAATATATGTTTTCCGATGATATTAGGCAACCCCTGTGAAAGGGTCATTCAACCCCAAAAAGGGGCTGTGACCCACAGGTTGAGAACCACTGGTCTAGAGGCTGGTGCCTTTTCCTACCTAGTTTCAGAAAAGAGGATTCTTTTGCAGCCTTGAGAGTTAATGCAATTTGTTTTACTGGGCTGAGGACTTGTTTGGTGCTGCCACTTTGTTCCCTCCAGTCTCCCCTTTGTACTGGGACTGTCTACCTTGTACCTGTTGCCTTATTCTCTTTGGAAACAGATAATTTGGCATATTTCATCAATTCTGCAGGTTTAGTTCCAGACAACTTCAATAAAATGAGTCATTTTTTTTGTTTCAATGTATATAAAATTATATTTATATTATACTGTTAGTCAAGGAGCCCTAGTGACAAAGTGGGCTAAGCACTGAGCTGCTTACCACGAGGTCAGTAGTTCAAACCTACCAGCTGCTTTGAGGAAGAAAGACAGGGCTTTCTACTCCCATGAAGAGTTACAGTCTCAGAAAATCAAAGGAGCATTTCTACTCTGTCCTATAGGGTCGGTGTGAGTTGTAATCAACTGCATGGCCGTAAATTTGGATCTTCCAGAGCATTATGAAAAATGTGATGGGGGTGGGGTGGGGTGGTAAAAGGGATTCGATGGCAAGGAGTTCAGGAAGGAAAAGAATGTTTGGAAATGGATTGTGGTAGCAATTGTACAGTTCTGCTTGACGTGATTGAACTGTGGCATGATAGATGTATGAACTCCCACTAAATAGTAAATGATTTCAGAAAAGAAAGATGTGGAATGTTATGAGCGTCACTCAAAGGTGGCAACAGCGACAAGAAGTGAGCACATACTGTCGGAAAATGGTGCCAAGAAACTTGCTTGCTGCAGGGTTGTCAACTTCTAATTAAAAAAATGCAGTGTTTGCCGAATGGAATAAGGTGATGCACAATGAGACAAAGTGTGCCTGTATTCTAGCGTGCACAGGTTTACAGGTGAAGAAAACTTTGTCCCTGTGTGGAAAAAGCCCAAGGTGTTACCATATGTGATTTAGGTGGTTCAGAAGCTGTGATTTTGAACCCGGGGTTGGCTTAACACTTCTGGATCGATGTGATCAGGTGAACGTATTTTGCACATGGCAAGGACATGAATGCTGCATGGTTTAAAATCATGGTGTGTCTCAGGGTTGTATCCTCTCACTATATTTATTCAATTTGTGTTACATCTCTCAGGGGAGAAATATACCTTGGTCCTTGGCTCCATGCCAGAAAGTTCACACCGAAGCCTGGTTTGTGATCCAAGGGGGTTTTATGAGAGTTAGAAGCAGTTTCAGGTTTATAAATGCGCCTTAAGGCCCCTCACCCCATGCAGTCGGCTCTGGGCTCCTGCCTTTTTCAATTATTCCGAGGGGAGGCGTGGTGGATGACCCTGGTTGACCCCGTTGCCTGAATTGAATTTACCTGGCCTAGGTGGGTCAATCCAGGTGCAGCGTCCACCCAGGTCCACCTCCCCTTCCTGGCCGGGAGCCTGAACCCCTGAGCATGCGCAGTGTACCACTCCTTCTCAGCCCGTAGCTTGGACTTCTGAGCATGCGTAATGGATGCCCCAGTCCCTAAACTGAACGACCTAACATATGCTGAGCAAATCATCAGAGAAGCTGGATTGTATTAGGATCGGAGGAAGGCTTATTAACAATCTGTGATTGATGCAACCTGCTTGGTGACAGTGAGGCGAACTTACTTGAAGCACGTGCTGATGAGGATAAAAGATTGCAGGCTTCAGTATGGATTATGACTCAATATAAAGAAGGGCAAAATCCTCACAACTGGACCAATAGGGAACGTCATGATCCATGGAGACAAGGTTGAGGTTGTCAAGAGTTTGTCTTGCTTGGATCTACAATCAATGCTCATGGAGGTGTTTGGTTTGGGAGATGGTTTGCCCCCTTCTTATTTCTCTACATAGAAAACTCACATGCCAGAAGCATGATTACCAGTTACAGTAAACTTATGAATGAAAGTAAAGCTTTCTGATAGTATATTTTCACAGGCAACAATGGACTATCCCAGGAAAGCGAGGGCCACATGGGGAAACACCTGGAGAGACTAGGAAGCATGGGTAGCAGACCCAAAAGAAGGAGAGCAGGCGCCATCTTTGGAAAGGAAGAGGGACAAGGGAGAGAGGTAGAGATAGAGCGAAAAGAAAGATTTCGGCCCAGAGCGCTGGCTTTTAGGCCTTTTTCTCCCTGACTGCTCTCCTCCCACATCCACTAACGGGGCGTGCTTGTGTGAACTGGTGGATTCTTAGTGCATGCTCTCAAATGACTGTGTCACTTGTCTAGTGCTGTTGGCTTGACTGCGTGTGCTCACGCTTGAGTGGGTGTGCTTAGGATGCGTGTGACGTGACTAGTGCTTATTGTATATTGTCAAGCCTTTTTGAGCTTTACTGTGCCTACCTGGGATTTGGGTGTATGTCTCTTCCCATATCCTTCTAATGTGTGCCTGATTTCTTTTTGAAATACCCCCCTTGATTTCTGATGTGGCCAGCTATTTGTTTAGTTTGCCTTAAGGGACAGCCCTTTTTTCCTAAGCTTCCTGCCTTTCAGAAACAGCAGTCAGGATCAAATGGTGCATTGCCATGGGTAGCTCTGTTGCACAAGACCTCTTTAGAGTACTGAAAAGCAAAGGTGTTATTTTGAAGACTAGGGTGTACTTGATGAGAGTCATGGTATTTTCAATGGCCTCATATGCATGTGATTGGTGGACATTGAGTAAGGAAGACCGAAGAATCAAAGCATTTGAATCATGGTGCTGGTGAAGATTATTGAAAGTACCTTTTGAAAATGATGATGGCAACATATGTACAAATGTGCTTGATACAAGTGATGTGTGGGTTGTGATAAGAGTTGTAAGAGCCCCAAATAAAATGAGTTATTAAAAAAAGAAAAAGAAAGTACCATGGACTATGAAAGGAACAAACACACATCTGTCTTGGAAGAAGCAGAGCCGGAATGCTCCTGAAAGGCAAGGATGGGGAGACTTGGTCTCACGCACTTTGGACAAAGCCATCATGTTTGGTAACATAGAGGGGCATCCGAAAAGAGAGAGCCCCCCCAAAAGATGGATTGACAAAGTCTCTGCGACAGTGGGTTCAAGCCCAGGAGCATGTGTGGCGCTGGCTAAGGACCTGGGAGTGTTTCCTTTGGTTGTGCACAGGGTCACAGGGGGGTCAGAAGGGACTCCATGGCACCAGCACCAGCACCAGCAAAGGTGCAATGCTATGGATTGGATTAGCTCCCCAACCTCTGTGCCTCTGATTATAATACCTTTTGGGAGTTCATTGTCTTTGCCATTGGGCAGGATTAGCGGAGGGTGTATGTTGAGTCCATCTCTTTTGATATGTAAAAATGATTAGACTAGAACAGGATATTTGGGCTAAGAGAAGTACCAAGACACAGGGACATTTCCAAGGCACCTGGAAGCAGAAGCTCAAGAAGACCTTTTAGAGCATCCTTCTCCTAGAGCTGGTGCTCTGCATGCAGACTGCCTGCTGAATGTCTGACAGTCCTAACCTGTGAGAAAATACATTTCTGTTTGTAAGACTATCCATTTGTAGTATTTCTGTCACAGCAGATAGATCATTACGTAAGACAAATAGCATGGATGACAAGTATATTTGCTGTATTTGTGTGGAGCACGCTCTGACTCATGGACTTCACTTGTCCACCTGTTTGTCTTTTCATTATGCCAGTCTCGATTTTTAGAGTGGCCTAGCTTGAACCAAATATCTATGGCGTTCTAATGATCTATGCTAAAAGAGAATCAAACTGTCCAAACACAACAATTTTGGCCTGTTTTATTCTATGGTGGCTCATCTCTTAATTTACCTTTCATCAGTGACACAAAGCTTTTGAAGTCTATGTAAACAGGTTTCAAAAGATGTTCTACCTAATTAATTAAAATTTTGTTATAACCCAAGCAAGGATAATTAGAATTCTCCTTGTCCTTTAATGAGGCATTTATCAAGTACACCGAGCCAAGATGCTTCTGCAGTTCCTCAGGTCACCTTTCAAGACCAGTCACTTTGAGCACTCTAACTTGTTTTTTCTTGGTACCCTGGTACCCTGGTAGTGTAATGGGTTAGTTGCTGGCTACAACCAATCCTGCTAATACGTCATACTTGTAAATACTTAAAACACCGGTTGTCACGTTAAACATTCAATAGTTACAAAAGGATATAAACAAAAAAGGAAAGTTACCCATTGTTCAAACGGTGAACTTTACTGCATTTCTCTCTTGTTTATATCACATAATTGTATTTATTACTTCTCTCTTTGTGCATGTATACACAATACATATATACACACACAAAGTGGTTGCCCCCCCACCCCCGCCCTCCCCCCCCAAGGAAGCTATGTATTTAATTTTTTTGGCAAAACAACCTTACCACCTTCAAAGTGCTCTCCATTATACTTAATACATTTGTCAAAAATGCGATTCCATTCTTGGAAACATTTTTTGAACTCATCTGTTTGGATGGCTGACAGCACCTCCCGTGTTTTTTTCTTCACCTCTTCTGTGTTGTCAAATCACTGTCTTTCATGTCCCTCTCTTCAAAGGGGTACGGGGAGTGAGGTCAGATGATTAAGGTGCATGGGGCAAGAGAGGCATGCTGTTTTTTGCTCAAAACTGGCACACTGAGTTGGCTGTGTGAGCAGGTGCATTGTTGTGGTGGCAAAACCAGTCACTCTGTCTCCCACAAATCAGGCCTTTTTTGTTACACAAACTTTTCAGAGCCAAAATAGAAAGCTTGATTAACAGTCTGACCTGGTAGAATGAACTCCAAATGCACTGAGTCGACCTTTTCATCCATTTGGAAAGTTAATGGATGTTTAGAACGAGGTAGGTCATCAATCAACATTTCACCTTTTTTGAAATAAGAAGACCACTGGTACATTTGAGTTTTTCTCATATCGCTGCCCTTATAAGCTGTGTTCAACATCACAAGTTTCTGCGGCATTTTTTTCTGAGCAGGAAACAAAAATTCACAGCCGCGGCTGTGCTCTTAAATCGGCCATCACAAAAAAATGAGGTTTGAGTGAAACTGATTTTTTGAAAAAATTCACTGTGAACAAGGAGAACCTTCCCAGGTGACGCCACTGGGTGTACTCACTCAGAGCGAGTCGCTCAATGCTTGCCTAGTGGGAAAAATGCATACTATAAAAGCTGTACTCTGCCCAGTTCAATTCCATTTTCTTTGTGGATAGTCCCTCATAAAGAGTGTTTATGTAAACATATACTACCTATAAGCATAGTTTCATTTATGTATTGTAGGAGCCCTGGTGGTATAGTGGTTATGTGTTGGTTGGTGATCCTTATGGTTGACAGTTCGAAACCACCTGCAGCTCTGTGGGAGAAAGACTGGACTTTTTACTCCTGTAAACAATCACAGTCTCAGAAATCCACAGGGGTCACTATGAGTCAGCATTGACACAGTGGCAGTGAGTGAGTGATATATATGTATTATATACCACATATATACACACACTGTAGGAGTCTTGGTGGTGTAGTGGACTATGAATCTGGTTGCTAATCTCAAAGTCAAGTTTGGAACTACCAGCTACTATGTTGAAGAAAGATGAGGATTTCTACTCCCATAAAGAGTTAGTCTCAGACGAGCCAGTTAGGGTGCGATGTAGCAATGATGAAAAATACAACTTTCCTCTAGTTCCTAAATGCTCCCCCCACCCACTATCATGATGCGAATTCTACCTTGTAAGTCTTGCTAGACCAGAGGATGTACACCAGTACAGATAGAAACTGGAAACACAGGGTACCCAGGGCAGATGATCCCTTCAGGACCAGTGGTGTGAGGGGCGATACTGGGAGGGTAGAGGGAGAGTGGGTTGGAAAGAGGGAACCGATTACAAGGATCTATATGTGACCTCCTCTCTGGGGAACAGACAACAGAAAAGTGGGTGAAGGGAGACGTCGGACAGGGCAAGATATGACAAAATAATAATTTATAAATTATTAAGAGCTCATGAGGGAGGAAGAAGCGGGGAGGGAGGGGAAAAAATGAGGAGCTGATGCCAGGGCCTTAAGTGGAGAGCAAGTATTTTGAGAGTGATGAGGGCAATGAATGTACAGATGTGCTTGACACAATTGATGTATGTATAGATTGTGTTAAGAGTTGTATGAGCCCCTAATAAAACGATTAAAAAAAAAAGTTAGTCTCAGAAACCCACAAAGGCAGGTCTACTCTGTCGTTTAGGATTGCTATGAGTCAGAATCTACAAGATGACAGTTTGATTTCACTTACATATGTCCTATACGTACCAGGGGGTCTTCAAAATTTTTGTTTAAAAAATGAATAAAAACATCGTGAACGTTTCCCACAACTTTTTGAAGATCCTCTTTTATAATGGAAACATAAGCCCTGGTGGTACAATTGTTAAAGTGTTCAATTGCTAATTCAGAAGTCATCAGTTCGAACCTACCAGCTGGTCTGTGTGTGGGAGAAAGATATGGCTGCTGCTTCTGTAAAGATTTGCAGCCTTGGAAGCCCTGTGGGGCTTGATCGCAGTGGGTTTGATCTTGTCAGTTTAATGTGTGTCTGGATAGTATGAATCTGTGTATGTATAATATCTTTATCTGCATGTATATCTAAAATTTAAATAATTTAAATTACCTCTTGATGTTTCAATATTTATTCAAAAAGTTGCTATTTAAAAGAGTGTTATATATGGGCAGTTTTGTTCACCAACAATTGACAGCATCTCTAGTTTTTTTCTTGATACAGATTTCTAGAGTTCAGGTTATTTATTTATTTTTAAAATCATTTTATTGGGGCTCATACAACTCTTATCACAATTCATACATATGTCAATTGTGTCAAGCACACTTATACATTCGTTGCCCTCATTATTCTCACATTTGCTTTCCGCTTGGGCTCTTGGAATCAGCTCCTCATTTTTCTTTTTTTGCTGAGTTCAGGTTATTAAAGAGCTTACTTTTCAAGGGGATTTTAACACAGTCCTTTGTGTTGGTATTTCTTCCCTATTCCTTTTAAAATAAACAGAGTCAAGGTGCAACTACTTGCTGCACCTTTTCGTAATATTTTCATTCCTGTGAGACAGTTGCATTAAGAGATAAATGAGAATTCTGGGCAACAGAGTATTGGAAGCAGAAAATGGAATTAGCAATCAAAATTAGATTATAGTAATCTGTAAATCTCATATCAGTGTTTGGACTGATATTTTCCATTTGTTTTTTTTTTTAAGCATTTGGAATCCCATATCCTCATCAGTAGCATAGAAATAATTGAAAACCCTAAGTTACAGAGTTGTAAGAGAATTAATGGGAAATGAAGTTCATGAAATGTGCGCACACTGCTTGTTAAAAGTAAAACACTTACAGTTCTTATCTTCTCCGAGTTTCGTAAGGGTATATTACATTGCAGAGTAAAAGCAACATAGAAGAAGGGGGGCCCTGTGCCTTGGGCAAATTTGTGATCAGTTTGGGGAAATATAAAATGCTGGATGACAACCATAAAGCTAGTAAAGGCAAGGTATTATATCCTAAACTAAATATCCAAATGTGGAGGCAGTGTGAGAAGACTGTGCATTTGGAAATGCATACTCAGTATTTTTAGACCCCACCTCTTGCCTTCCCAAACATTTTAAGGAAATTATATTTTAGATCTTGGAACACTGAAAAAACAAAAATTGCTATGCATTTTATTTAATGTCAAAATCTAACTTTGTCAAACAATGTGTAAAGCACTTATGTGTTAGTTCATTCAATTCTTTCAACAATTCTCTAAAATGGGTAATATTAACTTGCGGTTGGATGGGGTGCCAGCCCCCCCCCTCCCCCCACTAGTCACAGGTTCGATAGGCACAATTGTAAGGTGGAGACATATTAATGTTATATTAAAGTCATGGAGAGCATGAGAGATAAAAGTGATATTGAAATAATGGAGTCAGACACATTTTATGCTAACAATGCTCACCTTAGCCCCACTTGGTGGTCCATGTGGAGAGAGGGGGAAGGGAAGGAGGACAAAGGGAAAGGGAACAGGGAAGAGAGGAAGGGAGAGGAGAGGGGGAGCTGAGAGAGAGAGAGAGAGAGAGAGAGAGAGAGAGAGATTAACCCAGGCCTTTATACCTTTGGGGACGGGCATGCCCACTAATTACAGGTACATCACAGGAAGGGGTTGCACTATGGGTTATACAGCAAGGAGAAGGGGACAATCTAGGGATATACACACAATAGGAAGAGGAGGGATTGGGGGTATACATGTGACAAGATGGATGGATCCTAGAGTCAAGATGGCAGGTTAACTTTGTATGTCCCCAGATCCGGTTTGATCTGTTCTCTGGATCTCCATAAGAACCATTGTTAGTAGGGTGTAAACCCTACCTACTGGAACCAAGCTATTGGTGGCCAGCCTCAGGGAGAAGTAGTCCATTGTCCCCAGCAGCAGGGTGCAGGCCCACCCCTTGGTGGGGCCAGACCGCAAGTCTGGCAGCTGATTGCTTCAAGGGAAGTAACTTTTACCATTAGCTGCAAGCAGTGTCCCAAGTCTAACATATTTGGAGGAGAAAACTTGGGAGAAATCTGTTTCCCACATTAACTCCCATTTTATAGGAAATAAAATTGAGGTTCTGAGAATATAAGCAATTTGGCTAAAATCTCACATCTACAAGGCTGATCTTAAACCACATGTCTAATTTCTCATCTTCTGTAATTTTACGTTTTTATAAATTTTGACTTTTAGGGGTACGTTCTTTCCTATCATGCATTTGTAAAAGACATGACAAAACTGGGAACCCAATTCCAATAGATAATATAATATTACAAAATAAATATTCCTATGAGGGATTTTTGTGTGTTTCACTTTCCTCTGATCCATGAGCGCTATGGGCCAAGTACTTTAAATGAGTGGCATAAATTTTAACACGTTGATGTTTTGCTTTCCATGTATTGGTTCTGAATTTTTTTCTGCAGCTGAATTATCAAATATATCTGAGAAATTATGGAATAAGATGGCTATCTGACTAGAAATTAGCAGGAAGTGTGAGCTTAAACCTAAATGTTAGAAAAGGTGATGAACTGGTAGTCGAAGAAAGTTAATTGAGTTGACTGTAACATTCACATTTACAAGTGGAATTGGGAATTTTCCTCCAGCTCATTGCTTTCTTAATAAAGAAGAAGTCACCATTGATATAACATGCTAGGTTTACAGTCATTCTTATTTCTAGGCTTGTTTTTCCGCAACAAATAGAATTCCATAGTGAAAATGTCAGTACATTCTGAACTATGTGAAATTGGGCATGAGTTTGTAAAAGTCGATATTTTCTACCTTACTAATTTGCATATATATATGTGTGTGTGTGTGTGTGTGTGTGTGTGTGTATCACCCATCTATTGTTCCAAGGGAGAAAGATGAGGCTGGCTGCTCACATAAAGATTTAAAACTCTTGGTAACCCAGGGGCAGTTCCACTCTCCCCTGTAGGGTGCTAAGAGTCAGAAGCGGTTCAGCAGCAATTTCAGTTTTCTGACTTTACGTATATGCATACAGAAACGCTTTGTTAAGAATTAGCTCCAATAGTGGGTGGTCTCATATTCTAGATTTGCTTATCATGCCATAGCTTGTTGAAAGCAACACGTTTCTCAGCCTGCGTTGGCATAGTGAGGTTTGCTTGGTGGTTATTTTGAGACCTTGTCGTTGCCTGTGGATCCTTATTATTGAGCCATCTCAATATGCATAACTCTTCAGGCATTCCTTTAAACCTCTTCTTTGTAAATGTCCTCCTGTTAAGGAAGTATCACATTATTTGTGTTTTTTTTGAAAATTGAAAGTAGCTCAATCATTCTTCTTTATTGTCACCAATAGGTTTTCATGCCGCCCACTATAAAGCAAAGAAGATGAGCAAGAACAATTCAAAGACTAAGCAGAACTTTAGAACTATACCAGAATAATACTTTTATTTACTAAATCCATCTAAATTACCTGTTTTGGTTATAGCATATTATCTGACTTATCTTTCAAATTAATTGTGGAAGCAGAGCTAGTAGGAAGTTGATTGCAATTGATTTTTATGTTGGTACTTCATTCCAAAGCCACTTGGGAGACACTGGGAAAAGGAGACAGAATCAATATTAAGTTGTTAGTGAACTTTTCACTTAATTGATAACTTAAATTAGTGAATTATAAAATAGACTTTTGAGGGACATTTGAAATATACTAACTAAAGGATGATTGATTACTTTCAACTCAAATTTGTGCTATAAGTTAAAATTTTTTTAACTTCTTATTTTCATACAAATAATGTTCTTACTTGAATGTCATTTTTAGGACTATTATCTTCTTTCTGGAATGCTTCAGCCAATAGTAGTAGTAAAGAAAAGCTAATCTTGCATTCTGCGTCTGCTGTCAGCTCTGTGATCTTTCGATAAGTTAGCTATTTCTCTGGGGCTTTGTTGCTGTAGAAAAGATGTGGCCCTTGTCTAGTTAGTTGATCAGGGCAGTCTCTTGGAGCTTTATAATGAAAGGGATTGTGGATTTACAGTAGGTTAAGGAAATCTCATGGTTGCCAATGCCTATATGCAAAGTAACTTAACCACGTAGCAATAAATATGTCTACTTAACAAAGAAATCAAAGAATTTCTTACCTTTTAAGACATTTATCTCAGAATGTCTTTTAAATGAACTTTTCCTCTAGTGGCAGGAAAAAATGAAGCTATCTGCTATCATAAAGCGATGGACAGTGTTGAAAACTAGAATTAACTCATCGCCAGTGGGATGTATGTATTCCTCCAATGTATGTAAAATAATACAACTTAGAACAACTTTTCCATAATACACATGTGGTGGTTAGATTTTATGTCAACTTGTACCTGGGTGAAAGCGTAGGGGTGGAGTCCAATTTCTCAATCGGCTCACAGCCTGATGAAGCCTCCCTGGGACTGTGGCCTTTTTATGATGGTCACTGAGATCACTCTCTCTCTTGTCCTTTGCCTCGCTCCTTGCTTGGAGATTGTGTCGTCTCCAGGACCTGCTCTATGTAGGCTGCTGACAGCCGCTTCTGGGAGCTATAGGCACGCTGCCATTCACCCATTGCCCTATTATCTCCCTGCTTCCTGCTTAACATTTCTGTTTCATGAGGGCCTGTAGCTACGTGAGTCTGAGGAGGCCTGAGGCTGACGGGGCCTCTGCCTAAGATAGCATCAGACCCATGGACTTGAGTATTGGACTGGGTTGGGATGCCATTGTGTTATAAAATTATTTCTTGTTATAAAATTAAGTTCTTATACATATATGTTTCATTGGATTTCTTTCTCTAGAAAATGCTACCTAACACCACATGTATAAAGTGGAATGAAATATACTCCTATTTAATGAATAGTGAGTGTTGTTGTTCGTTGCCATCGATGTTCCAATTCACAACAACCTAATGTATAACAACCAAACCTTACCAGGTCTTCTGCTGTTGTGGTGGCCATTGTATCATCCCATCTCATTGAGGGTTTCCTTTAATTTTGTTGACCCTCTTCTTTACCAAACATTATGTCCCTTTCTAGAAATTGTCCTTTCATTTTGATGACTTCCTATTTTTCCCCATGCCAATGAAGGTCCTGAAGGTTTTACTCCATTGATGCCATTAAGACAGGAAAAGAATGGATGCATTTGAATAATGGTCCTGGTAAAGAAAAAAAAATGAAAGCACCATGCACTGCCAAAAGAGCAAACAGACCTGTCTTGGAAGAAGTATGGCCAGAATAACCCAAAGATAGTGAGAATTTGTCTCACATACTTTGGACATGTGGCCAGGGGAGACCAATTTCTGGAAAAGGACATCAGGCTTGGTAAAATCGGGGGCCAAGAAAAAGATGGATTGACACGTGGCTTCCACAGTGGGCTCAAACATGAAGAATCATTGTAAGATGGGCTCAGGACTTGACAGTGTTTCCTTGTTTTACACAAGGGCACTATTAGTTGGAACCAGCTCCATGACACACAACAACAACAACAACAACATGGTATTAAGGTCAATTGTAGCTGAGGAAGGAGCCCTGGTGGTGCTGTGGGTTAGGTGTTGGGATGCTAACTCAAGGTTAGTGGTTGAAGCCCATTAGCCACTCTACCAGAGAAAGATGAAGCTGCTGCTTTTGCAAAGACAGCAGAATGAGCTGCAGAAACTTGATATAGTCTCAGAAACTGTTGGGAGTCAGAACTGATTCAATGGCAGTGGGTTTGTGGGCTACTTTCAGGAGGCAGCTCTGCCTTAGTTCTGAGTTCCGTCCAACTCGAGGAAGCCATCTTCCAGCACTATAGCAATGTTCTCTTGTGATCCATACAGACTTCATCGGTGAATTTTCCAAAGGAGATGGCCAGTCATTTCTTTTCAGTCTGTCTTTTTCTGAAGGCTTTGACGAAACTGGTCAACTTATGGGAGACTTTGCTGATATTTGAAATACTCATACAGCTGTAGAACCATAAGGAATTATTATCTTTGATATTTTTTTTATTTAAGAGAAAAATTTGTTTTTCAGATGAGTGAAGAAAACTAGAGAAAAATATCGTACTAATATGTAAAGATTTAAAAAGACTTAATGTCTTCCCAAACAGTCTGAGTTTATTGGGATATTATGCATGATTTTACACAGAAGTACTCCAAAGCTGTTGTGTATTGGACTTTGAAAATTTAGGCTCTAATTTCAGTGTTTGAGATTTTTAAGGGATATTAAGATTTACAATGCCAACCTCTTGTCACTGTGAAGTCCTCATTTCACTTAATTTTCTCCCAAAGGATGTCAAGTTCGGCTGCTGCTGTTCTAGTTAACTCTCAACAGGGTTCTATAACTGACTTTGTTCATCATGTGAGCGAGCAATATTTCATATCAATAGGTGTCTGTGCCTTTCCTTCCTGTTCTTCCATTTACTTTTCTCATGTAGTCCCTTCCTTTATATCTCTGTAGCAAATGTTGAATTATCAGTAACTCAGATCAAATTGGTAAGTGCTGGCTGCCTGAAGTAATGTCTAGAAGGATTTTCAGGGATATTTGAACTTTGTGAGAAAGAGTACTACAGCTGACTTTGGAAATAAAGCAAATCAATACTGGGTGGCATGCTGTGGTAGTTACATAAGCTTATGTCAACTTGAGAGTATTAAGGAAGGAGTGGAGTTTAACCTGTCAATCAGGTCACCCGCTGATGATGCCTCCTGGTGGGCATGGCTTTCTCAGAAGGTTCTGGGAATTTCCTCTCCTCCCTGGAAGTGGGCCACATTCTCTGTTTCACCTTCCTGTGGAAGAGCCACACTTGGAGAGCTGGAGGAGCCATGTGGAGATCCAGGCCAGCCATAGAAGTGAGCTAGCTTCTGTACCCTCAGTCTCTACTAAGAATAGACCACCACACCCCGAATGAAACCCCACTCAATTGTACCAAGACTGTGACCAGAATAAGGAGGTGTTACTCTGTCTATTCTTCTGCTGACTTCTTGGCTGCTTCACAGAAGGTTCTAGGATCATGGAGTTGACCACACAGATTACATCAATACGAGAATCCTGGCCCACCCAAGTTGACATAAAAGTGAACTATCACAACGTTTTCTCTCCCTTGTTTTAATCCTCTGTGGGGTAGCCTTTGTTGGAATATGTTTGATGGAAATAATAACAACATCATGTCTATTTGACTCTCAAAGCATCGGGGACATCTCCTTTCCGTCTCATCTGCCACCACTGTTGTTCAGACAGTCATCCTTTTCACCCCAAACTACTCAAATATTTTCTGAATTATTCTCTTTGATGCTGGAATTCAGTTTTCAAATTTGTTTTTCATATGTTGTAGAGTTAGATTTCTAGACAAGGTCATCATGTAATTTTTCTTTTGCTTATAGGAAACAAAAAGCAACAATTAAGCACCATGATGAGATGTTCAATGTACCACCTGATCCTTCCCAGATACCCCTTTCCAGTCTCATCTAGACATGAACACGCTAGCAAAAGTGTATGATTTTCTAATTCTCGAATCTGTTGTGTATATTTACACTTTTACCATCTCTATATTCTTCAAAGTCTGAAAAGCCTTTCCCTCGTTTGTGGGTCTGTCACTGGCAGTCAAAGTATACTTCAGTTACAACCACCATGAAGTGTTAGGAGGTAGCTGAAATTGGATCATTCCTTCTATTGAGTGCTCACTTCAGTTTTCTTTTCTTTATTTTATTTGAATTCATATTTATTAGGTTTTTATATGTCTGTTTCCCAACCAACTTTAAGCATGCATATTTGCTTTAATGTTGATTATCACAAAACCTAACTCTGCTTTATATATGGAAAATGTCAATAAATGTTTGCTGTATGATGGACAGAGTAGAAAAATACACCTGGACCTTAAAACATTGTGTATGTCTATACCTTTAAAAATGTTAGTTTCTATACATAGTAAACCAGTTGCATTGAGTTGATGCCAACTACTGTCCACCCCATGTGTGTTAGAGTAGAATGGTGCTGTATCAGGTTTCCAATAGCTAATTTTTTGGAAGTGGGTCACCAAGTTTTTCTTTCAAGATGCAGCTGGGTGGACTTAAGCATCCAACTTTTGGTTAGCACCTGAGCACTTTAATTGTTTTCATTACTTAGTAACTCATGCTACACAGTAAGAGTACTAAAATGACTGATTTACCAGTAAAATTTAGGGAAAACATAGTTATCCTATCTTACTGTATAATTCTCCATATTTTTGTTTGTGGAAAAATGAGAAATAATTTTGAATTAACATACATTGCTACCTAGCAGAGAAAAGGAGATTTTAGAAATGGGAAAGTAATACTTTCTAATTACTGACTTCTTACTTATCTATTCTGTAATGAGTAATATAAAAAGGTGGAACAAAAAAAAAGGTGGAACAAAGAATTTGCATTGTGTTATCCTATTTAACATGTTTAAACAGGAAAAGAAAAGAACAGATCCTTGACCCAAGAAATATTTTATGTTTATGAAAGATCTTTCTAGTAAAGTTATGAATTGCTGGAGTGCCATTGCACATGTTGGTGTTACTGGGGGACAGTGTAGTAAATGATGAGCTCTTTGGAGGTTTTTTAGGTCCTTTAGAAAACAATAGGTTTCTTATGTGCTAATGTACTTTTTTTCCAGATCATGTGTGCTTATTGCACTGATAATAATTTTTGGCACAGGTGTTGAACCAAAACTGTCAAATAGGCTAACTTGTGATTTTCATTACCAAGCATGAAAGTCAACTTAAAATAAAAAAGACAGCACCAAGCATGAGAAGATGGAAGAGGAAGCACTACTTTCTACATTTCAGCATGGAAAATTCAACTATAAATGTTTGAGACTAAATTGATCAGGATAAAATGGAACAGGAAAGAAGGAAGACAATTTATATTCTTGTGCAAATGAAAAAATGAGCATGCTTACTTAAGTCATGTTGCCATCCATAAATCATGCCTCTTCTTCCACTTTTTTTGGCTATAAAGTTTCATTGGATTGCTTAAGTAATTTCCTAAGTGCTTGTAGCACTGCTGAAGTAACTAACTGCTCAATTGATTATATTTAGCCTAAAATCCTATGTCATAGCTGATTACATCGAGTTTTTCTAGAGACACAGACCTCATTAATCATTGTAAATGTTGTTGTTGGTAGATTGGCTCCTTTAAGTCTTGCAGGATGGCAAAACTGACAAATCCTCTCATTAGGATTCCATACACCTAGGCACAATTATCCAGTAAGCAAGGCAAGCATCAGCCTACTTGTGCATGCTTACTACTCTGTAGTTCATAATTTCTCACCATGTGTATTGAAAAACATGAGAAACTATTCACTACAGATTAATCAGTAAACACAAGTAAGCTTACCTTGCTTCTTAGATACTCTGTCTGTATCAGGGATGGTGCATTTGAAAAGAGGGTTAGATTCCGTTAGTACGTGGTGGGTGTTAAAAAAGACACAGATGCACAGAATCTTTGATGTGGTGAAAATGTGATATTGCTCATTACAGATTAGTAAGTAAGCACAAGTGTGTTAGTCTGGGTTGACTATAGAAACAAATCCAGTGACACTCATATATGTGTAAGAGAGAGCAATATATCAAAGGGCCATTGAATATCAAGAAAATATCCTAGCCCAGTACAGATCATGTCCATAAGTCCAATATTAGCTCATAAGTCCAGTACTAGTCCGAAAACTCCTCTTTAGACTCAGACAGCCCCAAGCAATGATCAAAATGGAGGACGCTCACAGGCTGGTGGGTAAAAAGCTTTGTGTATCAAATGGCAATGGAAACATCACAGGACTTTGGAAGGTCTCCAGCAGCTCTCCAAGGGGCTGCTCCAGCTCTCTACGTGTGGCTCTTCACCAGGAAGGTGAGGCAGAGAGACATTGGTTCTCATAGGGCTCAGCAAGTCTCTGTGTGGCTTGTCAACAGGAAGAGGAAGGCAGAGAGAGAGAGGAGGTTCCCAGCATCCTCGTGAGAAACCCACACCCACAGGGAGGCATAATCAGGCTGTGGCCTGATTGACAGGCTAGCCTCCACCCCTAGGCTTATTTATAAAAAATTATGTAAGTACCACAACAAGTTAGCCTCTGTGTACCTTGCTTATTTGTTTAACCGACACTGTTACTGTTGTTTGGTGCTGTTAAGTTGATACTGTGTCCTACAGAATAAACACTGTAGGTCATAGGCCATTATTACCACGTTTGAGTCCATTGTTACAGCCACTGTATCAGTCCATCTTATTGAATGAGTTCCTCTTTTCAAGTTCACTGTTTTACCAAGCATGGGGTCTGCCTCCAGGAGCTGGACCCTCCTGATAATGTGTCCAGAGTACATGAGATGGAGTCTTGCCATCCTTGTTGAATGTACCTTATGAATATTTGTGCGGTCGCATGCTACTTCAATGTTCTGTGAGTCTTGTTAGCATTTTAGCAATGTTTTTCATTCCCCTTGGAGGGCCACAGGTACTTTATTTGCATCACTAAGCTCCATGCCATCGAGTGGATTCCCACTCATAGCGACCTTTGTTGGCATCATACCACCCGTTCATTTGGTAGGAGTGACAAGATCAGAGAGTGCTATATTAGTTTGTTCATAGGGGGCCTGGTCTAAACTAGTTTTTCCCCAACTAAAAGCATCATTAAAATCACATGATCAATTTAGAAACTATATATGGGCAGTCTTGAAAATGACAATATTCTTCCATATGAGGGAACAAGCTTTCTCACCATCTCCTATATTCTGCCATCTACCACTAGAAACTATTGTTGAACCTCAAATTTTTTCCTCTTGCCTCTTCTACTTCTACGTTATCTCTTTAACATGGGTGAGGGAATATAAGCCTTGAAAAAAGTTTTTTAATTAATAAATCTTTTTCTTGGGGGCTCTTACAGCTCTTATAACAATCCATACATCAATTGTATCAAGCTCATTTGTACATATGTTTTCATCATCATTTAAAAAACATTTTCTTTCTGTTTGAGCCCTTGGTATCAGCTCCTTCCCCCCAGCCCCCCTCCCCCTGCCACCTTCATGGACCCCTGATAAGTTATAAGTTACTATTTTCATATCTTGTATCATCCACCATCTCCCTTGACCCACGTTTCTGTTGGCCATCTCCCCTGGGGGTGGGTGGGTTATATGTCAATCATTGTAGATGGTTCCCCATTTTGCCCCCTCTTCCCCACCCCTTCCCCCTACCCTCGTTGTCTTGCTACCCCCATTACTATTCATAAGGGGTCTAGCTGTCCTGACTTTCATGTATTGAGAAGCTTTCTTGGCTGTACCACTGTACATGTAGCTGGGCTGTTCTGGTCTAGCTGGATTTGTAAGGTAGAACTGTGGTCATGACAGTGGTGTGGGAGGAAGCATTAAAGAACCAGAGGAATGTGTGTTCTGTAGGTGCTATGCTGCACCCTGGCTCACTCATTCATTCCTTGTGACCCTTCTGTGAAGGAATGTCCAATTGTCTACCAATTGTCTACCGATGGGCTTTGGGCCTCCTTTCTGTCTCCCATCATTTGCATTTGTTTGCTTTGGGTCTTCTGATGCGTGTTACCAGATCCTGTTGACACCTCATGATCACACAGGCTGGTGTGCCTCTCTCATGTGGGCTTGTTGTTTTTTCTCTGCTAGATGGCCGCTTGTTTAACTTTAAGCCTTTAAGACCCCAGGCACTATATCTGTAAATAGCCAGGCACCAACAGCTTTCTTCCCCACATTTGCCTATGCACCCATTTTGATTTCAGCGATTGTGTCTGGAAGGTGAGCATCACAGAATGCCAGGTTATTAGAACAAAGTGTCCTTGTGTTGAGGGAGTACTTATGTAGAGACCCAATACCCGTCTGCTATGTTAATACTTAACATTTAAATATATGTACATAGACCTACCATATTTACTCGTGTATAAGCCGAGTTTTTCAGCATATTTTTAATGCAATTTTTGTGGTACAATTAAGTGCCTTGGCTAATATTTTGGTCAAGTATATATGTTATATCCCTATTAATATATCTATATTTTTACACATATGTTTATATTATTTATGTATGTGCATGCCTGGTTCTTTCTTCTATTTATTTTTACTTTCCTCCTGCCCCACTATTATGTTTGCCCTTCATTCGACTCTCAGAACTTTCTTTAGGCTACATTGCACTTGATCAACCCCACCAGGCATTCTACATGCTCCTTGCCATTGATTTTAGATCTCTTATTGTTCCCTTGTCCCTGGGTTTGTTGGCTACCTACTCCCTTTCTCCCACATCCTCCTTTCCCATGCACTCCCTGGAGATGAAGGTCCTGTTGTTTTCTCCTTGGGATTGTTGTTTGTTTTTGTTTTTGCCTATCTTATATGGATAGGCATGAGAAAAAAGAAAAAAGAGGGGGAAAAACCCTATAAATAGTTAATCAGGCATGTCTGCTGACCCTTCTGACAGTTTCCGATTGTATCTGATGAAGTGCCACACCCTGCCCACCAATTCTGAGGTCTATTTTTGGGATTCCTCGGGGACTTCACTGCTTTGTTCCCTTTGATGTTCTGTTGTGCTCCCTTTGAAAATTGCTTTGCTCTGGTTTGTGTGTGGGGACTGGGTGGGGGTGAGGCACAGACTAGGCACAATACCCTCACCGTGTCTCTCGTATTATCTCCCTTAGCACTTTGGGTCAGTGAGAGGGGAGGGCATGTCTTGTGGTGGGGCCTTGGCTGCTCTGAGCAGGAATGTCCTCCTCAAGACTTGGTGGTGGGGCCTTTTAAATTCTTACTGAGACCATGTGACAAGATCCTTGATTCAGTTAATCTCACATCTTGCTCCCATCAATTTTCTCTTCCTTGCTATAAATCCTGCACCTTGGGGTGTGCAGGTGCTATCAGAGTGTTGGTTAAAGTTCTTTAATTCCCTACATATGAGTTCATCAGTGTTATCCAAACCTGACTTTGACCTAGCTTTTTATTGCCATCCCTCTCCCTCCATGTTTCCGTCCTCGCACTCTCCCAATCATCCCTCTAAACTCCCTCCTAAACTGGAAGTCATTTCAGATCACTTGCATTTGCTGAGAGAACCGTAAGTCTCATATTTTGGTTCTCTTTGTTGGAAATAATTCTGCCTCACTTTGTTATATTTCCTAGTGGACTCAACTGATAGTTCAAGCATCACTCTTACTGTAAAGATTTACAAATTATTCAGGTGAGAGAGAGAGAGAGAAAACCAAACCCATTGATGTCGGTTCTGACTACTAGGCACCCTGTAGGACCGAGTACAGCAAGCCCCTAGGGTTCTCAGCTCTGTATGGAAACAGACTGCTACACCTTGCTCCTGCAGAGAAGCTTGTTGGCTTTGAAGCTTCTGATTAGCGACTGAGCGCTTAAGCATCCCCTGTGCCACCAGGGCTCCTAACTCTCCCTTTCTCCTGCTTTACTCTTACTGCATGTTTCATGCACATTCCACATTTGGCTGCACATATTTGTTTACACGTCTGTCCCCTTAATGGGATATAAATAATGTAGGGCCAGCAGTGCATGTGTTCAAATTATATTCTCCAACAGTAAATTCTTTTTCTGGGACTTCGTATCTTAGTGCTTATTGAGTAAACATTTGAAAGAGTGCTGTTCATTACCATCAGGTTGATTCCGCCTCATGGTGACCTCCTGTGTGGAGAGTGTAACTGCTCCATAGGGGTTCTTAGGCTCCTCCTGTGTGTGGAGAGTGTACATACTCCATAGGGGTTCTTAGGCTCCTCCTGTGTGGAGAGTGTACATACTCCATA
>NW_022111306.1:1774422-1791546 GCF_000313985.2 Echinops telfairi
ATACTCCATAGGGGTTCTTAGGCTCCTCCTGTGTGTGGAGTGTAAATACTCCATAGGGGTTCTTAGGCTCCACCTGTGTGGAGTGTACATACTCCATATGGGTTCTTAGGCTCCTCTTGTGTGTAGAGTGTAACTACTCCATAGGGGTTCTTAGGCTCCTCCTGTGTGTAGAGTGTAAATACTCCATACGGTTCTTAGGCTCCTCCTGTGTGGAGAGTGGAACTGCTCCATAGGGGTTCTTAGGCTCCTCCTGTGTGGAGAGTGTAACTGCTCCATAGGGGTTCTTAGGCTCCTCCTGTGTGGAGAGTGTAACTGCTCCATAGGGGTTCTTAGGCTCCACCTGTGTGTAGAGTGTAAATACTCCATAGGGTTCTTAGGCTCCTCCTGTGTGGAGAGTGTAACTGCTCCATAGGGGTTCTTAGGCTATGGCCTTCTTCAGAAGCAGATCACCAGACCTTCCTTCTGGGGTAGGTTTGAACCACCAACCTTCTAGTTAGTAGTCCAGTGCTTAACCATTTGTGCCTCCCATGGACAAATGAAAGAATGTTAGGCAACTCTTTAGAGAACTAATTCTTATTCACCTTTATATTCCACCTTATATTCCACCTAGTTCAGTTTCTTAAATACCATTCGTACTGTGTAATTATTTAGTCAATGTATAGTTGAAGAAAGGAGAATGTGCTGTTCTTGTGTGCCATCAAGTTGATTTTTTTTTAAATTATTTTAATACATATTTTATATGCCATCAAGTTGATTTTTAAGTCATTTCATTGGGGGCTCTTTTACAGCACTTACAACATTCCGTACATCAGTTATATCAAGCATACTTATGTTGCCATCATCATTTTCTAAACATTTCCTTTCTATTTGAGCCCTTGGTGTCAGCTCCCTCTCACTCTCATGAACCCTTGATAAATTATAACTTATTATTATTTTTATAATCTTTCACAGACACCTGTCTCCCTTTACCATGTTTTTGTTATTCATTCTCCTGGAGGGGTGGGGGTGGGGGGAATATGCATCCATCATTTCCATCTGCTCCTCCCCACCTTTCAGGTTGACTTTGGACTCCCTAATGACACAGTAGAACCACAGCGAGGGGTTTCATAGGCTGAATTATCTAAAGCAGCAGTATCCAGGTTCTTTCCTGCCATAGAGCAGCTGGGTGGGTTTGAACTGCTCACTGCGTAGCCAGCCACTTAACCCTGGGGTCACCAGGACTCCTTTTAGGGTAGAACTGCCCTGCAGGGTTCCAAAGCAGAGTGCAACAGCTTTGTTCCACAGAACAACTGGGTGGGTTCAACCTGAAGACTTTGGGGCTAACAGATGAGGGCATAACACCGGGGCTCCTTGGAATGACTTAGAAAGTGGAAAAATTATGAAAGGAAAGGAAATTTTCACTGGACGTCATGGAGGCAAGGAAGAATTATCTCTATATATTTGTCTTAGGTGGATGGAGGCTATATGACCGGCCAATCATTCGTGCCTCCTTTACTTAGTTATTTCCTACGATTTGCAGAGCTGGCTGTAGCCAGAGTTCATACTTGTCAGTGATGTTTCTTTTATTTTCCTTCTTTGACCTGTGTATGAACGAGCGCCTTTGAGTCCGGGCCGCATTCCTGGCCTAGTCACCTGTTACCAGCATTACAAATACATAGTAGGAGGTTATTTTCCGTTTCCCTATGCCAGCTGATTACTTATGCTTATAAATAAATCTCCTTTCCATATTAATCCAGTCTTTTTAAATTCTGTTGTTGATGGTTCTAAATTCTATTGTTGATGGCACAAAGCTCAGAATTTTCTCAGATATATTTGGGTTCTCCATTGCTCTGTAATATAAACAAATTACAGAAAACATTGTTTACAATTTGGAGCATAAAAATAGAATCCGGTCAGCCCTTCCTTTATATCTTCATTATTTGTCTCATTTACGTGCTGGTGTCTTGATCAATAAATTTTAGAATTGCCTCAAGACAGCCATATACATATAAATATTTTCTCTTGACTTTTTGAACCTGGAAGCTGGCATGTTCTTTTTCCCCCTTCTACTGAAATAGTTTATTTCTCAACAGTGGGTAGTCAATGGAATGAAGAGTTTGGAGACTTAGCCATGTGTCCAATGTATTGAGCAAATGGTACTTGGAAGGCAGCCACATGTAAGCTCATGGTGGATAGAGAAGTGCTAACATAGAGCTTTTTATTCATAGTGATTTATGGACCTGTCATAGTCACCAGCTCTTGCTTTTTGGATGAGTGATCAGTGTCACATACGAACTGCAAATCATGTTTCATGTTGTGTAATCACAATCCGTGGTATTGCTCTTGCAAGAAGCAATATGCTATGAAAGATTACTATACTAGCTAATAACGTAACGTTTGTGGAAGCTCTTGGCCCGTAGCTATTCACTTGTGAGCTAAAATGAAGTTACCGCTTTGGAAGAGGCCAGGAAGAAATATTGGGGGAAAAAAAAAAGATGATAAAGGATCCCACATGTTTAAAAATGATTGTGGGAAGCCAGTGTGAGGTACTAAGGGACTGGGCACATACTTAGCACTAGAAGTATCTGGATTTAAACTGCACTGCTATAGGCTACCAGTTATCAGAATTTGGAGCTTTCTCTATCTTACAGTGTGTAAATCGGGAATAAATGAAAATTGTATACAATTATTCTGAAGTTGTTATTTAAGACAATACTGACAAGGTATGAAAATTCTATGTATTCTGGAAGAAAGTTCTTTTTATAATGGCATTTCTATTGGGGGGAAAATCATTACTATTGAATCGATTCCAACTCATAGTGACCCTCTAGGACAGAACAGAAGCACCTTCCTTGCAGTTAGCAGCCCAACATGTAACCCACCACACCCCTAGAACTCTAATAGAGCCCTGGTGGTGCTGTTGGTTGGTTGCTGGACTCCTAACTGCAGGGTTACCGGTTCAAATCCACCATCTGCCCTGGGGGAGAAAGTTGAGACTATTTGCTTCTGTAAAGATTTATAGTTCTGAAAACACTATACCGAGATGTTGTGATTCAGAATTGACTTAATGGCAGTATCTTGAGTTATTCTACTGAAATAGTTGGGAAACACTGGATAGCTTCATAAAGAAGGTGAAGGCTCTCTAAAAGTACCTGTCATTTTAAAGACAATGTTGCATGCTCATTATAAAACAAAGCTAAAAAAAAAGTGCTGAAAACAAACAAACAACAACAAAGGTAAAAGTACAACCCCCTCCTCAAGATGCCCTCTCCTCTCCTGTAACAGGTCATGCGAAGCAGACATCTCCTGTGCATTTATTTAGATATGTAAGGTATATTTCCACCAAAACTCATCACGATCATGTTGCCTTTCATTTCCCACTCCAAATGCTAAACACCTGAATCTGGCTTCCATTTTTCAAGTCTGGTGCCTGAATACCAGGAACCTGTGTGCACCTCCTGTTGATCTCAATATACCTCACTTCTCTCTGCTGCTCACATTGCGATTGCTAACATGTTGCTGTTGACATGGCACTGGGCAGTTGCAAAAGTGTTCTTGTTGCAGGGCCTGCGTGGAGCCCTGCCCACTGCTTGCTGGTCCTGGTCTCTATTGATTTAACAGGTTTTTGTGATGCTGCCATGACCCTCCAGGGTCACTTCCAGTTTGGAGTTCCCGTTAGTAGAAAGTCTCTGGAAATGGTCAGGTTTCTAAATCGACAGGGAGCTTTTGCTGCATATGGGTGCACATCCCACCAACCCTTGCTTTTTAGACAAGTGATCAATGTCACATGTAAGTGATACTTCATATCATGGAACCCATTGCACTGACTCTGGAAGAAGCAATAAACTGAACGATTGCTAGGCTTTCCAGTTATTTCAAATTTGTGGAAGTCTCTTTGTTTAGCAGGTGAGCTAAAACGGGTGACACTGTGGGCTGGAGGAGACATGGAGAAAAATGATAACTATAGGCTCCAGGATGTTTGTGTTAGGGATTCAAGAGCACCACCCTTTCCACATGCCTGCTATACTTTTTGCCATTGAATTGATCTTGATTCATTGTGACCCTGTGGAGGGTTTCCAAGGCTGTACATCTTTAGGGGAGTAGATAACCTCATATTTCTCTTACAGAGCACCTCATGGATTTGAACCACCAGCCTTGCAGTTAGCACTCCAATACTTACCCGGCTGTTCTATTGTTTTCATCATGTTGTTATGACCATTCCATTTTCACATTTCCTTAACAAAAACAACCAAACAAAAGCAAAACTGCTGCCATGGAGTTAATTCTAATTGGGAGTGACTCTATATGACAGCGTGGAACTGCCCCATGGGGCTTCTAGGGCTGCACAGTTTGCAGGAAAAAAGCTGTATGTTGCTCTTGCAGAGAAGCTAGTGGGTTTGAACGGGCAATCTTTCAGCTAGCAGCTGCGTGCTTTAACCAGTGCACCATCAGGGCACCTTGGGAACTCTTTGACTACTTCCAATTCCATGGTTGCAAATAGAAACTTGTAGGAATAGCAGTGTCCACCAAACATGCGTCCATATAGGCCTAAGTGGTTCTCCCCTAGGACCTTATGTAGTGTTCACTGTATGTTGGCTGTTATTAGAAGCCCCTTAGCCATATCCATTCTGTTACTTTCCAAACAACTATTATGAGCTAGATACTACTAGCATCTCCTTTCATAGATGAGCAGCTAGGGAGCTATGGAATCAGTGGTTTCAAAGTCCACACGTGTAATCCGTGGACTACCCTGCCTTTTCCCTCTAAAATGTCACTGTAAAATAGTTCATGACACGTGATTAAAATCTAGCATTCTTAATCAGTCCTCCTTTTGTAGTGAGAAAATGGCCTGGGGACCACATTTGACCTCTTCTGGCTACTTTCTGTAGAGGGAGAATCCATTTCCACATTAGCCCAAGACCAGTTGTCACAGGGCAGAGGTCAGCTATGCCGCCACCTCTTTTTCTACCTGTGCGGACACCAACATCTCCTCCCAGGACACGCTCCTTTTCTGCTAGGTTCCATGATCCGTGTCAGTGGTCACACAGACAGTGCTGACAAACATGGGAAGCTAACAGATTACCACAAGCCAGAATCAGAAAACATTAAGGATATAGTCTTTTTCCCACAGCAGTGCCTCCCCTCAGCCAGTACTCACGTCTCTGGTCCATAGTCATGCGGACCCACTGGCCTCCCGTCTATATGGGCCATGATGCCCGTCTGCTACTCGGCCGCACAGTCTCATCGCTCTGTCCTGCTCCTCTGCTCTGTCTCATGGACTCCTTGCTTTAGGATCTGGACTTGGTCTGGCTTCTTGGCTCTGTCCCATGGTGTCTGTGATGCAGCCTTTGGGGGCCTCTGCTCTCAGGCTTTGCCACTTTAGGCAGACATATCCAAAGTGCTCCACTGATAGTTCTTCTGTCTTGGTGGCCCCAGGAGTTCTTCTGTGCCTGCCTCTGCAATGGCTCTTTCTTATGCCCACCTATCCCCTCGAAGAGTGTATTACAGACTCTATTTGTGTGGCCCACCCAATCATGTAGTGAGACTTATGAAGACACTGATGAAAAACAAAACAACAGCAAGAAACCCCTCACTGCTATTAAGCCAATATTGACTGATAGTGCTCATAGGCCGGAGTCGAAGTGCCTGTGGCTTTTCGAGACTGTAAATCCTTACCGGTTTAGAAAGCTTCAACTTCCTCCCTGGAAGCAGCTTGTGGCTTCTCATGGTTAGCCTTGTGGTTAGGAGCCCTGCTTCCATGCATGTCTGAAAAAACGGATAGATGCTCCATATCACAAAATATCTCTCTACCACAGTAATACTTCCCCCAGCCCCTGCCCCACATTTTTGAATGAAAAGCAAGAGTGAAAAAAAAAATGACTTGTCATCCTATACCACTAACTTTCCAGAAAATAGATGGGAATATCAAAAGAAATACTCGTTTTCCAGTTCGTTCCCTATTCTTTAAGCTCTGAAAAAGATAGATTCCTAACTGATTTCCTGAGCATGTCAGTTTCACCACCGAGTAAAACCAAACCCGCTGCCATGGGGTTAATGCCACGTTCTAGTGGCCCTCTATGATGGAGGGACATCGTGTTTGAGGGTCTCCAAGAACGCAGCTCTCTATGGGAGTCCACAGACTCACCTTGAAACCTGGTGATTAGTAACCTAGCGCTCAACCCAAAGTCTCACTGGAGCTCTCTAGTTTACTCACAGATCCTCCAGCTGTTAATGTTGATCTCTCTCTTTTTTCCCCTTTGCCATTTTGAACTGCATAAACCTCCTTCTCTAAGACATTGCCCTGCCGCCCCAAATTCTTCCATGTTAAACATGGCCTAGGCGGTCTGGTGTAAGTGAGCCCTGTCCGCCTCCTCACTCCAGTGCATGGGAGTCTTCCGTGGCCTTTCTAGTGCTGTGCGGGCACTCTGCACTCTGCCTGGAGCACGCTTGCCAGATCTTCCTGGACCCTTTTCCTTTCCTTCAGTTCAAAGGTCACCTTTGTAGAAAGGCCTTCCTTGTAATGAGCCACTCTTTTTGATCACTCCGTTTAAATGCCGCTACTGTCTTTAGCAGAAGTACAACCAGAGTTGAGGATGGCAAGACTCCACCACACCTACTTTTTTATGAGGACAGATTAGTCCCCGGAGTAGGATAGCCTGCTTCATACAGCAGCAGGGCAGTGAAAACGAGAAAGATTTTGGCAAAATGGATCGCCCAGTGACTGTACCAGTGAGCTCAAAGATAAGAAAAGCAATGAGGATGGCCCAGGACGCCCGTGTTTTGTATTGTTGTCCACAGGGTCACTGTGAGTCGGAACTGACTCAACAGTGCCCAATAATTAACACCGACAGAAATGTAATTGCCTTTCTATGAATTGTATATCTTATTTCTCACATAAAGCGAATTCATTAGGCCCATCACTTTGCCTCTCTCTCTCATAATGCCTGGAATAGTATCAGGCACACAGCAGGTGTTCTATAAATATGTGCTGGAAGAATGAATGTGTTTGAATGAATGCAAACAGAGGTGAAACCCTATCAAGCTTGTGAAATTCATGAGATTTGTTAATAGTAACAAAAATTTAAAAAATAACCAAAAAAAGATGATAACCCCTTCTTGGGTTCCAGAATTACTCAGCATAAAGTTTAAAAACTTCAGGCATTCATATTTTCCATTAAATAAAGTAGATATAGACAGAAAGTATTTTTTAAAAATTAAGTTTTATTGACATATAATTCACATACCAGACAATTTAGTGGTTTAAACATACTTAAAAGAGTTGTGCAATCATTATCACAAGACGTTGAACATTTTCTTCATTCTTGAAATTCTTACTAGTAACTCCCCATATCCTCCAGCCTCCCTTGCCCAAACCCTAAGAAATGTAATCCATTTACTGTCTGTAGATTTATCTATCTTGGATCTCATATAAAGGAAAAACCTACCAAAACAGCAACAATAATAAACCAGAAAATCTTCAGTCGAAAAGAAAGCAGAGTAATGAAAACTAGGACAAAATTCAAGTCAGTCAAAAGGGAGAGTATATGACAAGGTGCTGAATTTTAACTGAACTGCATCTTCATGTATGCACTCTGCAATACATGGCCGGACAGCAAGGCTGTTCACATCTTTGGCTGGTGGTCAGAGCGGGTTCTTCCGAGGCTTCATCCGCATAAATGGATTTTTGTTTTTCAATGTCATCGATAGCCTTCTGCAAACCAGGTGTTCAGAATTTAAGCTGTAATACAGTTCCCTCCTCCAGTCTTGGATTCTATTATTTACAATCTTTGGATCACACAGGCTGATGTGCTGCTTCATTGTGGACGGAGCCGACATCTCTTTCAGATGGCTGCTCGTTTTGAGACAAACCTTTGAGACGTCAGATATTACCCTTTCTGATAGGTTGGCAATGCGATTTCTTTACAACACTTTGCTATAGCACCCATGTATCTTCAGTGGTTTCTTCATCAGGGTAAGTATCGAGTAAGACTGTATCAAAAGAATCAATTGTTCTTAGATTAGAGCTATGATTAAGTGTGAACTCAATCCATTCACATATGTATGGTTTATCTATGTCCTCGGTCCTTTATTTGGAAACATTATAAATCATACCTATTGGACATATGGTAATTCCGTTGATTAAAAACACAAAAAAATGGCCTCAGAACTGTCGCTGATTGGACTCCAGCTCTTAGCACCCTTGTAGGCCAGGGCAGAACTGCCCCTGTGGGTTTCAAACCCTGTGAATCTGGAAAGCCTCCTGTTAGAGAGAAAATCTTAACGTTTATGTCCCTGTTTGACTGCTCAAAGGTTTGACTATCATCTTGATTGAGTTCCATGAAACACCTCTGCATTTTCACAGTAATTTCTCTGATTCTTTTCACAACCAAATGAGCTTACAGCTAGTCTTTGTTCTGCTGATATCGTAGAAATCTACTGCCATATTAATTTGTTGGCATGTCATTAGTTATTATTGAAGATGAACATCACTCAATATGCTCAATGACCAGCTGCATTTATTCTCTTATGAAAGATTTATTCACATGTTTAGCTCATTTCTGGATGCTTATTTTTTTTCTCATTCATTTTGAGAATATTTTATATCTTGATAGCCTTGACTTTTAAATCTATCACATATTAAACAAACTTTAATTTTAATTTTAATTATTGTATTATTTTCTATATAGAAGTTTAAAATTCATTTATTATCAAATCAGTTCATTTTGTCTCTGGGCTATGTGTAAAATAGAGGAAAACGGCCTTCATTCCAAGATTTAAAATAATAGTGTTTCACATTTTCTTCCAATCTATTTTAATTGGTTCCAGTTGTAATTATATTGCCTATGATTTAATGTATTTTAGTAAAAGTTAGTATCATATAGATATTCTAGATCGTGATGCTGAATCTGAAGGCCTTCTAATCAGGCCTACATGCTCTGGCTGTGGTGGATTAGCATACGAAGTGTAATCAGGATCTTTTATCTGGAAGTGGCTATTTCAGGCTGTTACACTATCTTATTCTTGACCAGAATCACAAGCTTTGGTAATTGTTGTGGATGTTAGAAATAACTTTTTTATTTGGTGGGACACGTGGTGATTAGATAAGTGATTGAACACTTTATACCGATTTGTATAAAAAGGGTAGTGATTAGATAAGTGATTGAACACTTTATACCGATTTGTATAAAAAGGGTAGTCACTAACGAATGAATGTCAAGGATGTGGAGAAACTGTAATCCCTCAGCTATTGCTAGTAAAACTGTCACATGATGTACCCACTTTGGAAAACAATTTGGCAGTTCTCCAAATGTTAAACAGAACAAAATACCACCTGCCCTTGCAACATCCTAACAGTCATTGCTAAGTTTGAGCCCATTGTTGCATCCACTATACCAATCCATCTTGATGAGGGCATTTCTATTTTCCACCAACTCTTTACTAAGCACAATAAACAACACACACACACATATATATCACTTCTGCTTCATTTAACCTTTTAACATTGTATTTTCTGGAAAATGGAAACTGATAATATTTGCTGCTTTCAACGTATGGTGAGGATTGTGTGAATAATTTATTGAAGTGCTCAGGGCAGTAAATTAATAGGCCTAGTATTTGTCATGTAAAGTTCACATTGGGTGCACTGGGGCACACAGAAATGAATAATCACTTCTTCCTGCTTAGTAGTGGGGTGAGGTTGAAAGGTGAATTCACATTTCGTAGGAACTTTGATCATGCAGTGGCTAAGCCCTTGGCTGCTAAGTGAAAGCTTGACGGTTTGAATCCCTCCAGCGGCTCTGCAGGATAAAAGCCCGAACGCTCTGCTCCCGTGAAGATGCCCCCATGGAAACCCAGTGTATCAGTTCTACTCTGTCACATGGGATAAAACCCACTCAATGACACACAACATGGCCTAATGACGGCAGGAACGATGCTGGGGAGGAAATGCCAGGGGAGGAAATGCTGTGCGTGAATTATGAATACAGAAATGTGAAGCGGAATGATTAGTGTAGGCTGCAGCAAAATGTTTGAAATGCGTGGAGCATTCTATAGGCAGGGACATGGGGAGAGATACAGCTGGAGGTTTAACAAGCTATTACACCATAGCATTTTTGGATTTGTTTGCTTCTTTAAAATGCTATATTAAGGACCTTAAAGTTTCTATAGGAATGAGTTTTAATGTAAGGAGCCAGTTGGTCATGATTTGGTTGTAGAAAATGTTCTCTTTAGAGACAGACATCTTAGCAAGTAAACTGGGAGACGGGAGGCTGGAAGACCTATGAAGAGATCTTAAGGGTTGGGAATTAGTTGGAATGGAGGCAGAAGCTAAATTGGTAGAAATATTAGGGTTAAGGGTTTTTACTTAAAACCATTTTTTGGGTAATAAAAATATTGGGGCCTCTTAAAGCTCTCATAACAATCTGTACATCAATTGTATCAAGCACATTTGTACATATGTTGCCTTCATCATTTTTAAAACATTCTTTCTACTTGAGCCCTTGGTATCAGCTCCTCTTTTATGGATTGTAGCACACAGCCAGTGATAAGCTGAATGTCCCACATGTCTGAGGGGAATGCCCACTCTCCACGCAGATTCTCCTGCACCCCTGGGTTTGAGGAAAGTTTCCTCAGTGGGAGAGAGAGCTCTGTGTATCCCAGTGACCTAGGACAAAGTTCTTTCCTTGTAGACAAAAGAGACTAACTTCCTAAACTCTTCCGGATAGGACAGTGTCTTACTTAGTGTTAGCTATTGCACACCTCTATTTTCTAATATCCATTGTAATAGCTACACAGAATTCCCATCCTCATGAACCCTTAATAAATTATAAATTATTATTTTCGTGTCTTACACTGACTGCTGTCTTCCATTACCCACATTTCTGTTGTTCCTTTCCTTTGGTGTGTGGGGTGGGTGGATTATACTTTGATCTTTGCGATTGGTTCCCCCTTTTGCCCACTTCTCCCCCCCACCTTCCCTCAACCTCATGGTATTGCTACTCCCATTTTTGTTCCTAAGGAGTTTTTCTGTCCTGAATTCCATGTGTTAAGAGCTCTTATCTGTACCCGTGTACATGTTCTGGTGTAGCCGGATTTGTAAGGTAGAACAGGGGTCATGATAGTACAGAGGGGGAAGCAATAAAGAACTACAGGAATGTTGTGTGTTTCATAGGCGCACCCTGGCTGGCTTGTCCCTTCCTTGTGACCCGTCTGTGAGAGGATGTCCAGTTGTCTACAAATGGGCTTTGGGTCTCCACTCTGATACCCCTGGCCCTTGTTTGCATCCATATGATTGTTTGTTTTGGGTTTTCTGATGCATGATACCCGATCCCATCGACACCTCTTAATCTCACAGACTGGTGTGCTTCTTCCACATGGGCTTTGTTGCTTCCCTGCAAGATGGCTACTTGCTTAACTGAAGCCTTTACGACCCCAGATGCTATATCTTGTGATAGCCAGGCACCATCAGCTTTCTTCACCACCTTTGCTTTTGCATCCATTTCAGTGATCATGTTGAGGAGGTGAACATCACAGAATGCCAGGGGGGACTTGAATAGCAGACCAATGTCGGACTGCAACCTTGATACTTAACATATAAAATATGTACACAGACCTATATCCCTATCATTATATATTAATATATTTACATATATATGCCTATGTTTATACCTCTTTTTAGGTCTTTTACCTCCTAGTTCTTTCCTCTATTTCCTTTTACTTTCCTCCTGTTCCACTGTCATGTTTGGCCCTTATTTGGCTCTCAGGAGTTCCTCTCGGTTACAGTGCATTTGATTAAACCCCACCAGGTGTCCTTTACCCTCCTCGCCATTGATTTTAGAGCACTAGTTGCTCCCTTGTCCTTGGGTTGGTTGGCTTCCCCCTCCCTTACCACCATCCTCCTCTCCCCTGTCCCCATGGAACCGTCAGTCCCATTTTTTTCTCCTTGGGATTGTTTTTCTTGCCTATCTGTAAATAGTTTCAGTTTTGTTTGCTGACCCTTATGTATGTTTTCCGATTGAGTCTGATGAGGTGTCAATCTCTGTCCTCTGAGACTGTGGTGTGTTTTCTGATTCCTTAGGGACTTCATTGCTGTGCTCCCCTTGCTGCTCTGTGGTGCTCCTTTTCTGGGGGGATGGGGTGGGTGGGTGTTGTCAGACCAGACACAATTCCTACAGGGTGTCTCCAGGACTGCCCCCTGCAGTGCTGTGGGTCAGTGAGGGGAAGTTGTGTCTCATGGTGAGGCTGGCCTTACGGTCCTCTCTGTGCCCTGGCTGCTCTAAGCAGGAGTGTCATCCTGGGGGCTTGGTGGGCCAGGATGCAGCTCTCTCTCTTTTTCTCTCTCTCTTTCTCCCTCCTTCCCCCCTTCCCTCACTCCCTCCCTCTGAGTTTGATCTCCTGTGGTCTGGGCAAACCCTCCACTCTCCCTGGGCTGTATCTTCAGTGCCTTCCTCTGTAGTGCAATCTTCTTGGGAGGGGTCAGCATAGCCGGGTTTTGGGTTGGCCCCCACAGACCTGTTAGTTTGCGGCTTCATTCTGTTTAAAACAGCAGAAATTTATCATCTCACAGTTTTGAAGTCTAGAAGGCCAGAAACCTAACTGGTTCATTCTGGTTTTGCCCTCTCCTGAAAATTCACATGTCTGCACTTGTTACCATCCATTCAGTTGATCTGGTGTGGACAGGAAAATTTTCAGGAAGTGGTCAAAGCAAATGTATTTTGTGGATTCTGTTTCAGATCTGGAATGGGAATGACAATTTTCTGCAGGGGATCAAACTACTTAGAAGAAGCCCTTGTCTGAAGCCCTAGTATCCCTGAGCTGATATCAAACTTCTGGTGGTTGCCAGTGTTCCAGGCTTGTGGGTACATCACTGTCTTTAGTGCCAGAATTTTCAAATTGCTCTTGGTTTCATCTTTAGATCCCCTTCTTGGCCTGTGTGTGCCACATCCCCCTTTGCCGCCCTCATCTTTGTAGATGTGCTTGCATTGAGAGCCCACAGGGACAATGCAGACAGTCTCCTCTGGTCAACATCCTTCATTTAAGTCATGTCTGGAAAGACTCTTTCCAAGTAAAGTTCCAAACACGATTCCAGGGATCAGGACTTGATTCATTTGGAGTTCCATTATTCTGTGTGCCACAATTGCCATTCACTAGGATGGAGCAAAAAGAAGTCAAGTTCTGAGAAGAAGAGAATCAGTTTAATTCTTTACTGAGTTTTAGCTTTGTAAGAAGACCATATCCTACTCTGTCTCTTTATCCTGCCTGCATTTGGTGACAAATATGTTTTTTTCTCCAGGAAGAAGTAGACATTGAGTATAAAAGCTGTTAGTTAATTAATTATTTAACTAACTAATGTATGGATCAAGGTGGGTTAAAACTGGCAACCTTTCAGTTAGTAGCTCATTTCTTACCCTTTTGCACCTTCCAGGCACTCCTGATGTTAGCCTCAGTTATTTAAAACCAGAGTATTGTCCCATTTGCCTCAGTTCACCCAAACTGGAGCTCTAAGGGTCAGATTTTGATAAAGCTTGGACTTTCTTTTACGTGATTTGTAAGACAATTACAGCAGAATACTCCAAGACTGAAATATTTTCTCCTTTCCTATGTTTCTTCAAATGTCTTTTGATGTCTAATCCAAATTCACACATATAAAGGTTGAAATTCTATTTTTATCACTGGCCTTTTTCAGTTCAACAATTCTAATAAATAAACACATTAAACAACCACTTTCAGCAAAAACTGAATATTATCAAAGCTCATTTCAGTCTTAACTTATGTGTGCAACTCAAGTATTTACCAGTTATGATATTCTGCCTATATACTTAGTTTATTTGAGGGAACTGTGGAGTGGAATTTTAGCAGAACTTCAAACTTGAAAATTTATTTTTTCCTTAAAAAGGCATATCATCTTATTCAATATTTCCTATTCTTCAGAAAAACGGTATTTTAGATTCCAGCTGACTTTGACTTTTCAATAAGTTTCAGGTTGCAAATACTTAAATTTTTGCCTGTATGCTCATTTCTTCTTGTCATAACAATCATCATTTGGGGGGAAATATTTTTTCTTTAAATTTTAATGCAAGTTTGAAGACATTGTATGTCCAAAGAACAAATGACAAAATAAACAAATTAGAGCAAATTAAAATTGGCATTCAAATACTTTCTATAGATTTGTGCTTCTCTTCTGTTCATTCAAAAAAAGCTTTGATTTCCGTTTTCTTTTAAAAAAATCTGTAAACCCACACACCCAACACACCCACACCCACACCCACACCCACATGCCAGGAACTTCCTAATTCCAATCCATATTACATCAAACATAGGAGCCATAGGCATGGCCTGGTGACATGGGGCTTGGTAGTAATCCCAGCAGTTATTATTCTCAGTTTGTTTTTGATTCCACCCCCCCTTCCGGTTAATAGATTACTTATTAGGACAAAGGCCCCAAGTACCACTTTATACACTCTTCACATGCTATTAAGCAACCTCATCATAGCTGAAGTGAGAAAAGATGAGGTGTTGTCTGCCTACTAAAACCATTCCTTCATTCTTTAAGCAGGTGCTGTTGCGTCCCAAGGCCTACCTTGCCATTGGTTGATTAAGACCTGGCAGGCTGTCAGTGGTTCTAAGACAACAGAGCAGTTGGTAAATAAAAGGTCTTTGAATCATTACCTAAGTTTCAAGGAAACCCAGAATCATTTTGTTTATTGAGAAGAGGTAATTTTCAGGGGAGATTGAATGATAGGTACTGTTCTTTGTTCCTAGGTGGAAAATCTATGCTGGACAGTGTGGAAAATTTATGGTGGCCAATGTTTGTAGTGATAGTACTTGATTGCTTCTATTTATAAACTGTATTTTGTTCCTTCGCAAAATTAAATAGGGCCCTTCCACTTCGGAACCGTGGTGGAGCGAGTCCCTTGGGTGGGATTTGTGAGCTTTGCTGGCCGCTGTGGTGGTCCTTTCAGAACTGTTCCCATGTGTCCTATTTGAGGAATTATTAGCTCGATGCGAGTAGGTTGTATCTTTTACTAAATATGCACTCCAAAAGATTATAAATAATAAATCCGTCTCTATTCTGAAACTATTTAAAAATCTGAAAACACTTGAGGTAAATTTTATTTTATCCAATTGTGCTTGTGGTTACATAATGATGTTTGTTTCCTTTTAAAAGGTTTTTTTGGGAAAATGATTCAATATTGTTATACTACAAATTTGTAGTTAGCAATTGGCCCACAATCTTCAGGTTTCTTACTTACAAATCATTTTTTAAAATATTGACTAGACCATATCACAATCCTCATTTTATTTGTAAAGAATTACATATTTTTATTTTCTACACTTAATGCATCATCATCTAAAGATATAAAAGCAAAGGGTACATGAATTCTTAAAACTGAAACACTTATTTCAAGATATACCTTACTTTAGGTTTTTTTAATGGTTTCTGCAACTATAAATTTCCTTTATTTTCTAGTATGTTTTAAAAATAGTTGAGAGAAGAGCTAAACATTGGAACTGATTTTTTAAGTAGTCAGTGAATGAATTTTACTCTGCTTTTAAGTTAGCAGTCCTTCTTCCCATAAATAATGATTACTTTACATATTATCCAATATTGATATATATCTTGTCGTGCCAGTAAAATTTAGACTTTTTTGTAAAAAAAGCACTAAGTATTTAATATGTATTGTATCACCAGTTGTGCTATGTTAGGTCTTGGAACCTAAAGAGAATATTTGTTTGAAAGATACAGCATTGCATTGAAGTTTAAAGAATTTGCTATTTTAAAGTTAGAGAAAGACAAACCTGAGATGTAAGTTTAAGATAGCAGGTTGGATTCTTTGCATGTATCTTAAAATGCTAATTGATGGTTAAAATTACAATAGTCAAGATAACTATCATGTTCATAATGACCAATCATCATGATTTCTGTGCTAATAACTACATGGAAAGCCATCGTAAAACCAGGAAGTGGCTTGCTCAGCATAAAGAACATCAGAGTAAACAGGGGGTTATCTGATGAGCTAACTTCTGCATCATCGAGGAGAAGAGTAGCTTGACACATCATTTTCTATTATAAGAGATCATATCCGTGAGTAATTGGGTGGGAGAAGCTCTGGAAAGGTGCTGCTAGATTCTGGGTTATCTCTTAATTCAGTCATCATGTAAAATAAGGTGCCTCCCTTATCCAAGAGTTTCTTCATACAGGGTAGAATTTGCTTAATTAGTTTCTCAGTTTTACTTCTGATAAGTCAGTCATACTTAGCCCATAGTTCAGACATTTTAATTGGAATTTGAGGAGGTATGGTTAATAGAACCACCCTAAGATTGTAGTTTTGAATAGGATATTTATCCAGGTAACTTTAAAAAAAAAATGGCTGTATCATCACGGAATCACTTATTGACATTGTTTGGTTTTCCAAAGAATTGTCATTATCTGAAAAATGAGGGGTAAAATACATCATTAAATGGAAGATGACTGCATCATTACATAATGGGCAAATTGCATCATTGCATAATTGCCAAAGCATTGAGAAATAGAGACCAGCCTAGATGGCACATAATCTTAACCATCATAGAAAATACTACTTTTGTCTTGTGCTACAGTGTTTGTTAATATAAAAAATTGTTTTTTTACTGTGGTCATAAATGCAAAATGTCTGATAATAAGGTAGTTGATATATGAGGACAGGTCTATTTTGTATGTAATGTGAAAATTTACTAAAAAAAGTATGTTCCAAGTTAACAATTTCTACACAAATTAGTCAATGATATTGGCTACATTTTCTACTATGTGTCATCAATCTATTTTTTCCTTTCTGGTTATATCTTTTCAGTACCCTAGTTGACTAATCCTCTTTTCATTTTCGCTTAATGAGCAGTTTTTGAGCATTTTATCTTATAGAGATGACTTTTATAAAAAGCAATGCGTTATTCATAGGGGAATATTTTTTTATTGTATGACTCAATCAATTATTTAGGAGCCTTGGTAGTGTAGTGGTTACCAGTTGGGCTGCAATCTGAATGGTCAGCAGTTTGAAACCATCAGCAGCTTTGAGGGCTTTCTACTCCTGTAAACAGTTACAGACTCAGAAACCCACAGGGGATTCGCGATCAATCAGCATTGTCTTGAGAAGAGAGAGAGAGAGAATT
>NW_022111306.1:1792235-1794694 GCF_000313985.2 Echinops telfairi
TGTTCTGTCCGGTTTCCTCTATTGTGACCCTGTTCAGAATGGTCAGTAATTGTAGGCATGCATCACCTAGTTTGTCTGGTTTTAGGATGGATGAGCCCTTGCTTCATTGCAGACGATGTGCTTTATAGATGTCCTTCTCTGAGTCTTTGGATTACTTGCCTTTTCATTCTGGAAAGAAAAGACCCATATCTGTAGCTCTGAGATGCCAGATACTATTTGCCACTTTGGCAGGTGGAACATATACCTTGTGAACTAGATTGTTGTTCCATTAGACTGTGTGGCCCTAAGTTTTCAAACACAAAATCCATTGTGTTTTTTAAAAAGCATTTTATTGTGGCTAAGATGAAGACTTACAGAGCAGAGCATCAACAATTCATACACATTTTATTTCACCTCATCTACTGCAATTCCTTTTAAGTACCATCACTTATCCTGCTTTTTTCCTGTACGTACTGTTTATTCCCCACTCTTTCCTAACCTTCTGAACTTTGTCGTTGGGTAAACACTGTTTTTTTGATCATAAATGGTTGGTCATTTAACCACAAAGGTTATTAGATTCCAGCCTTGAAAATTAACTAAGAGACATAGCATTGGGTATACTTTCTAACCCCTGTAAAGATTTACAGCCAAAAAAGCTCAAAAGGGTAGTTCTACTTTGTTCTATAGACTTACTATGAGTTTGGTATCAACTGTATGGCAGAGGGTTTTTTTTGGGGGTGAGGGGCGGTGGGGTTACTCTCTTAACTTCAGTGGTAGGATTCAAATAATTTAAAAATCAGTTCACTGCTCTAATGACTATTTTAAGTATAAAAACATGATATACCAAAACGTAGTTTATTATCTCATCCAGTTAATGCTTAAATAAGCACAATTAAAGAGGCACGCAAAACCAGATTGTTACAAGAAACAGTTTTAAAATATTAATGAAAAAATATTAACTAATACCTGACAAAAAAACAATGAAACTGTTATTTGAGGTATTTCCATGTTGCTTATTTAAAAAAAAAAATGTTTTCAAAATTCTATCAAATCATTCTTTTTTCCCCCAAACCAATTCATTAGGAGCTAATTCAGACATTATACCATTCTATCGTTCAATCATATCAAGAACTATTGAACTGCTACCAAAATCAGTTTCAAAATATTTTCTACTTTCTTGAACACCTTGATGTCAGCTTCGCTTTAGCGCCCCATCCCCCTCACCATAACGCTGGGACTCTTATTCTAGTTGTTGTCTCTATAAAGTTCATCAGTCCTGGGTCTCATCGACCAAAGAACAAAGAGAAACACGCAGAAAAGATTTAATAAGACTACCCACAATGACAAAATATATCCATGTTGCTTCTTTTTAAAAAAAAAAAATCATTTTATTGGGGGCTCGTACAACTCATCACAATCCATACATCAATTGAATCTGGCATGTTTGTCCATATGTTGCCTTCATTCTTTTCTAGACATTTTCTGGTGAATGTGCCCTTGGTATCAGCTCTTTTTGTCCCGTCCCCCACCACCCTCATAACCCTCTGCTATTATTTTCATCTCTCACACCAACCAGTCTCCCTTCCCCCATGTTTTCTGTTCTTCCCGCTGGAGAGGAGTGGATGGTTATGCGTCGATCATTTGATCCGTTCCCCCTTTCTCCCTTCCTCTCCCCGACTTCCTCCTACCTTTCTGGTATCACTATTCCCACTCCTGTTCCTGGATTCTGTGTGTTGTGAGCTCCCATCCCTTTCTATACCTGTGTACATGTTCCGGTCTAGTGTGAATTGAGATGCCGCACTGGGGTCATGGTAGTGGGGGGTGAGGAAGTCTCAAGGAACCAGAGGAATATAGTGTGTTTCATTGATGCTTTACTGTACCCTGGTGACTCATCCCTTCCCTGTGGCCCCTCTGCAGGGAGATTGTTCCACTGTCTACAGGACTTTGAATCTATGCTCCAGCCCCCTTTGTTCTCAACAATATGTTTTTGTTTGTTACGTGTCTGCTGATGTCTATCACCCTGTCTCTGTGTGCTTCTTCCATGCGGACTTGTTGCTTCATGGCTGAATGGCAGCTTGTGTAACTTCAAGTCTTTAAGACCCCAGATGCTATATCTTTTAATAGCCGGTCACTATCCACCCTCTTCACCGCGTTTGCTTTTGCACCTGTTTTGTCTTCAGTGATTCTGTTGGGAGGGTGAACGTCTCAGACTGCCGATTGGTTAGAACAAAGTGTTCGTGTATTGAGGGAGGGTGTGAGCAGAGGCCCAAAGTCCATCCACTACCTCAGTTTATTTCCGTATAAATGTATGTACATAGGCCCATACCTCTATTTTTGTGGATTAATGTATTTGCATATGTACACCCCGATGTTTATAACTCTATCCATTGCTCTGCTTCCTAGGTCTGTTTCCTTTTACCTTCCTCCTGCCCCACTGTCCCTTTCCCCTTATTTCCGCCTATTGGTACCTCCTCTTAGCA
>NW_022111306.1:1795262-1801893 GCF_000313985.2 Echinops telfairi
TGTGACCCCAGAAATGTCCTCTGTCGCAGTCTGCTCCAGTAAGCGGACAGCGAGACACGTGCTGTTGTGGGCTGCGGAGTCCCCTCTGTGTCCCATTAGCTCATTGCAGGGACGTCATCCTCAGAGCCTGGTGTACCCGCGTGGGGTCCAGTCCGGCGCTCTCTTTCTCTTCCTCCCTCTCCCACTTCCAGGGAGAGGCTTTGGTTGGGGCCAGCCCCATAGCTGTCTCTTTTCATGCACTCTTCCATGTGACCACGCTGTCCTCATGGTTTGGTGCATTTCCATGTTGCTTCTTGATTGGCATCCTCATTTACAAAATTCTTTCCTTTTATCCAAGCATTAGCATCTGTGTGATTTATCTTTAAGCATCTTTTCTTTTTAAAAAATATTTTTATTGAGGGCTCTTACAGCACTTATCACAATCCATACATTCATCCATTATATCAAGCACATTTGTACATATGTTGTCATCATCATTTTCAAAGCATTGCCTTTGTATTTGAGCCTTTGATATTAGCTCCTCATTTTTTCCCTCCCTCCCCCCCTTCCTCCCTCATGAACCCTTGATAAATTTTAGATCATTATTTTCATATCCTACAATGTCCTTTGCCTTCATTCACTCACTTTTCTGTTATTCGTCCCCCTGGGAGGGGGTTATATGTTGATCCTTGTGATTGATTCCCCTTTTCTCCCTAGTCCCCTTATTCTCCTGGTATCTCTATTCTCATAATTGGCCCTAAAGGGTTTATCTGTCCTGGATTCCCCGTGTTGCAGGCCCTTATCTGTAGCAGTGTACATGTTCTGGTCTAGTCAGCTTTGTAAGGTAGAATTGAGGTCATGATAATGGGGAGGAGGAAACATTAAAGAACTAGAGAAAAGTTGTATGTTTCATTGGTGCTATACTGCACCCTGACTGATTTGTCTCTTCCTAGTGACCTTTCTGTAAGGGGATGTCTAATTGTCTACAGATGGGCTTTGGGTTTTAAGCACCTTTCACTGTAGAAGTAGGACCCCATTCCTTTAGAAAAAACAAACTCACTGCCATAGTCTATTGTGATTCATAGTAACCATCTTGGACTGCCCCTGTGAGTTTCTGAGACTGTAGCTGTTTATGCGAGAGTAGGAAAGCCCTGTCTTTCTGCCAAGGATCAGCTGGTGGTTTCAAAACCCTGCCCTTTCAGATAGCATTGCAACGGAGAACAACCATGCCATCAGGGCTCCTGGTCATTCCTCTAGATGCATGTCAATTAGACAGCTCAGTGTGTTTGATATATTAGGAACTTCTCTTTTCTGAGCATATTATGTTCCTCTTTGAAAACCCCCATTCCAGTTCTGCTGAACTTACAGCATTTTTGTGATGATATTTTAGCTCTTTGAATACTTTTAGGAATTGCATAATTTACTCATAATATCCAGGGAGAATTTGGGGTGTAACAATGTTGAAACAAATGATAGCTTATCATCCTCAGGGTCTTTTGGGACAGTTTTTCTCTTTATATTATATGTTTGTTTGCTGAAGTAACAAAGGCAAGGGAATAAAAATGTAGCATTTCATCAAAAGTATAATGAGTTTTGTGAAATGAATAAATAAACACTATAAGCAGAGTTCCATCTAGTTTTTTATACCATGGATGGAATGACCATTGCTATGGGAGCTTAGAATACACTGGCACAAACGACTGTTAAAAGGAGTAAGGCACATTTGTGATTTCCACATGGGGTAGCTGTCCAGCCACTCTGATTACAAGTGCCAGTTTAACAACCAGTTTGCCAAACTCAACAAAAAATTAGATTTCCATTCTGCCGAACCTGTGCCAACTGGCTGAATCACACCACTGCTTAACTTGTTTGGGCTACAATTAGATTTGTTGAATAGAAAGCCATGGTCAAAGATTTTCAACCTGGTATTGAAGTTCTACATCCTATTATAAAATTCTAGGCATTCTAATTAAGCAAATGGCAGTCTTGTGTAGAGAAGGATCACCTATGTGCTACCTATAAAACAAACCAACAACTGACAAGAGTGTGTTGTATGTTCTTTTTACAAAAGCGCTCCACAAGGAAAGCAACCCTGTTTTCCTCTGGAGAAGTAGTTAGGTCCTCCACGCCCCCCACCTCTGCTTCCCTCCCCTCCCCTTCCCTCTCTCTACTTCCCCGCTTCTTCCTTGTTCTCTCCCCTAATTCTCTGGGAAGTATATATATTTTTATTGTAAGTCTATGCACTGGAATCTTGTGGCTTAACCAAGAGATGCAATCAGAGGACTTTTACGTTTCTGTCACTCAATTTTCCACGAGTATTTCCTACTGGACTTCTTTAGTGATGAACAGGGGTATCCTATTCAGTAGAATTTGATAATCTTCTAGTTTGCCCCAAACTGAACTATGTGCTTCTAGTTATTCACACAAATTTTCTGAGCCTCAGTATAGTGTTTGTTTGTTTGTAACCCAATGTGCTTGACTTCATTTTATTGACTATGAACTTGCTGTGTTTCTAATAGGATATTGGAAAGGTGAAAATCTTGCATTCCTATCCCCATTCTATCAAAAATCCAGATTGCTGGGTCAATGAATCATTGCATTTCAACCATTACTGGTCTTTCACAGATATATGTATTTTAAGAATATTTTCTTTTTTAAAAACTAATTTAGTTATGTATGTTTATGAACCAGTCTTGAGAAATCAATCTAATCACATATAGCCTGTTATAGTATAGTCATGGACCAAAGTATAAATAACATTTATTGTGAAACAGCCTCTGAAAAGTTAAATTCCAAATTTCAGGAACTAATTTATAAAGAAACAATTTCCTTTTTTGTTTTGTTTTCATATACTATGAATCATAATGACTAGAAGAAATAATGGAACCAGTAAAGTCTATGATTAAGAATATTAATCTTTTAAATTTCTATTTTTTTATTTTAATAAATCATTTTATTGGGGTGCTCTTATAGCAACCTGTAGATGAATTGTTTTGAGCACCTTTGTCCATATGTTTCCATCATCATTTCCAAAACATTTTTTTTCTACTGAGCTCTTGGTATCAGCTCTCTTTTTCTCCTCCCTCCCCCAACTTCCCACCCTCATGAACCCTTGGTAATTTATAAATTTTTATTTTCATATTTTACACCATCTGATCTCCCTTCACCCACATTTCTGTTGTTCATCCCATGGGGTAGGAGGGAGGTGATATACATCTGTCATTGCTATTGGTTCCCCTTGTCTCCCCTTCTCCCCCACCTAAGAATATTAATCTTGTTCAATATTGATGAAAATTCATTATCTTCTATTTGTCGTTTAAAATTGTGGGTTCATTTTAGAGCAATCATCAACCAGAATCACATTTTCCCCTTTAAATATAGGTATAACATAATTTTTTAATCACAACCACACTAACATTTTACAATATCATCTCTGCATGATTTCTATGAACTCTCAAAGAAAGAACTTAAGTAGATTTCCTTAAGACACTTACTATGCCAAAGCTGGAGCCACAGGAAGAGCTGGGAAGTTTCCAGTTAAGTGGAGAATTACCTTTATAAATATGTATCAGTAATTTTTCAAGAGCAAATGCTTTCATATATTGTTGGTCAAACATTGCTGGCGTCATGGGGTCTGCTCTAGGGAAAGAAAGGATTATTTTAGGTTTATCTATGACTATTGGATTTAATCTATTTAATTTCAAATATGAATTTGTCTCATTTTTTTCTTTCTAGAAACTTTTCAGGATAAACCTCTCTATCTGTGTTGCATTGTTCTGTTGAATATTTATTTTCTGTTTTCAATGAGCCTAGAAAGAGAAACTTGGGAACTTGACATAAAGGAGGCAACCACATCTATTTAAGTAAAAATCCTTTTCTTTTTTTATTTAATCATTTTATTGGGGGCTCATATAACTCTTATCACAATCCATACATCCAGTCATTGTATCAAGGACATTTGTGTATTTGTTGCCATCATCATTCTCAAAATATTTGCTTTCTGCTTGAGCCCTTGGTATCAGCTCCTCATTTTCCCCCTCCCTCCCTGCTCCCCCTCCCTCATGAACCCTTGATAATTTAAAAATTATTATTTTGTCATAGCTTACACTATCTGATGTCTCCCTTCACCCACTTTTCTTTTGTCCGCCCCCCAGGGAGGAGGTTATATGTAGATCCTTGCAATTGGTTTCCCCTTTCCACCCTACCTTCCCTCCACCCTCTAGGTATCTCCACTCTCATCACTGGCCCTGAAGGGTACATCTGTCCTGGATTCCCTGTGTTTCCAGTTCTGATCTGTACCATCCTTGGTGCACATCCTCTGGTCTATCTGTACCAGTGTACATCCTCTGGTCCGTCTGTACCAGTGTCCATCCTCTGGTCAAAAGGCCTTTTTAAATACAAAGATGAGTAGCTGTCCTGGTGTAGGAAAAAGATAATTCAAGAATGAGATTTTATGTTAAACATAGAACTATATTTTAACTATTATAAATTGTTACCGATTAATGAAGTACAATTATGAAGGACACCTTGGACCTTTTAGAACCCTCAATCAATTATTCTAAATAACCTTAAGATTTTCAGAATAGGATATAGCTTAAAGTCATTATTTTAATTAAATAACATTTAGATGGAAATTAAAACATGCATGCCTGCATTATTAATCTGACTTTTTTGAACATAGTTGCATCCTTATTCTATGTGTGAAGAACTGGGGAATATTTACTGCTTGTGAGGGTAACAGTATACGCTAGTCCAGATGAATCTAGACTTTCTCGGTTTCTGATTTTCCATTCTTGTTCTGTTGTGGGTGTGGAAGTATCTGCCCTCCCCGACTCCCAGAAAGAAGAAGAAGAAATAAGTGGTACTAAGAGACTTCAATCTTTTCCTCTACTGAAATAAACCCTAAGCAGTCTGTGTATTCATTTTAATCCCCCAACTACAAAGCCACAGAAAACTCATCATGGTTGATGTAACAAAAATGTCGATAGATGGTGCCTCACCGTTATATTCTGATTACTCTGATTATGTGCTTGAATCCTGAACAATTGTTGTTTTTAAATCATTTTATTAGGGGCTCATACAACTCTTATCACAATCCATACATACATCAATTGTGTAAAGCGCATTTGTACATTCATTGCCAAAACATTTCCTCTCCACTTAAGCCCCCAGCATTAGGTCCTCATTTTTCCCCTCTCTCCCCACTCCCAAATCCTGAACAATTGTTTTGGTTAGTAACAGCTCACAATTTAGGAAATATTTTGAAACATGCACATATTGGGTAATGAAGGGCTCAAAGAATACAAAAAATGCATTTAATTCACTCCAAGAAATTGTATTTCAGAATGTAGAGTCATCTTGCTGTCCAAATGAAATGCAAGTTTCCTAATCCCTGTTTTAAAATAATGTTCAGTCTTAATAAAGATAGACAGACACATTTTATTTATTTATTTTTGATCATTTTATTGGGAGCTCTTACAGATATTTTAACATTTTGTAGTTCGATCACATCAAGCAGTATCACACAATTGCTCCCACAGTCAGTTTCAAAACATTTCTTTCCTCTTGAATTCCTTGATAACACTACCCTTTATCCCCTCCCTCCAAATTTTTATTTCCTCATGTCTGTATGAGTAAATAAAACTCTGTACACACACACACACACACACACATACACATACACACACAAGAAGGTTTAAAAAGTTCATGGATAGATAGAATTAAAAGATTTTAATTGGAAATTTTCCAATTTAAAATGGAAATTTTCCATAAACTTTTTGAAGTTCTCTCATATATAAAAATAAGCAAATATATTTATAAACATATATGTTATATATGTGTGTGTGTGTATTTAAACATAAATAAATAGATATTTTGGGTTTATTCCTAGCTGACTTTTTGTTTTTTGTTTTAAACAGAAATCTTCTGGACAGAGATACATTCTCAAAATCTGATCCAAGTAAGTATCTTTACTTTCTTTTAAAAATAATTTACTTATATGATTTTTGAAAGCATTACATGAAATGCACCATTCTTGCTCAAATATTATTTGCCTAAAGCCTAGCATGCAAGAAGGGGGATGGTCCCAGTTTTTGTGTATCCATATACCTGGATTTATCTACCTGGGAGTTGCTTAGCCCTCTGAGAATAAGGGGAAAGTTCCGATGGCTCCCACATTGGGTAGTTCACTTTGGAATTGAAAACTTATAGAAATGACTTCTGACAGACAATTGCAGGGGACCCGTCATTTTAATCAGTGAGTCACAGAGTACCTTCGTTAAGTGAAAGTAACATATAAAGGAATAGGCAACTCAGTGAACTTTAAGGTCTCTGTGATGGCCTGAAGTTCCTCATTCCTAATAGAGAGGATACGGAGAAGTGTGAAGGACAGTGTCAAATGAGAAGACAGTGGAATTAATTGTAGAAATCAGGGTTTGTAAATATTCCACTATTTGGACTTCAATGTGCAGTTGCTCTCTTGTTTGAGAACAGAGGGAATGCTTTTGTTAGGTGTTAGGTGAGTAAAAGGTATAATTTATGAATATTAAAAAATGTTCAACTCACAGGCATAATTTACTTACTTGCCAGTAGGTAAGAGACACTTTTTTCCCTTAATCTTTACGCAAAACTTTGCATCTCCCTTTTTGAAGCT
>NW_022111306.1:1802517-1807248 GCF_000313985.2 Echinops telfairi
GTAATTTATTTCATTTGTTTTTAATAATCTTGAAAGTTTGACTGACTTATACCTTTCCTATGGAATATTCTGGCTTTAAAACTTGCTTTTTCCTCATTCAAAGGTCAATTTAATGTGTTGCAATCTATTTGCCATGATTGCTTATGTAGCTTAAGTCTGTGAACTTAGTCCCATTTTTAGAGGTCAACTACTGATTTTCATAAAATACTACTTTAAAAGGTTTTATGTCTGGTGCTCTATATTAAATATCACGAGCTTTGTGCAAGTTAGTAATTTACTGTGTGAAAATAAATAAAAGCTCAGTTTCCACATAAAAATATGCAGTGCTGAATGAAGCAAAAGCCAGGAGGCAGAATTATTTATTTTTTTTCCCTCTTAGAGTAGCTCTCCATTTAAATTGAAGACTGATTCCGTGGGAATGGGAAGGAGGTATTAACATGAGAAACACTTGCATTTGCTTGTAGCTGCTAGTTATCTGAGGAAGCTAGTGCACTAATATAATGAGGTTATTGTTTTGGGATAGGTTATGGTGCTTTATACTAAAGTTATGGGAGGAAAAAACAATGAAAACATTGTAGTGGAATATGGAGTCCCACTCTGTTCTCTCCCTGCTTCTGACTTGCATTATACTAATTATACTAATGCAAATCATTTGCACATGACTACTAACCAAATAGTTCAAATGCGTGCAGCAGTGCTGCAGAAGTAATGCAATACATTTATAGCCGCTGTGAACCCTATAGAGTGCAGTTTACTCAGACACATGGGGACGGGGGTGGTCGCCCCAAATGGGAATCGATTTGATGATAATGAATTTTATATACAAATGTAAGTCATCACTCTTACCCATTGTCTACTCTGAATATAGTTAATAGCGTCATCAGAAATATCAAACCATAGTTTTTGCAGTTATCTTTGATTTTCTCTGCCATACCTCCATTTAATAAATTCTCCAATGCTGTGAATTCTGTTTTGTAAACTAGTCGCAGAAGAGCCACCCATCCCTTTATTGAGACCCATGGTTATCTTTGGTCATTCTCTAATCTGGATCCCTGCCCCCGTGTCTATTGTTCAACTGCCTGATTACTTCTATAGTAATTGTTAAGGATTGAATTGTGTCTGCTATAAATGTGTGTTGTAAATCCTATTTCTATGCCTGTGGTTATAATCTCATTTACAAATGGCCTGTCTCTGTTATATTAATGAGGTGGGATTCCCGTAGAGTGTATCTTGAGTGTATCTCTTGTGAGATAGAAATGAGATTGAGCAAACATGTGCACAGTATATAATAGAGATGCCAAGCCACATGAAGATCACCCAGGAGCAAAAGCTCAGAGTGACAAGGACCTTCCTCCAGAGCCATCACAGAGAGGAAACCCTTCCCAGAATTCCGAAATGAGAAAATAACTCACTTTCCTAAAGCCACTCACTTCCTCCTGGTACTTCTATTATAGGAGAATGAGACCAGTTGTTTATCTTCCTAAGTGATAAGGTGACTCTTGTCATTCGCCGCTCACTTCCCTTTTCTCAAGGGCTGGGATCAGTTCAGTGGAGCTGCTGACTGACCTTATGATAGGCTAGATGGGGCACCTGGGATTTCTTGAAAATGATGTTATTTGAGCGACCAAGGAAGAAACCACAGACCTAGGGTGCAGAACAAGACATCTGGGCAAATGCAAAACTTCTGTGTTCAGAAAATTAGGGATTTCACTTGGTAAGGACAGCTTGACAAGGAGAATGTAAAGCCTTTCAGAATTGTATCAGGGTTCGGTGAACAATTCTTCGTGGTCCTTTACTAAGAGGCATTGGCTAGCTACTTTAAAGGGCAGGTTCACTTCAAACTTTCCCTTGCTTAAACTATGGAGTATTGTAAGGTTTATTACCTATAGAATCAAATATAAATGGTGTTTGAAATTTACCAAGCCTTTATAAGAATAAAGGCATCCGATGGTCCAGTTTAATGATGGGGCATTAACCAAAAGGTCAGTGGTTAGAACTTACCAGCCACGGGGGAGAGATGAGGCAGTCTGCTCCCATTAGATGAATGGCTTCAGAAACCCTGTGTGAAACAGTCCTGCTCTGTCATGCAGGGCGGCAATGGGTCGGAATCAACTTGACTACAATGCGTTTTTATTATAGTAATGGTGAACTGTTGTTCCGAGTTCTTTGCACATGTCGAGTAACTTGACCTTCACAACAGCCTTAAAATGTGGGTGTTATTATGATCACTTATTGCACACGAGGAAACTCAGATTTTGTGCCTGGCCTAAAGTAGCCCAGTTCTGACAGAATGTGGATGTCAACCCAAACCATCTGGCCCTGAGACCCTTGTTGTTATTTCACTGTTTTAGGTCCGCGAATGCAGTGGTTCTCAACCTGTGGGTGGCGACCCCTTTGGGGGGATAGAACGACCCTTTCACAGGGGTTGCCCGATTCATAACAGGAGAAAATTGCAATTAGGAAGTAGCAACAAAAATAATTTGATGGTTGGGGGGTGGGGTCACCACAACATGAGGAACTGTATGAAAGGGTCACGGCATTAGGAAAGCTGAGAACCACTGCTCTAATGTATAGAATATTTCTCTGATATCAACTTTCACACCTGGTTTTATTAATAGGAGGAAATTCTAAAACACTATCTTTGACAATTTATCCTCCTTTTCTTAAGCTTGACTCCCAGCAGTATAATGAACAGGAGGACAATGCCTGCACTTTCAGGGAAGCAGCATACTATTAAGATAAGACACAGAAAACAGAATATCTGCTTTGCTTCTTTTATTCTTAAGAATAAGAAACTATTGGTAGGAGGGAATAAAAATGTATTGGGGCATAAAAATGAGGTAAAATTTGAGGAAATGATGAGAAGACAAAGATTTATGTAGACTGTGTAGAAGGTGATGGATGAAAGGAGGTAAGAAACCAGTTAAAAGGTGATTTCAACAGTGTTTCTAAGAGGTAAAGAATCAAAACAGACTGGAGGAATAGAAAGAAAGTGCTAGTGGAACAGACAAGCATTTTGGAGCTAAAATTGATTATATTTACCAATCAGTTGCATGTTCTGCATACAGAAGAAGGGTGAGAAAATGAAATGAGATTTGTTATGTAATAACACAAGCACAAAACCATATATGAAAGACAGTTTTCTTATTTTTGAGAGTCAGTACAAAGTAGTTGTTAAGGGCATGCAGTTGACCTCATTACCTCTGTTTCTTTATCTATAACAAGGGGAATTGTGATATTAGATTCTAGCTCATGGTTATTGCATCAAATGTGAAACTTTTATGGACCAGAATAGTCTCTGGCCCATAATGAGCACTATATGTTTCAGGATACATTTGGGACTCTGAGAGATTAACATTTTTTATATGGATCAGAAAACGAGTTAGTGGCAAGTAAGTACATTTTTGCATTATAAAAATTGTGCAAATCTCATTGCACAAGCCCAGCAATTGATGGGAAAATGACCTAGGGGAATATGCAGCCTCAAACCTAATGTGAAACCATGGTGTTACACAGCTGCTAAAAACCTAATGCAATCTGAGGGTTCATGATGAATGTTCTCTGCTTAGATCAAGAAAGATAATGCTGTTATATGTGAAATTGTCATTCTTATAGGTCAAAAATGTTGAGCATTGGCAACGTCATATGTTTTAACCTGATATTATACTTCATCAGTCTTTTATTTTGGGAGCACATTGAACATTTTTTTTCACAGTTTATTGACAGATAATTCACATATCATACAATTCAGTGGTTTAAACATATTAAAAATAGTTATGCCATCATCACTATAGTCAATTTTAGAACATTTACTTCATTCCTGTATTCATTATTATTAGCTTCCATTTTTCCCAACTTCCCTTGCTATAACCCAAGAAACTCTTAGTCTAGTTATTAATGCTGTATATTTCCCTATACTGGATTTTATATAAAGGAAAACATACATATTAACAAAACAAAACCTCCAACAGCTGCAACAAATAAAACAGAAAAACCTCAATAAAAAAGAAAGCAGAAAATAATAAAAACTGGAAGAGATTTAAAATGGGTCAAAAGGAAGAACTAATGGTAAGGCGGTAAGATTGGCAGCTTTCTCTCCAACTTCAGTGTGTTTCTATAATCTACTGATTTGGGTGTCACTATTAACTCAATTTCACTAAAGATCCTTAAAAAGACAGGAAAGAAAGACAAGATAAAAATGAATGTCATAAGAGATTTTCAAACTTGTTCTTAATAATAGAATACCTAAAGCAAATGAAACAAATACCTAAAAGAACATTTCAAAGGGACAGTTCGAGAAAACAAAGTGAATTACTATAATGAAATATTTTACAACATGGACTTATACAACAAAAAGGAAGAATATGTTCAGAGTATCTCAAGCTGAAATAACTCAAGACTTGAGTTGCAGTACTGAAAGATTCTATGGCTAAATTATTGTATGATTCAGGAAGCATCAAAAGAAGATGGAAGGGTTATAGAGTCACTGAACCGAAATGAACTGGTCAACATTCAGCCATTTAAAGAAGCATTTAACCTTGTTAGTGAACGAAGATGTTCAAGCTGCATTGAATGCTTTAGCCAAAAACAAGGATCCCAGGAATTGATAGGATACCAATCGACGTGCTTCAACAAGCTGATGAAACATTGGAAGTACTCACTCACCTATACTAAGAAACATAGGAGGCAGTTACCTGGCCCATTTCTTTTTTTTTTTAAAATAAATTTATT
>NW_022111306.1:1809359-1836589 GCF_000313985.2 Echinops telfairi
CAGTAATGACAGAGCATGCGCTGTTACGCAAAAACCGCGATAGAGTGAAGCCGCGGAAGTCGAAGCGCGAAGTGGCGAGGGTTCACTGTAATTTAAAAATGATAACAGTAGTACATTAACAGAGACCTGCCAAAGATTCAAGAAGTATTCAGAAGAGGACTTGGAACAAGGAATATCATTGCTGATGTCACGTGGATCTTGGTGGAAAGCACTGAATACCAGAAAGATACTCACTCGTATTTTACTTACTATTCAAAGGCATTTGATTGTGTGAATCATAACAAACTATGGATTCCTTAAGAAGAATGGGAATTCCAGAACATTCCATTGTGTTCATGTGGAGCCTGTTTATGAATCAGGAGGAAATTGTGTGAACACAAGATGTGGGTATTGTGTGTTTAAAAGTAAAAAAAGGAACCTAGGGGACAAGTGAACAAGTGATCTAAAATTGATGGCGAGGAGGGTGTAGGATGCCTGGTTGGGCTTAATCAAGGGTAATGTAGCTGAGAGGAATTACTGAAACCCGAATGAATGCCGAACATGATAGTGGGACAAGAGGAAAGCAAAAGGAAATAGAGGAAATAACTAGGAGGCAAAGGACATTTATAGAGGTAGAAAAACAGGCATGTACATATGTAAATATATTTATATATAAAGATAGGGAAATAGATCTATGTACATATATTTATATGTTAAGTATTAAGGTAGCAGACGGACACTGGGCCTTTATTAAGTACTCCCTCCATGCAAGAACACTTTGTGTTCTAATAACCGAGCATTCTGTGATGCTCACCTTCCCAACAGCATTGCTGAAGACAAAAGGGTGCCTAAGAAAATGTGGTGAAGAAAGCTGAAGGTACCTGGCCATCAAAAGATATCACATCTGGGGTCTTAACGGCTTGAAGATAAACAAGCGGCCATGTAGGTGAGAAGCAACAAAGCCTACATGGAAGAAGAAAACCAAACTGTGTGATAACAGGATGTGGATGGTATCAGGTATCGCATCAAAGACCCAGAACTAGAAATCATATCAATGTGAATGAGGGGGAACATGAAGTGGAGATGAAAAGCCCATCTGTGGACAATTGGACATCCTCTTACTGAATGGTCACAAGGAAGAGAGGAAGGAGCCAGTCAGGGTGCAGTGTAGCACCGACGAAACATACAACTTTCCTCTAGTCCTTTAATGCTTTCTGCCCCCCATCCCCAACCCACTATCATTACCTCAATTCTACCTTACAAACCCGGCTAGACCAGAGCACGTGCACTGGTATAGATAAGAACTCCCAACATAGGGCATCCTGGAAAGGTAAACCTCTCAGGACCATAGTGAAAGTAGTGATACGAGGAGAGTAAGGGAAAAGTGTGGAGAGAAAGTGGGAACAGATCCCAATGATCTACATATATCCCCTTCCCAGGGGGACTGACAACAGAAAAGTGGTTGAAAGGAGACAGCGGTTGGTGTAAGACATGAAAAAAAATTAATTATCAAGGGTTCATGAGGGAGTCGGAAAATGAGGAGTTGATACCAAGGGCTCAAGTAGAAAGAAAATGTTTTGAAAATGATGATGGTAAACTATGTGCAAATGTGCTTGACACAATGGATCTATGTATGGATTGTGATAAGAGCTGTAAGAGCCGCCAATAAAATGATTTAAAAAAATAAATTAAATAAATAAAGTCAAGAAAAGCGTGTATCAGAGTTTCATCCTTTCACCACATTATCTCAGTCTGTACGCTGAGTAAATCATCCATAAGACTGGTCAGTTTGAGGAAGAATCACATTATGATTGGAGGAAGGCTTATTAACAACTGGCAGTACACAGAGGAAACATTCTTGCTTGCTGAAATCATGGAGGATTTTAAGCACCTCGATGAAAATCGAAGACTGCAACTTCCACTATCTATGGTTTACCATTTGATGTAAAGAAACCCAAAGCTGTTGCAACTGTGTCAATAGATCACGTCATGTAAACAAAGGAAAGATTGAAGTTGCCCAGAATTTCATCTTCCTTAGATGAGAAATCAATGCTCATGGAAGCAGCAGTCAAGAAATCAAAGGAAGTATTCCAAGTCTACTACACAAGACCGCCTGAAAGTGTTGCCAAACAAAGATGTCACTTTGAAGACTAAGGTAGACATGATTCAAGCCATGATATTTTCAATATCATCTAAAAATTGGAGATTGAAAAAGGAAGGCTAAAGAAGAATTGAGGTATGTGAATTTTGGTGCTGGCAAAGAATATTGAATGTACAATGGCTGCCAAAAGAACAAACACATGTGTTTTGGAAGAAATCTAAGCCAGAACGCTCCTTAGAAGCAATGATAGTGAGACTTGGTCACCTGTTCTTTAGACATGTTGCCAGGAGAGACCAGTCTCCGGATATGAACATCATGCTGATCAAGTAGAAGGGAAGCAGGAAAGAGGAAGACCCTACAACTACGGACCCGGCAGTTCCTTTTGTACCGAGAATTGCTGTGAGTTGGAAGAGACTTGACAGCACCCAGCAATAACAACACTCACTCGATAATAAACGTGACATTCACATCTGATGTCAAGTATACTCTGGAAAAGTATGTAGTAGCTGTCAATATGATTTTATGTTCTGGGTGAATTCCTTTTAGATAATAGAGGAAGTGAAGGAAGAGGTTTGAACTATGTTGAAACAAACGCATCAACTAGAGAAATAGAAAAATTAAATAGCATTGATCTTCAGTTAAAACCTGTAATTTTAAAATTATTTTGGCCATTATTAGAATTACTTCCATATAACAACTAATGATTAGGAATTATCAATAGCTCTTGAAATTATGAATACTTTAAAATGAAAATGATTATGAATTAAAAAAATATGATAACCTTCTGGTGGCAAGTAGAAATAGCAAAGCGATACCTCTATATAGACCCACTTGGAAAGATTTTGAAAATTTTCTAATAACTTCTTTGAGTTGAATTATATATATATATGTAATTCCCTAATCCTTTTTGTGGATCATTTTAAACAGTTTGAAAATAGAGGTTATTGGAGATCCTCTAAGATGTTATGAGAATAAAGAAAGCTAAAGTTGTCTATGACTTCTAGTCATTGCAGTTTGGTGTCAATTACTAAATTTGGACATTATATTTATCTCATATCTATCTCTGTTTCAGATACACAGGCACATACACGTAGAAAGGATGGGAAAATTCTGCTCAGCTCAGTTTAAATGTTACTCTGTTTACAAGTCTTTCTTAACTGTCAGAGCTAGAATTTCCACTTTGTCCCATTGGAATGCCACAACTTCTGGATCAATAGGTAACATCATAATGAATGGAGACAAGATTGAAGAATTTCATCCTACTTGGATCAACAATCAACGCTCATAGAAGCAGCAGTTCAAATGACACATTTCATTAGGTAAATCTGCTGCGCAGGCCTCTTCGAGTATGTAAATGCAAGGGCATTATTTTGAAGAGTGAGGTGTGCCTGATGTACACTTTAATTACAAACATATATATATACATATATATACATATACATATACACACACACAAACACACATATATATATGCATATATATGCACCTAGGTTGTGGATGTCTTTAGTGTATATTTGAGCAAGTATTTGAGACTACATGAAATCTCAAAGCACTTAAAAGTTTTAATTCATTTGATTATGTATGCATGAACTCACAATTACCTATCTTAACGAAAGGTAGTTATCATTTATTTTGGTGTACAGGTTAACCTGATTTGTCCAATGAGAGCATCTTCGATCTAGATTCTGTGTTTTTTGGAAACCGCCTTATACCTCTGAGGGACCTTTTGCTTTCTCAGAAAAGATGCTCCAGGTTTTGTTACTTCTCTGATTATAAGCATTGCGAGGATGACCCAGGACCAGAAAGTATTTTGTTGTGTTGTAAATAGGGCCTCTCAGAGTTGGAACGGACTTGATGGCATCCGGCAGCAACAACCACATCAATAACAATACTAAATATTGTCACTGAAATATATTTTAGTTATTATTAATTCCAGATTGCTATTTTCAGGGAGATAGTGCACTGTTTCACTGTTTACAAAGGACATTTTAAATAGTTTTTATTTGGGAAAACATTAAAAAAATTTAAAATAGTTTATTCAAGTAATTTTACTTGTATTGTAATTCAGGGGTTTACATTTCTGATTGTTAATTGAATTATTTTGAATAATTTTTTCTTGCTTGATTTGTTTTATATCATATGCTGGCTCAAAGTTTTCCCTTATTCAATATCTATTTTAAAAATTGTTTTAATTTTAACAGGTTTATTGAGATATTGACATATAATTCACATTGTTGAATGTTCCAATATGTTCAACATATTGAAAAGTGTGGTGGTATCATCACCATAATCAATTTTAGAACATTTTCTTCTTTCCTGTACTTGTTATTAGCTTTCCATTTGCCACCAACCCCAAGAAACAATTAATTGAGCTACTCTTTCCATAGGTTTACCCTTCCTGGATTTCATATGTAGAGAAACACACACACACACACACACACACACACACAAAAAAACCCAAACCAGTAACAAAAATAAAACAGAAAAACTCAGTTGAAAAGTATATATCTAAAAAAAATAAGAGAGAGAAAAGCATATGTCTAACTCAGTATTCTTTTAAATTTCAATTTACTTCTTTTTATTGTATTATTTAAGAATCTTTTTCAACATCTCTGAAGGAGCCTGATGAAACTATGGATTAGCCATGGGGCTGCTAACCTGGAAATTAAAGACTTCAAACTCACAATATTCTGCAGGAGAGAGATGAGGCTGACTGTTTATATAACATTTTACAGTCTCAAAAACCTACATAAATTCATCATGAACCAGAATTGACTTCATGACAGAGGGTTTGGGTTTTTAATTCTTAAGAGGTTATTTACTTGTTTACTCTTGTATCCTTCATAGTTTATCTCATTCCTAAGATATTATTTTAGCTCTATCTCATCCTTGATAGCTGTCGCTGTGTTTGCAGTGTTTCTCATTCTGGTCCATGCTATTCTCTTCAGTCTTCTTTACCTGTATCTCTTTTTGAGATAACTATTACAGTTTTGATCAGATTTTTGAATATATCTTTTGCTATGGTTTCATTTCCTTTAGGGATATTATTCTGTTCTCTAACCTCTTTTCTAATATTAAACTTGAACATGATTTGACTTTTATTTTTTCACTTTCCTAAAATGTAAAAGGAGGGTGGTGCCAGATAGTTGTAGTTTTTAATACATAGTTTTATTGAGATATAAATAGCATGCCATACAATTCAATAAGTCAATCATTTGAAGAAGGGTTGTGAATTTATCACCACAATCACCTTTGGGGAAATTTCTTGCTTCTTGCACCCATTGTTGTTGATTCCTTATTTAACCTGCCTCCTCCCCACAACTTCCCTTCCATGACCCTAGGTAATTGTTCATCCTGTTGCTTTCTTCATAGATCCAAACATCTATACAGAGAAACATATAAACATACAAACAAATTCTAAAATACAAGGAAAGGACCCAGCAACCATGACCAAAAAAACAAAAGAAAAACCTCAGTGGAAAAGAAAGCAGAACATATTTTAAAAACAGGAAAAGTCCCAAATAGGTCAAAAAGGAGATGCAATGTCAAAATGTTACCTTCCAACTTAAAGAGAGCTGCTAAAATTCACATTACAGTGCTCTTTGTCTGATATTAAGGCTCGTCACATTCCTGCACTGTGTTCAGTGGGGATTCCCAGGAGACTGGATCCATGTAGGGACCCTGCAAATGGATTTTTGTTTTCCACCATCATCCAAAATGTTCTGCAAAGTGGGTATTTAGAATTTAGGTTCTGATATTATTGCTCACTCTGGTTTGTATTTCATTCTTTATAATCTTTGGATCCCACATGCTGGTGTGCTTCTTCCGTGTGAATTTAGCTGACTCCTCACTTAGATGACTGCTTGTTTTGAGACAGCCCTTTAAGAACCCAGCCACCCCAGACCCTGGAAACCATCTGATTTCTCCACCACACTTAAACCATCTGATTTCTCCACCACACTTTGCTATAGCACTTTCATCTTCTGTGATCTTCTCATGAGGGTACGTACTGATCAGGGCCATGTAACTAGAACTCTTTATCTTATATTAGGTCTATGATCCAGAGAGAGCTTAAAAAACACTGTTGAGAAAATGAATGTATACATGTTGAGCATATACCCCAAAGAAGTAAGAGACAGAACATGAACAGACATGTGCTCTTCCATAGTCATTGCAGCAGAGTTCGCAAGAGCACAAAGCTGGAAACTGCCCAACCACCTATTAGTTGAAGAATGGATAAAGAAACCACCAATCCTTCCACAAGAGAAAGACAGGATTTCTACTCCTAAGAGTCCCGTTCTCCGAAGTCCACAGGGGCAGTTCTACTCTGTCCTATAGGGTTGATATGAGTCTGAAACAATTTGATAGGGGTGAGTTTGAGTTTTGAGTTTGGTCTATACACACAATGGATACTATGCATGGATATTGTGTTAGACAGGGTTCTCTAGAGAGACAAAATCAGATTGCTAATAATTATATATACATAAATATATATATATATAAATTTATTTATACAGATGGATAGATATATAGCACAAGAAATAAACAGTTAAATTATAAAGCAGTACAAATGGTTCAGTGCAACTCACTCCCATGAGATAGTTGTGAGACACTGGCAGTTCTTCAAGTCTTGAGGACCCCCGAGTAGTCCTCTGTAGAGCAAATCAGGCTATCTGGGCACAGGCAGCAAATAAGTCAGCCAGATGACAGTCCCCAGCTCAAGAGATGTAAATTCCAATGGTGTGGTGAAGCAGGTCTTGAAGGAACCTCAGATTACAGCGACACAGTCCACGGGTTAGGTGTCCCACAGGTAGTGTAGCTTGCAAATTGAGGCAAAGAACAAGCAAGGCAGCTGCACACTGGTCCGGTGATCAAAGAGCAGGAGACAAGAAAGGCGAGGCTTGCCAGAGCCATTTAGCTCTCTGTCCTTCAATTAATCCCACATGTGTGTATTGGCCAGGCTGGCACAATAAACTAACTACCTCGGATACCTTAAAAATCAGTCATGAAACCATGAAACACCTCACGATATGGATGGACTGGGAAACTATTATGCTGAGTAAAGGTAATCAGTCACACAAGGACAAATATGTGTGAGTCCACTATAAGGATAAACACCAAGACAAAGGCAGGTTTTGTTTTCAGGTTTTGTAGTCTTCCGGTATGGTTCCCCAACCAAAAAAGTAGTGTACCTCCCAAGGTCCCATACATCATATATTACCCCCTTAATTGAACATATTAAAAACCACCGCACTGTAGATAGGGCTCAGTCTCTCCTGTGTTGGGGAATGAGAGAAGATCAATTAATTTCTGCCCTATGATTATATTCTGTGGTCATCCCAAATCAACAGACACATCTATAACAATAATTAAGGAACTTTACTGCTGACTCAGATCAAGAGGAGTTGGGAGAAGTCTGCATTGGAAAAAGCATCTACACTTTTGATGGTGGGTAAACTGGATAGGGCAAGTCACCATGGAGGAAATGTTTAACATTTGTTTATAGACCCCAAGGGAAAACTATGCCAGATGTTATGTTCCTAACATTGCAGTATTGTACAATTGCTACCACATTGTGTTTCAAAACATTTTCTTTCTTCTTGAACTCCTTGATATCAGCTCCCCCTAATCCCCTCCCTCCCCATCCTTCCCCCCAGGAACATACATTTATTATTTAGCCTTATCTTACACCATTCAATACAGCCATTCACATACAATTCTGCTATTAATTCCCCTCAAGTAAGGTTATATGGTCATCAATACTATGAGGCCCCTCTCCCCACCTTCCCCCACCCCCCTCACTTCCCGTCACCTCAGGGAACCATTATTCCTGTTACTGTTTCTGAAGGGTTTTCCATCTTGGCTTTCATGTGTCAAATGATCCTTCCTTATTATACAAATGAACATATGCCAAGTCTAACATGATTAATGAGGTAAAATGGATGAGAACTAAAATAGTAAGGGGAGGAAATATTAAAGAATAGTTATGCATTTCATCAGTGCTATACCATACCCTGTATTGATCATTCCTTCCATGTAACCCTTGTGAGAGGGACGATTTTACAGGTGGGTTTTGGGTCACCAGTTCATCCACGCTCCCTCACATTGATTGGTTGCTTGTTTTTGAACTTCTGATACCTATTTCCATTTGACACCTCATAATCACACAGACTGGTGTGCTTCTATGTGGGCTTTTAGACTCTGTCTTTTTGCTATGCACATCCTTCACAGACCCCACCAGAAAGACCTACATTGGAAAGTCCACTAATCAAATGACACTTCACCTTAAACTCAGTGATAGTAGATCTAGTGAACTGAAATACCCCTTTGAATGTAAACTGAAAGGCCTTAGTGTGAGAAGTAGATGACTGCTATATCCCCAAGTTAGGGAATTGGTGGTCATTGGACTTTATTTGGTTCAGACCTATTGCTTTGAGGACGCCCATCAAATGGTGCCCCACCACCAGCATGTACCTGCTGTTTGCATGCTGTCCCTGCTTCTTTGTAGTATATGTCAGCTCACCAGGCACGGTCCGCCTGTGTAAAAGAGTGTTACTGAAAGTATTGCCTTATCTCCAACTCCTATGGTGTATGAAACTAGTGTCCAGTCACCGAAGTTTCAAATTTGTGCAAGTTAATAATAATTGATTTCTACTTGTTGCTGTTAGGTGCCATCACCTAACAGTTTCTGAACAAAACTACATCATGACAATTAAAAGAAACAGTGCCTAGGGATGCTCCAGCCTCACAGTTGTTCCTAGGAGTCACTGTGCCTCTCCATCTCATAGGCGGTGGGGGGGGCGGGTTCCTCTTGTTTGCTACCCCTCTGCTTTAGTGAACATGATGGCCTACTCTCTCTCTTTTTGGTTTCTCTTGAAAACATGTCCAAAGCATGTAAGACAAAGTCTCTCCATCCTTGCCTTTAAGAGCATTCTGCCTATACTTCTTCCAAGACAGATTTGTTTATCCTTTTGACAGTCCATGGTTCTTCAAAACCACAATTCAAATGCATCATTTTTCCTTCGGTCTTCCTTAATCAATGTTCACATGCATATGAGGCAATGGAAAATACCACGACTTGGGTCAGGCACAGCTTAGTCCTCAGAGTAACATCCTTTCTTTTCAAACTTCAGAAAGGTCTTGTGCAGCAGATTTACCCCATTAAATGTGTCCTTTGGTCTTTTGACTGATGCTTCCATCCACAATCCATCTGATTATACATCAACAGAAGACAAAATCTTTGGTAACTTCAATCTTTTCTCTATCATGATGTTACCTACTGGTCTATTTGTGAGGATTTTGGTTTTCTTTACATTGACTTGTAATCTGTACCGAAGGATACAATCCTTGTTCTTCATCAGCAAGTACTTCAAGTTCTCCTCACTTTCAGCAAGCAAGGTTGTATCCCCGGCATATCTCAGGTTGTCAATAAGGGCCCCTCTAATCCTGATGCCACATTCTTTTTCATATACTCCCATTTCTCTGATGACTTCATCAGCACATAGACTGAACAATATGGTGAGAGGATACAACCCTGATGGACACCTTTCATGCAATATGCCCCTGCATTATTCAGACAACTGTCTCTTGATCCAAGTACAAGTTCAGAATGAGATCAATGAAGTGTTCTGGAATCCCCATTCTTCTCAACGCTATCCAGAGTTTGCTATGAGCCACACAGTCAAATGTCTTGACACAGTCAATAAACACAAGTGAAAATCTTTCTTGTAGTCTCTGCTTTCAGCCAAGATCCGTCTGACATCAGCAATGTTCCCTTTTGTTCCATGCCCTCTTCTGATCCTCTCCGAACTTCTGGCAGCACTCTGCCAATGTAGTACTGCAACTTAGGTTGGATCATCTTCAGCAAATTTTGGTGTGCATATGATATCAATAATATTGTTCTATAATTTGAGTATTCTGTTAGATTACCTTTCTTTGGAAAGGTACAAATATGGATCTTTTCCAGTCAGTTGGTCAAGTAGCTGCTTTCCCAATTTTCTGGAATAGACAGGGAGTGTTTCCAGTGCCTCATCCGCTTGTGGAAACATTCCCACTGGTGTCCCATCAGTTCCTGGAGCCTGGGTTTTGGCCGGTGCTTTCAGTGCAGCTTGAGTTCCTTCCTTCAGCACCATTGGTTCGGGCTCATGTGCTGCCTCCTGACATGGAACGATGACGCATTCTTCTTGTTGCAGTGACTTGTGTATCCTCTCCTTCGTTTGATACTTCTCCATCATTCAATATTTTGCCCATAGACTATTGCATCGCGAGACTTGAATTTTTTCTTGAGTTCTTTCAGCTTAGGATATACTGAATGTTTTCTTCCTTTTTCGTTCTCTAACTAATGTTACATTTAATTATACTACCATCTTCTCCAGCTGCCTTCTGAAGTTTTCTATTCAGCTCTTTGACTTCAGCCTTTCTTCCATTTGCCTTAGCTACTCGACAATTAAGAGCAAGTTTCACAGTCGCTTCTGCCATCCACTTTGTTTGGTCTTTTCATTCTTTCCTGTCTTTTTAATGACCTTTTGCTTTTCTCACGAATGATGTTCTTCGCATCCCACAGCTCACCAAGTCTTCTGTCGTTAGTATTCAATGGAGCAATCTGTTCTTGAAATTCAGGTGGGATAGACTCAGCTTTGTGTTTTGGGCTCCAGTGGACTTGTTTGTATTTTCTTCAGCTTCAACCTGAACTTACCTATGACCACTTTATAATCTGTTCCACCATCAGGCCCTGGTCTGGTTTTAGCTGCTGATATTGAGCTTCTCCATGGTCTCTTCCCACAAATCCAGTCAGTTTGATATCTGTGTAATCCATCTGGAAAATTCTATGGGTACACTCACTCACTCTGTATTGTAAGAAAAAAAAAATCACCATTCCAATTACTGTCCCTTCCTCTTTGTTTCAACTTTTGCATTCCAATCACCAATAATTATCAATCTAAGTCTAAACACTTAGTTTTTAAAAATCCTTTGTCAGTCATAGAGCATTCAAAAATATGACTTGTTGAGATTTTCTGGCTATATGTTTTAGTTGTACTTTTTCTTTCCTTCATCATTGTTAATTCCTAGGCAATGTTGCACACACGATGACCAACTTTGTTTATATTCATAATTGGGGCGACCTCAACCTGACTCCTCTTCTTCCTAATCATATCATGCAATTTTAATACTTTTCCTACCTTTTTTGGTTGCTTTCCCCGGGAGCATTTGCCTGCCACAAGCTGTTTGTCTGAGCTGGAACTGAAGCTCTCGTACTTGTTAGTAAGTGCTGGGTATTGTATGGAGAAATTAGACGTAATATGAGATTTGGGATATTTTATTGTTCCTGGGAAGACAGTTATGCTAGCAAATGATCACCGTAATCCAGAGTGGAAGTCCTTGAAGTTGAGCTCCATTATTCCTGAAGGTCGGTCTTCCTTAATTCTTTTTTAACCCTCAAGTATAGCTTTTGTGCTTGGTGCCAACCAATAATCTTACCATGTTTATTTCCACCCTCAATAAGAAAGAGAGTTTTAGACATATTGAGAAATGAAAAGACATGCAAAATGAACATGCATACACCCCCGATGGCATTTCTAAGGACAGTGTTTCCCTAACCCTGATGAGACAGCTCTGACCCCTCTCCTTCACTTTCTTCAGGTGTGTGACTCCACAATCGTAACTTTCTGGTAGCTCACTGGAATCTCTCAAAATACTATTCTAATATGTTGTCTAAATTTCCTACACTGTTATCTGTGAGAAACTTTTCCTGAAACACCCTGATTTGTCACAGGAAGAAGCAGCAGTTCATTCTGATTCCTTATGAATAAAAAGTACTTCTCAGACTTCGCGTACTATGTTTCTATGGACCTGCAAAGTTTTCAACACAAAATAAATATAAATGCCTAAAATTCACAGAAGTAAATATTTAGAATTATAAAATCTAGTGCTAAACCTATACCTAGCTTTCAGGAAGCAGTGAAATTGTATTGCAAAATTTGAAAGTAAAAAAAAATTGAAAGTAAATAAATAGAAGCAAATAATTATAATTTAGGAATTTGTTCTTTGAAGGATTAAAAAAGGGCAAAGGTTACTTCTGAGTGTATGAAATTTATTGTAACCTATTTTTTCCCAAACCATTTTATTAGGAGCTAATCTAGTTATCAGTCCATTCAATAGCCTTCAGTCACACCAAGCAGTATTGTACAATTTCTACCAAAATCAATTTTGAAATATTTTCTTCTTCCTTGAACTCCTTGATATCAGCTTCCTGTATCCCCCATCTCCCCACTGTACCTCCCAGCAACCCATATTCCAGTATTATATACCCATATTCCAGTTGTAGTCTCTATAGATCACTTATGCTGATTTTCACATACCAAAAAAGATGCAAAAATACATAACAAACATTCGAGATGGCTGCCAACAATGACCCAATGCATCAGAAATAAACCTCAATGTGAAAAAACAAATACAAAACTAGAACAATTTAAGAACCAGCTCATTGAGCTCAAAGTGTATTAGAGGGGAGATCAAATGACAAGGTTTTAACCCTTCAAGTAAGATTAATCATTTTATCTATTATAGTTGTCTCTCCTATACTCTCTGTCTGATAATCAGTTTATCCCCATCCTTCAGTTATGGTTAGCGGGACCTCACCAGAGGTATATTCCATGTATAGATCCTGCAAATGTATTTGGGGCTTCCCACTGTCATGCATAGCCTTCTGCACACCAGAATTTCACAATTAAAGCTCTGATACTATTTTCTCCCTTGGATTTGGATGATATAATTTATAATCCTTTGGCCACAGATCTTGGTGTGCTTTTTCCTTGTGGGGTTATTTGATGTCTCACTTACATGGTTGCTTGTTTGGAAACAAGCCTTTGAGATCTCAGACATGATTCTTTCTGATAGGCAGGCACCAGCTAATTTCTTCCCCACACTTTGCTGTAGCACCCATATCTTCATGAGGGCTAGTATCAAGCATGTAACCTAATTTTTAATTAATCCCATCAATATTAATGGAGCATCTATATAAGAACTATTTATAATTAATTCGAGATGGTGAGAGTGCATTACACTTTTCAAGCTTTTAATTAAAATTTGTTGTTAATCTCAATGAAAAGAACATATTCAATTTCTTAAAAATATGGTGCTACACATAAATGATAATAAGTAAGGTAATAAATAACTGACAAATGATAAAATTCATCTATAGTCCCCAAATAGGATGTTCAGATATATTGACTTTAAGCATTAACAGCAAGTCTTAAAACCAATCCCTTATAGAGGTAGAATGAGAGGAACTATATGAGGGTGACAGTTATTGTTTGAAGAGACCAGGGTAGAAATTTTCTTAGAATTAAAGAATAATATGAATTCTGAGACTAAAAAAGAATATGGATCAAAATATGATAATTAAATACAAATCTATACCTAAACACACACACATACATGCACATCCCCCCCTCCAATCCCTTATTTTTTTAAAAAACATTTGAGACTAGGCGATGAATGTATCAAAGGATGCCCTAGGTGTTACAAATGGTTACACATTTGCCTTCCAGTTAAAAGTATGACGAAAGGTTGGAGGTTTGAACCTACCCTGAGACACCTGCCCACCTAGGCAGTCTTAGGTGACAGTGTTGAAACCCTACCCATCAGTGCTCCCCAGGAGTCAGCATCAACTCTAAGGCAAATTGCAATAACACCATTTGAAAATAATGTAATTTAATTAAGAATAGTGATAGAGTTTGGTATTAAAATTGTAATAATGTTCTAATAATGTATTCTTTTGTTGGTGATGTAAGTTAGTTCACAGGATCCCTGGTGGTGTAGTGGGCTAAGCATTAGACTGAAAGACAAGGCGGGCTGTGTTGTAAAGATTGAGGGCCGTCGGAGTGGGAGGGACCGGACGGCCATGGGTGGGAGAGGTGAGCCCTTCCAACCAAAGCAAAAGCCAACCGCTGCCATCGAGTCTAGTCCAACTCACAGGACGTTTATGAGATTATAAATATTCACTCTATGTGCTTTATTATTATTATTTGGTATTTTTTAATCTAAGTTGGGTATTTCTAGCCCCTTATTGGGTTTTTGTTTTTTTTTTAGGGATCACTGGTGTTTATTTTGCAAACAAAACCACTGGGGATGTTGCCTGGTGACACCTCGGAGTGACACTGGGACACTTGGTGGGAAGTTTGGGAGAAGGGCGATGAGTTGGGATGTCACAGGATCACAAAGCTGGGGTTTCCAACAGGCGTCCAGATGGTCTGGCTTGGCTGCGGGAGCGGCTCTAGTGAAGCTCAGGAGAGGGACTACCAGAGGTCTGCCTGCCCAGCTTATTTGGCGAGGGGATTTCTGAACTTAAACTTGGCCTTGCTGCCCAGCCCCTCTTCAGTTTGAGGATCTGGTTGTACTTGGCCAGGCGCTCAGATCAGCACGGCACACCAGTCTTGATCTGTCCAGTTTAGAGCCCCACCACGAGGTCAGCAGTGAAAGTATCCTCGGTCTCCCCAGAACGATGAAACACCATGATGCCCACCCATTGCACTGGGCCAGCTTGCACGCCTGCAGAGACTCAGTCACGGAGCCAATCTGGCTCACTTTGAGCAGGAGGCAGTTGCACGACTTCTTGCCCACAGCCTTGGCGATTTGCTTCGGGTTGGTCACTGTGAGATTGTCCCCTACCACCTGGGTCCCGGAACTGTCAGTGAACTTGGCCCAAGCGTCCCAGTCATCCTGGTCGAAGGGGTCTTCGATAGACACCACTGGGTAGTCCGTGATGAAGGACTTGTACAGGTCTGCCAGTTGGTCAGGTGAGATGCACCTGCTGGGGTCATCAGGAGATTTGAAGTCTAAGTCGTATTTCCGAGACCTGAAGAACTCGGAGGCAGCTAGGTCCATGCCAGTCACCACCTTGTCGGTGTAACCAGCTTTCCCAATAGCATTCTTCAGCAGCTCCAGGGCTTCTTTGTTCTCCAAGATGCTGGGGGCAAATCCGCCTTCATCCCCGACATGGGTGGCATCCTTGCCCTACTTCTTTTTGATGATGTTCTTCAGGTTGTGGTACACCTCGGCCCCGATGCGCATGGCCTCCTGGAAGTTGGCTGCTCCAACGGGGAGGATCATGAACTCCTCCATGGCCAGCTTGTTGCTGGCGGGAGCCAACGTTGATCACACTGAAAGCAGGAACTGGCAGGATAACTTCGGAATTGCCGGCCAAGTCAGCAAGGTGACTGTACAGGGGGACTCCCTTCTCAACAGCTCTGGCCTTTCACATAGTGAGGGACATGCCCAGAATGGCATTTGCACCAAATTTTGATTTATTCTCAGTTCCATCCATCTCCATCATCAGCTTGTCGATCTTTCCCTGTTCGGTCACGTTCAGCTTCTTGCTAACCAGGGCAGGCGCCATTGTTGTATTGATGTGCCCCACAGCCTTTGAGACCCCTTTGCTGGGTCTTATCATTGTCCCAGGGCTCCAGGGCCTCGTCTATCCCAGTGGAGGCACCACTGGGCACGGCAGCTCTGAAGAGCCCTTTGGCGGTGGAAAGATCGACCTCCACGGTGGGATTTCCACAGGAGTCGAAGCTCTCTCTGGGGTGCATCTTGAGGATAGACATGATGGATTTCTGGCCGCTGGTTCTCGTCGCCCAGGAAGGAAGTGGAGGAGTCTGCAGACACCGAGACGGGTGTTGGCCCCTCATTGGGTTTTTATGATTGAGTTTCTGTTAGTAAATTCAGTTTGCATATACTATCTCCATTTATTCGCTCTGCTTGCTTAATTTCTGGGGACTTTGTTTTATGCATGTCATTGAAGTCCTTGCCATCCAGTGAATGGTGGCTCAGAGCAACCCCCGCGAAGAACTGCCTGTTTCTGAGACAGTAAATCTTTCTGGGAACAGACGGCCTCTTCTTCCTCCTGAGGGGATTCTGGATTCAAACAGCGAACTTCACGATCAACAGCCCAACGCCCCGCCCATGATGCCACCACGGGTCCTGTTGTGTCTCACCGCCAGTAGAATTATTTCTAGTATCAGAATTGAGGAAGACATGCACCTTTCTCCATCTCTTTCCACTGAGTTGACAAGTCACTGTGAAGCGCGTTGGTTGGGCTGGCCCTTTTGACATCATAGGGAACGTTCCTGAGCATTTGTCTCAAAGCAGTATTCATCTGTTTGGTTCTGAAATAGATGTAAATAGTTGAAATTACTGAATGTTCTTTCCAGTGCTGCTCTTCTGAGGCAGTTTAACAATTAGTTGATTTTGAAGTTAAGAGTATTTCTATTCTATCATTTTCTGCAAGATTTGTTCCTAAATTGGAAAAGTAGGCATTTATCCAATTAGCTCAAGTACAAAAGAAAACAAAAAATTCTCAAAGACTTGATTGTGAATTGTTCATTTTTTCCCCTTTTTGCTTAATGTTTTAAAAGGAATGTTGTTTGAGAAAGTACATTTGGTAAGAAAAAGAACATGAAATAATAAAAACTGAGCATTGTATATTTCTGTAAAAGTGCGCATATCTGGATATGTCAATTTTGCTAGAGATTGTTTTAATCTGATTTGTAAGTCCTTCCGGTAATCTAAAATTGTTGATCTTCAGAATAAGAAGTTTTAGGGTACAAGGTAATTTTTTAAAAACGTAGCCTTTTCCTCTTCATATACTATCAATACATACTATTAATAATTATATTTCTCTAAACTTCTAAGCATTAAAATTGTACATAACTACATGTTTGCCAAAGCATTAGAATTTTCTATGTAGTAGCATAAGGAATTAACTGATGGTAAACTTTTATGTCAAGTCAGAAAGAGTAATCATTTGCTTGATAGTTAACATATTCTAGCCTCTGGGAAAGAAAAGGCGTATTTCCCATGAGTTAAACTACTCAAAATATAACTGTAGATTGCTTATTATTAACACGTTTCACTTTTTGTAATGAAGTAACCAGGATAAAACAAGGATATTTCTGAAATTTTCTGATTTTAAAGGTAAAACATACTTATCCCAGGAAATTTAGAAAGCCCAGAAATATACAATTTCAAAGGAAATGGAAATTGACTTCTTTGTTCTGGTATATATTCTTCTGTTTTTAATTGTTGTACATAGTTATTTATGTCTGCATCTATTTGAATCTGTTAACAAACATTTTCACCCTTCAATATCCATAGAGTCTTGGTTTCGTGACCTCCACAGATACCAATATCCACAAATGAGGAGGAAAAGGTTTAGTATGTGGAGGAATCACAAAGAAAGCCAGGGGACTGTGGCACAGAGTAAGGGGCTATTGGGTCATTACCAAGTTTAGAGAGGTAGACAGTAGCTAAGTAAGATTTTTATATATATGATATATATAGATAGATAGATAGTGTATATATGATGTATATATATATAGATATAGCTAAAGATATTCCTATGGGAAGTCATTAAAAACTCTTAGTCTAGAGAAATGATTTGACCATATTTGCATTTTTCAAAAGGTTCTTCTGTGTGTTAGACTGGGTTGACTAGACAAGCAACTCCAGTGACACCCAGAGATGTTTAAGAAAGAGCTTTTCATAAAGAAGTAATCATATATCAAGAAAATATCCCAACGAGTCCGACTCAAGTCCATAAGTACAATACTTAATTCCCTCTTCAGAGTCACGCAGCCCCGTGAATGGTGCCCAATGCGGGAAGATCATCGGCTGGTGGCTGCAGCTCTGTGGATCCGAGGTGGACGGAAGCATGGCAGGGCTCTGGCAGTTCTCAGGGTCAGTGGCAGAGTCCAGCAGGCAGGACGGCAGAGTGCAGAGAGGGTGAGACGTTCCTAGGGTTCCCACTTAGGAGAAGGCAACGCACGCCAGGACACACCCACCATCAGGCTGTGAGCTGATTGACAGGTCTGGTTCCACCCCTAGCTAGGAGAATCTAAAATCATCTAGCTACCACACTCTGGATATGATATGGAGGATCATATGAAGAAGGACCAAGATGAGAAACAGAGCTATGAAGTAGGAAACTGATGGTAGTCCATGAGAGAGGCAAAAGCTTGAATTAGACTGATGGCAGGAAATATTGAAAGAAGTGTGGATCCCTTGTTGTTCCCTTGTCCCTGGGTTTGTTAACACCTCTTCCCTTCCCCCCACCTCCCGCTCTCCCATGTCCCCCCGGAACTGTCAGTCCAGTTGTTTTCTCCTCTAGATTGTTCGTCCAGCCTGTCCTATCCAGACAGACCTGCGGAGACAACAACATGCACAAAAACAGGACAGAGCAAAACCAAGCAACAATGTGCAACAAAACAGCAACAACATCAAGCCACTGACAAAGAACAAATTAAAATATACCAAGAAAGAAAAGCTTGTAGTTAGTTCAAGGATCGCTGGCTTTTAAGAGTGTTTTCCAGTCCAGCCTGTTGGAGCACCATGCCCTGTCCCCAATATCCACCCTCATCATTCCCTGGGGATCTTGCTGCTCCCCTCCCCTGCTGTTCCGCTGCACTCCCCCAGTGCTTTGCCTCAGTGTGGCGGGATCAGATCGGGTGCAATTCCCACACTGTGTCTCTGGTGTTGTGCCCCGCAGGGCCATGGGTCAGTGAGGGGCATCATGTCTCATAGCTGGCCATGTGGTCCTCTCTGTGGACTGGCTGCTCTATTTGGGGTCATCGTCCTCAAGGTCTGGTGGGCCAGGATGTACTCCAGTCTCTCCTCCTCCCCCGTCATCTGCTCCTGTTTGCTCTGGTCAGTTATATCCTTCTCCCAGAGCTGCAGATTCAGTGCCATCCTTTGAAATAAATTCTTCTCGGGGGAGGGTCTCTGGTGTCTCTTACAAGGAAACAGACAACTACTATCCTTATCAGAAGGGAGTGGTCCCTACTTGTTGTGGGATAAACAGTGGTGTTTACTTGTTCCAGATGTCTGATAGCTCATAAAGAGAATGACTCCCAATGCACTCCCAATGACCTCCAAGTGTATAGTCATTCTCAAGCGGCTAAGTCTGGCATATATTTGGGGGAGACAGCTTGGGAGAAGTCCTTCTGTTTCCCACCAAGAAGTATATAGCTGTGAGATATGCTTTGGAATTGGAACTGATAATTTATGAACAAGTGATGAACATGAACTGGTGGGTTCAAATAAAGAACTGAGGGTTCATACACTGCCCCTACTGTGCAGCCTAGCCGTTAGGGCCGTGGGCAGAGCAGCCGCCACCAGGCAAGTCAGCTTCCAAAAAGCTCAGGGTGCCCCAAGGTCTGCAGGCATCCAGCAAGCGCCCTCCTCACAGCCAGGATGCCCAAAAGGAAGGTCCGCTCCGCGAAAGAGTGGGCTTGAAAGAAGGAGACAAAACAGAAGAGGCCACAGGAGAGGATACTTCTTCAGGTCAAAGTGTGAGCAAAAGGGGAAGGGGCACATAGGAAAACAGGCTGAAGTAACTAACCAGGAAACTAAAGACTTACCTGCCCAAGTCAAGAAATGCAAAAGGAAGAAAGTCCAGCCTCTGCTGAAGCAGGAGGAAAAGAAGCCAAGTCTGATTCATGTGTACCTACCATGTCTCATCCGTGGACCCTGTTATCTTACTTCTTGTACAATCCAGAGGAATATTTTCATCAACCAGTTTGTGAATGCAAGTTTTTTCGTAGCTCTAGAAATATTTTTAAGGAGGCGGAAATTCCACTTTGTCACATTTTTGGAAGTGTAAATGCCTTTTCTTTTTAAAGATGTGAAAAATTTTACTGTTTTTATGATTTGACTGTCTTGGGTATCAACATTCTGTGGAAGGCGGGGGTAGGGGAGGAGTAGGAGTAGGGAGGGAGTTTTTGTATCCCTGGTACAAAGTATACATTATGGCAATTTGGAGTCAGTGTCATGCATCTGTATGACTTAAACTTTTGTCTCCATGTTGTTGTTTTTAATAGAATTGTGTCTGAAAATCATTCTGCCATCATGGCTCTCATGTCAGAGCCGTGTGAATTCTGTAACACCTGTGGCTGTGGTAGTCTAGTTTTCCCGATCACTTTGTTATGTGCTGTGAAGGGTCAAACATTTGAGTGTATAGTGTGTGTGACATTAAATTGTGAATTACTGGTACTGAAGATGTAGCAGCTTACCAATATCTGAAGGTAATGATACCCTCTTTTAAAAAATTGTCTCCAAATTTAAAGCTGGAAAGTCACTGGAATTTAGAAAAAAAAGTGCGTCCTACTTGCCATTTTAGGATTTCATTACATGGATTAAAAATTGTGAGCAAATTGTTCATAATGTCTCTGTATTGATTTCAGAACAACCCATAAAAATGCCAGTTACAAAAAAACCCAAAAAACAAACAACAACGGAGGAGAGTGATTCCCATTTGTGGTCTGGGAACTTCAATGGATTGTGGGATCATTTATTAAGAAGGGGCAGTCAAATTTGGAAAGGACCAGAATCGTACTGATGATTGTGTTTTGTAGAAGAAATAGTAAGGTTGATAATGTTGAGGGATTTAAAGACAACTAACCATATACATGAATTTAGAAGGCAATTGTATGCATAAGTCTAAACTAAGGGGCAGATAGGACCTGTTATATATTCGATAGTTTCATCCTGTAGATGAGATTTAAAACCAAAGGAATGAATGTAAGAAACTGTTAAGACAATGAAGATAAGAAAGATGGAGAAAGCTTGAAACAGTGCTCTGAGTTGAATGCCTGAGAATAGGAATAAAAAGGGAGATGTGGTATCCCCAAAGCAATGACTCCCCATCTTTGTTTCCAAGGCTCACTTAGGTTGGGCAAGTATTAGGACTTTATTTCTCTTTGTGGTAGAGTATTATTTCGTCATATGTATATACCACATTTTACTTAACCATTCTTCTGTTCGTGACTGTTTGTGCTATTTCTGTCTTTTGGCAATTGTGAAGTACACTGCAAGGAACATTGATGGCTACTTGTCAGTTTGAGTTTCACATCATCTGTGTATATGTCTAAGCGTGGCATTGCTGGATTATGTACCAGATGTGTGTTTTCCCTTTGAGTGCAAGCCAAATTGTATTTCCAGGTTCTATCTCCCACAGCACTCTCTACTTTGCTCCTGAGCTCTGTAATCTAATGCACTGCAGAACTCACAGATAATGCTTATAGGGATGAGGTTTATTAGGGACATTAATAAGTTTTGATTCAGGTGAGAAATGCTCAAGACACCGTTGTTTAGTCTGGGCAGTTTCTTTTTTGCCATAACCACTCTCTGGTCCTCACCCTTTTGGCTGATCTTTGCCCTACTCTAGCAGTAATACAAAGCTCTTTTGGGGCTGTCAGAAAATGCCCCAAAGACATGCCACTGCATTATAAACCTCACCCTGAAAGAACTCAGCTCTAGCCCAGTGATTTAGCAAACCCATCAAGCCCAATTAAGTGCCCAGAGGCATCTTACTCTATAAGCAACTTCTTGCCCCAAAGCATCCAGCTTTACTTGTTCAGTGGGCTGACTCGTGCTCTGGTTCCTGGCTTTGCTATTGCTGCACCTCTGCCACTCCCCTCCTGTCAAAGCTGTTACTTGTACCAAGCAAGTTCAAAACACAAGGATCTCAGGATTCAATGGACACATACCACTCCTGCCTCCTCTGTCTTCCTGGTAATCTTGCATCTCTTCTATTGCTTCTAAGCTTGCTATTTTATATCCAGGAATATGGCAGTCACAATGAACTCCTTTAGCAATCTCTCATACCTCAGTCCTACAGTACAGTAAGTAACTCCCCCTACTTTCTGATTCATACCCATCAGAGAAGAAAAGTTTGTGTGGTGGGAGCAGCAAAAGCTATAGCTGGAGGAGCCATATTGAATGCACTGCCACACCTCTACAATTTTGTATTCCCACCAACATTGATGGATGACAGCTCCAAATTCTCCACATCAGCACCAATATTGGTAATTTTCCAGCATTTTAGTCTTTGTAATCTAATTTTAGCCATAATTCAAATGCACCCTTTAAATATATGGCTAAAATTAGATAAAAAAGAACAAACAGACAAACTGGAAAATAATGAAGGTTTGTGAAGATAGGGAGAAATTAGACCCCTGGTGCTTGATCATGGTCCTGGAGAAGAACATTGAAAGTTCCATAGACTGCCCAAAGAATAACGAGATCTTTCCTGAAAGAAGTCTAGCCAGAATGCTCCTTGGAGGAGAGGATGGTAGACTTTGTCTCCCATACTTTGACCATCTTATCAGGAGAGACCAGTCCCTTGAGAAGGACATCAGGCTTGGCAATGTAGATGGCAGCCAAAAAGAGGAAGACACTTGATGAAATGGATTGACACAGCGTTTGCCACGTAGGTCTCAAACATAACGGCAGTGGTGGGAACGTGCTTGTTTCTGTTCCCTGTGAGTTAGAGCTGCCTTAATGGCACTAAGCAACAACAACAACAACACAAATTCTAGCTATTCCTGTGGGGTTGAAGGAGTATTCCCTAGTGGGTTTGGTTGGCATTGCCCTAATGGAATTCCAAACAAAAGAGTTGAGCCCCTGGAAATGACATCATGCTTGCTAAGTAGAGGATCAGCGAAACAGAAGATTCCCTGCAAAATGAATTGACACAGTGGCTTCAAAGAAGGCAGTTTTGAGAACGGTATTGGCCTTGGCAGTGTTTTGTTTTGTTGTACATTGGTTCGCAATGAGTTAGAACCGACTCCATGACACCTCATGACAACAATAGAGCCTTGGTGGCCCCATGGTTAAGAGCTTGATTGCAAACTAAAAGTCAGCCAGCTGCTCCCTGTAAGAAAGGTGTGGCTGAGTGTTTATATAAAGGTTAAAGCCTTGTAAATACTGTGAGGCAATTCTATTTTTTACAATAGGCTTGCTATGAGTTGTAGTCAACTTTTCTGTGACAGTTTTTTAAATTGTAAATCACTGGTGGTGGTACATGCTGTCAAGTCATTTCCAACCCATCGCGATTCCATTTGCAATAGAACAATACATCCCAGTTCTGTGCCACCCTCATAATTGTTGAGCCATCGATGCTTTAATGTACTTAATAAAACACAGGTAACCATCTTTCCGGTATTCTCTGCTTTGAGTCAAGCTCCATCTGACATCAGCAATGATATCCCTTGTCTTATATCCTCTTCTGGATGTGGCCTGAATCTCTAATAGCTCCCTTTCAATGTATAGCTGCAGCTATTGTGGACGATCTTCAGCAAAATTTTACTTGCAGGTAATATCAAGGATATTGTTCTATAGTTTTAGCATTCTTTCAGGCCACCTTTCTCTGGAATGGATCTTTTCTTGTCACCAGGCCCTGTAGTGTCTTCCCAATTTCCTAGCACATTTGAGTGAGAGCTTCCATTTGCTTGATGAAACATTTTCATTAGTCTTTCATCAATTCCTGAAGCCTTGGTTCTGGCTAATGATTTCAATGCAGCTTGAACTTCTTCCTTCAGTATAATTTAAAGGACCAGTGACATTTAATATATTTTCATGTACTTATTACTCTTTGTATATCCTTGTCAAAATGGCTATTGAGGTTGCTTACCCCTTTTGGAATGTGTTGTCTTTTTATGTTGTAGGACCTCTGTACAATTCTGGATATTAAACCCTTGTTCAATATGTGATGCCCAGTCGTCTTTCTTCTGTTTATGTTGATGGAAAATTTGGCCACAGATAATGGTGATGATTGCACAACATGATTCATGTGATGAATGTCACTCAATACATATGTGAGTTTTGTTGAGTTAGCAAAAGTTGAATTATCTATCTATCTATCTATCTATCTATCTATCTATCTATCTATCTATCTAATTTTTTGACTTTTACTTTAAGCTTAATTTACTCCCGAGCCATACGTGTTGCTTCTTTAGTTTATTCTGGGATATCTTTTATCTTTTTCATCTGTACAACCTCATTTTATGGTTTAAGAACAATTTGTTTCTTTTCAGTAAGGATCAAGTCAGTGTGGCAGGGAGAACTCATGCCTGGTGTGATCTGACCATGAGCTCTGGAAGTCCAGCAGCACATCTTGGAGCTTTGTTCACTTGGATGTGCTCAATGACCAGAGAATCCAGAGCTAACGCCGACTCTGCATTTTTAAGCATTGGCAGCAAAAACTCAGCACTCTTTTGGGGCCTGTGACCCTGACTCCAGCCCCACTGTTTGGCATGGGCAAACTCTACACCATTGTAACATTGGAAAGGAACACACTACTTCGGTAGTAAAGTGACATCTTTCAAAGATTTGGTGTTTTTCTGGATATGCATACCCTTGATGGCCTGGACAGATTCATGGATATTTTTAGAATGGACTCAAAGATTTAACCCTCTTGATTTGCATTAATTTTGGGGTTTTCTGGGTCAAGTGAATAGCAAACCATTTTGACAGATCACCTCAGGCCACTATGGGAAGAGCACATTATTTACACATATTTTTACAACAATTTTAAAACAGCCAGAGAAGAATAGTTCAGCCCATCTGTAGGCAACTGGACATCCCCTTATAGAAGGGTCTCAGGGAGGAGATGAGCCAGTCAGGGTGCAGAATAGCACCAATGAAACATACAACGTTCTTGTAGTTCTTTAATGCTTCCTCCCCCCCACTATCATGATTCCAGTTTTATCGTACAAATCCGGCTAGACCACAGGATGTACACTGGTACAGATCAGAGCCGGAAACACAGGGAATCCAGGACAGATAACCCTCTCAGGACCAATAATGAGAGTAGCGATACCAGGAGGGGAAGGTAGGGGAGAAAGGGAGAACCGATCACAGTGATCTACATATAACCCCCTCCCTGGGGGACAGACAACAGACAAGTAGGTGAAGGGATTCATTGGACAGTGTAAGACATGAAAAAAATAATAATTTACAAATTATCAAGGATTCATGAGGGAGGGAGGGGAAAAATGAGCTGATACCAAGGGCTCAAGTAGAAAGCAAATGTTTTGAGAATGATGATGGCAACAAATGTGCTTGACACAATGGATGTATGTATGGATTGTGATAAAATGATTTAAAAACAAAAGAAAGAAAATGATGATGGCAGCATATGTACAAATGTGCTTGACACAATGGATGAGTGTATGGATCATGATAAGAGATGTAAGAGCCCCCAATAAAAGTATTTAATTAAAAAAGAAAGAATGAATGAAAGAAAGAAAAGCGAGGGCAGCCGTGTGAGATGCTTGCTTAGAGGCCAAGGGAAACGCGAGCTGCAAAGTGACCACAAATTTAGCAGGATGAGAGTGATCTGTGTTATCATAACATTATGGGAGACATCATAATAACTGTTTAGTTTAGACAATTTACAGATGGTTAGCTAAAACAAGAATTTCAATGGTATATGCTAATCTTCACTAGAGATGCAGAGTGTTCTCAGATACCATGTTGCTGACAAACCAAGGTTCTATAAGAAACAGGCTTACAAGAATTTTATTGACTCTTGGGTTCTTGGGATTTAATGATTTGCAAATCAGTGGCATTTTCTGGGGGAATTTTACTCTCTACATTTCTTGGTGATCATGGGTTTGGATTAAAATGCACCAGCTATTTAGGGGGTGGGGAGTGGGAGCACTGGATGAAGTTCTGTTTTAAAGTGTTGTACATTTATCACTGTGGTGCACTGCACTCTGGAAACCATCCCTCCTTCTAACAGCGAGAAGCGGGGAGAATCCCATCAACTACGTTCTGCCCCGGGAACACGTGGTCTCTCCAGAAACACAGGGCCGATCTTATAGTCACAATGACTTAGTTTGGGACACTGGTTAAGTGTTCTCATCAATGAAGTGGGACTAATAACCCCAGCTTTTCAGAGCTTGGGTAAGGACTTCATATAACATAACAAAAGTACTTGGAATAAAACAAGTACTCAATAAATGGTGAGTACAATTGTTTTTGTTCAAAATACATATTCAGCATTTTTTGAATACTTAATTTGTTATCCTGGTTTATAGCTTGTGTACACATTATTAGCCCATGATGTAAAAATACTTCCCCATGACATATGCCTCTTGCAAACTGAATTTTCTTTTTGATTTTGGAGATTAGTACACATTTGTCATCAATTTTTACCATATTGTAATATATGAAAGTTTATGACCTTCACTTGATAATGGATTAGCATATTTTTGTTCTATTCCTATTAAAAAGAGAGTATTTCCCTTGAACTTTAATAAAAATCAGCTCTTTGATAAGATAGCATGTTTGATTGCATAATGCTATTCACAGCCAAAGATTAACATTTCCTCATTAGAATTCCAGAGTATTTGCAGGGGAAGTATGAGCCAAGGACCAAAAATATATATTTTTAATCATTTTATTAGGGGCTCATACAACTCTTATCACAATCCATACACACATCAATTGTGTAAAGCGCATTTGTACATTCATAGCCCCTTTTTAAAAAAAAATTATTTATTTTTGGACCAAAAATATTAAGTTTATATTTGTGCTTTGGGGGCAGTACTTAATAACTTCCCTTTCACAATGAAAGAAGGGAATACTAGAAATGAAGTTTTATTTCCTGGCTTCCACTTGCCATAAGGAGACACTTCCCCCACCCCTAAGATAACGTGTGGCATGTAACATAAACAGAAAAACAAAAACACAACCAAATCAGATGCTATGGCATTTGTGGTAGTTACATGAACTCATGTCAACTTTAGGATATTAAGAGAAGGGCTGGAGTCTAGCCTGGCAATCAGGTCACAGCCTAAAGATGCCTCCTTTTGGGAGTGACTTTCTCATGAGGATTCTGGGAATTTCCTCTCTTTCTCCATGGAGGAGGGCCACACTCTCTCTCTGCTTCACTTTCCTGCTGTTGAGACACTCAGCTGGAGGAGCCAGTGCTGAGATGCTTCCACCAGCATTGGATCCACAGGACTTTTTAGACACCAGCCTGTGATCTTCCTACACCTGGCATCATTGCATGTGCTGAGTGAGTCTGCAGAGGAATTTATGGACTAGTGTCAGACATATGGGCTAATCTCAGACTTAGCGACTTTTTCTGGACTCAGCTAGAATGCTTTCACAATATACAATTGCTTTTTGATATAGAGCTCTTTCTTATAGACATATGTACATATCTCTGGATTTGTTTCTTCAGTCATTCCAGTCGAACACAGAGTTGTTTTGGACTCAAAACTTTAATCCTTTCAAAGCAGACTCTCACAATTTTTTCCCCAACAGAGTGGCTGTGAGTTCAAATGGTTGATTTTTTTTTTTTTTT
>NW_022111306.1:1837517-1853030 GCF_000313985.2 Echinops telfairi
TTCACCTTCAAGCCTTTAAGACCCCAGATGCTGTATCTTTTGTTACCCATGCACCATCAGCTTTCTTCACCACATTTGCTTATTCACCCGCTTTGTCTTCAGTGGTTGTGTCAGGAAGGTGAGCATCATAGAATGCCAATTTAATCGCAAATTTTTGATCTTTTGACTAGCAGTCAAATGCCTAACCACTGGTCCACCAACACTCCACAAAAAGTAGGACATATTTCTAGCCAATACCACAAGACATTGCCAAGATAACAAGGCTGGACTATTGGGTAAAGAAGAAGCGAGTAAAGGAACTTTCACTATTTGCAGACGTTATGATTTTATATATTGAGAATCCCAAGCATCCACAATATGATTACTGGAAACAATAGCGGAGTTTGGTAGTGTAGTAGGATAAAAGATTAGCAAACAGAAATCAATTGGATTCCAATATATCAGTGATGGGAGCACTGACCAAAACATCAAGGAAACACCAACATTCACAATAGATTGCCATGCAGAAACTGAAATACTTAGGAATAAACCTAACTCCCCAAAACTAAACACCTGTATGAAGAAAACTATAGAACACCATTACAAGAAACCAGAAGGGAAAGGCTCAATATTGTGAAAATGTCAAGCGTATCTAAAGCAATATATAGATTTAGTGCAATTCTGATCCAAATCCCGGCATCATTCTTCAGAAGAGAAATGGAAAAGCTGATTACTAGCATCATGTGGAGAGGGAAGAAGCTCAGGACAGGCAAAGAACTCCTCAAAAAGAACCAAGTCAGTAGTCTTGCCCTACCTGACCTCAAAGCCTGCAATACAGGCACAGTGGTCCAACAGCCTGGTACTGGTATACAGAGAGATACATGGACCAACGGATCATGACAGAAACCCCAGAAATAAAGGAATCATCATCCAGATAACTGATTTTTGATAAAGCCCCAAAAAGCATTATGTGGGAAGCAGATGCCCTCTTCAATAAATGGTGCTGGAAAAATTGGATATCCAGGTTTTCAGCAGAAGAATGAAATAAGTCCCATATCTTACCCCATGCCCCAAAACAACCTCAAGGTTGCTCAAAGGCTTGAATGTAAAACCCAAAGTGATCAGGATGATTATTGAGAAAATTGGAACAAATATAAGTGCCCTAGTGCAGGGAACACCCAAGCTAATAGAGATAACAAAGGAAATATATACTCCTTAGATGACCTATTAAAATAAGCACTTGTATACATTGAAGGACTTCATTAACAGTGTTAAAGAAAAAAGAACCTACAGACTGGGAAAAGGTTTTCCTTTTTTTTTTTTTTTGGTATTATTCTGACAAACCTGTGACAATCATTCTCTTGTATTTCATTTTTGTTTGTTTATATGAGGGCATATCTTAGAGGTGTTATGAAGGGTGGAATTACCCGCTTGAGTTTGTGATACAAGTTTTTTTGTGCGTTGGTAAATGAAATCCAAGATTAATGATCCTATAGGGATAGCAAGTCAAACAAGGGTTTTGGGGAGGGGGTACAGAGGAGGAGGGCTTTCTAAGACAGATGATGTCAAGGTACCCAGGAAAAAATAGACTGCTTGAAAACCAATTATGGAAGCCATGGTACAATTCTGCATGGCAAGTTTGAAGGATGCAATGACATATCATTTGGGTTAATTCCCAAATAAAAATAAATTGAAAGAAAAACCAACCAAACACGCACACATAGATTCAGGAATAGGTTTGTTTTTTTTTTAAATCATTTTATTAGGGGCTCATACATCTCTTATCACAATCCATGCATACATCAATTGTGTAAAGCACATTTGTACATTCATTGCCCTCATCATTCTCAAAACATTTCCTCTCCACTTAAGCCCCCGGCATTAGGTCCACATTTTTCCCTTCCCTCCCCACTCCTCCCTCCCTCATGAGCCCTTGACAATTTATAAATTGTTATTTTGTCATATCTTGTCCTGTCCGACGTCTCCCTTCACCCACTTTTCTGTTGTCTGTCCCCCAGGGAGGAGGTCATCTATAGTTCCTTGTAATTGGTTCCCTCTTTCCTACCCACTCTCCCTCTACCCTCCCAGTATCACCACTCACACCACTGTCCTGTAGGGCTCATCCGCCCTGGATTCCCTGTGTTTCCAGTTCCTATCTGTACCAGTGTACATCCTCTGGTCTAGCCAGACTTGCAAGGTTGAATTCGAGTCATGGTAGTGGGAGCGGGGAGGAAACATTTAGGAACTAGAGGAAAGTTGTATTTTTCATCATTGCTACATTGCATCCTGACTTCAGTTCACACTAAATTTCAGCTCCCACTTAAGAACAATTGGTCCTTACATCATGGCCCTGCCCAATTCTCAACTTCAGGAAGGGAATACAGAGGGGTTGGGTGCTATAGCAAAATGTGACAAAGAGATTAGATGGTGCCTGGCTATAAAAGTAGCATCTGGGGTCTTAAAGGCTTGTCTCCAAACAAGCAACTATATAAATGAGATGTCAACCAAGTCCACATGGAAGAAGCACAGGATCATCAGTCACCGAAGGATTTGGAAGCCTATAATCTGAAGTTGAAGGAGGGATTAGTGTCAGAGCCTAATGTCTGAGAATCTGGTTTTCAGGAAGCTATGGGTGACAGCAGGAGCCCAGGATACAGGAAATAAACCTCTGGTTAATGGCTTCTATTCACAATCGAGGGCTGAAGGAAATACGCCACTAAGCTGTGTGCACTGGAGAGCTGAGTACAGAAGGTCAAAGGCATGAGCCTGATTTGAACAGTGACAACTTGTCAGCTGGTTCCCCCCGTGATGCATGCTGGACCTGATCTAGTTTTCAAAATTTTATATATTTTAGGGTTGTATGATTTTGTTTGTACATATTAGAGGGTACCTCAGAAGTGTTATGTCATTGGGCGTCACCCTGTTGAAGTGGTGGTATATGTTTTTTCATTTTTTGATATATGAAAACCAGGACCAATGAACCTATAGTGTCAGTCAGTGGAACAAGGGTTTTGGCAGGAAGGGGACACAGAGGTGGGGGCGGGGGGAAGGGGTGTCAATGTCAAGGGTCCAAATAGAAAAAGAATGTTTGGAAACTGATTGCAGTAGCAGATGTACAATTTTTCTGGATGTGATTGAACTATGGAATGATTTAACATATGTATTAATCCCAGTCAATAAAAAAGGAAAAAAAGATATATAAAACGAATGTGGCAAAAAGCTTGGTGATCATGGAATCTGAGTAATAGGCTAATGGAGGTTCATGGATTATATAGTCCATAGTTTGGCATGAGTTTGAAATTTTTCATAATTAAAAATAATCGTGTTCTCAGAAGCTTTCCTGAAATGACTATGGATATGTACAGGGGGAGGAATAAAGGAAGGAGTGTCTTGTTGATATTATAATAATTATAATTTCATTTTTAAATATTGATTTTAAGTGTTATTTTATGTAAGCACAAATTTCCAATAAATTAATTAACATTTCTTTTTTTTTTAAGTGGGCCATACCTATTTAAAATCACAAGTATAGTAGGTCTATTTTTGGCTATCTATGTACCTAGCATAAACATTAACAACAATAACAACAGCAAAAATTTAAAACAACACTCTGAGTATTCTAACAAAATAATGTAATATATAATACAAGGGGGCTTCAAAAAGTTAAATGAAAAATTCTGTTTCTTCTCATTCCACTTTTCTACAGATTTTTTCAAAGCTCCCTCATAGAGCTAAAGAACGGTATCCCAAACAACATGGGCTCTAAACTGTTTGGTGTGTTTTGCTTGTAGTTTGATTGGGGGGAGTGTTATGTTACAACTTTTACCCCTCTTTTTGCAATATTATGTATTGTCTTATATAACTATTTTCTAGATTAGGAGAAATGATTTGTGATAAATGTAAACTGGAGGTGAATTAAATAAATTCTCACTTTGAACAGGATTTGACCTAAAAGTTATTTGAATAAGTTTAGTTTGTTATTTGTCTTATTTTAATTTTGAAATAAAGCTGCTCTTCTGCTAAAGTTGAATGAACTCACTTTTTATTTTCTGTTTTCCCTAAGTGAAGTGGAGGTAAATTTTGATTTCTAAGAATTTTTCCAAAGAATTTCATTAATCAAACCATTTGGATATTTATTATTTATGTTTTAAGTGAACTTTTAGTAGTTAACTATGTGAATTCAATTTTAATTTTTCCCTCTTTCTACAGTTTGGAAGAACGGAAGTAATTGATAATACTCTAAACCCTGATTTCGTAAGAAAATTTATTCTGGACTACTTTTTTGAAGAAAGAGAGAATCTTCGTTTCGACTTGTAAGTTCTAGTAAACCTTGCATTTCTAAAAATTCCATTTTCAAGTAGTTTTAGAAATAGAGTGAGTATTATGATTGCACTGAATTCTAAATTACACTGTCAGTAAACAAAGTTCTATTCCGAGTGTGGCCCACGTTCATTCATCCTCATTGTTTTGCACTTTGTAGGTCTCTGCTGTGTACTTATTGAACAATTTAACTATGTAGAAATGCTGGACAGAATATGTGGATACCTTGTTAAACCGGCTCACACTTCCATAGCTTTCTTAGGAGTTTTACATGTACATATAAGTCAGGGAATTCCTTTACTAAACAATTGTATGAATATCAGAATTATTTTAAAAGACTAGTGTCATATTTTAAATAAATGAAAACAATCATACTACCACAGCTTAATGTATAAATGCTTTTTTGTAATTAATGCTATCAACACTTTTTAAAGTCATACTTTGTAATATTAAAGAATAAATTCTCTAGTGTTAATTATCTAACTTTTTGTTTTCCTGTAAAAGGTATATCATCATAAACCTGTAGCGCTTCTGTTTTAAAAAATCAGAATTCTTAAACCAGTCCCTTTGCTTTGAGAGTCTGAGGAGTTCTAAGTAGTCATTATATGTATCAAACAATATTTATTACTTTCCCCTTTGGTTTATTTCTTAGAAACGTCTTTCTAAATAATAGAAATGGGACTCAGGAGAAGAAAACATAACATAATATAATGTAATGTTTCATAACTCTGTTTACCATGGAGAGTGCACACAATATTGTTATTCAAAACTAGACATATAAATCAATTAGAATGTATATTAATGCTCCTTTTATTCTGTGCCTTCCTGTCATTTGTTTTTAAGGAGTTTTTATTTTTCACATCAGCATTGTGCCCCATTAATGTTTATCTTAAATCAGCTACCATTCATTATTATTAGTCCTTTCTCACTCCCTATCTCTCTCCTTTTTATGTATTGTTTTCTCTCTTTGCAAGAAATACACCTAAAATGATATATGTAATTAAAAATGAAAACCTCACCTTTGATTCTTATCCATAAAAGTCTCAATCACTGTGAATAATTCAGTGTCCCATTCTTACAACTATCTTGCCCTAAAGACACACATATAAGCTCTATTTAGCATATGAAAATCTCAGTAAATATTTTTCACTGAGCTTGTATTTTCAGCAGCTTTCTATGCTGGGAAATATACATGTATGTCATTTATTTAATAGCTGCCTGATTTCCATTGCTTGACAGAACTCTAATTTATTTAACCAAGTTTTTCTGATGGACATTTAGGTCCCTTTCATTTTTACTTTCCCATGTAATCTTGCAGTGAGCATGCCTAAACCAAGCCAAACTTATTACCATTGAGTCATCGCTGACTTACAGTGGCCCCCGAGGAGTCTCTGAGACTGGAACTGGTTATGGAGTAGAAAATTCCTTCTTTCTCACGCTGAGCTGCTGGTGGTTTGAAAATGCTTACCATGCAGATCGCTGCTCAGTGCGTAACCACTACACCACCAGTAAGCACACTTGCATGCAATTCTGAAATCTTGTATATATTTTTTACCTTTGGAGGATAAACTGATCAGGGAGCTTTGGTGACTCATTAATTAAGTGCTAACCAAAAAGTTGATCACTGGAACCCACCTGCCATGATCCAGTAGAAAAATAGGGCTGTTTGCTTCCCAAAAAAGTCATCTTGGAAACTCGATAGGGTAGTTCTACTCTGTTCTATAGGGTTACCGTGGTGAACCCACATTGACTCAATGGCAACAGAGGTTGGTTTAGTTTAAATGACTCCAAATCAAATGTTGGACAGAATTGTTTGGACAAACCTCTGGTTCTAATCTTTGACACCATCTTCGAGTTCTTTTTTTTAAAAAATTAATTAATTAATTTTCACCTTCAAGTTCTTATCAACATTATTTTTCTGAGGCCTGATTTTTAGCTCTGCTCAGAGCCTTCATTCTCTTTTGTTTGGCTGTCATTTGATGTCCTGTTTCTGTCATCACCATGAGCCCCTCTTGCCAGGTCACTGTATTTTCCCTTTTCGCACACTGGTGCCTCAGTAAGCCTTCTAGCGATTCATCTCCTGGCCCTCATGATCGTGGTACTCAATAGAATGATAACAGCCAAATGTTAGCAATAAGGCAGGTCAACAAAAGTTGGAGGAGCCGTGAGAGTCAATCTGCCCAAGAGAGGAGAATTAACAAAGAGTTTACATGCACAGGACTAATGACCCACACAAACAACCACAGCCTTCTCTAGCCTGAGATCAGAAGAACTAAGCGTGTCCACTGACCGCTAACAACCAGGGACATGGTGGAAGGAATCGGTGAGAATGGGAGTAAAACAGAAGGGAACCCAATTCATAAAATGATCATACTGGATGGACTAAGACTGGAGGAACCCGGGAGAATATTGCCTTAAGACACCTTTTTAACCTGCTACTGGAGTTCACCATTCAGTCAAATAATAGCTTGGCCTGTAAAATCATTAATAGTACCCGAGAGGAATGTGATTCTTTGAACAATTAACTACATGAAATCCAGTAATTATATGAAAACAAAATGGAAAAAAAATGCTACCTTTGCTTGAAAGCAAAGAGTAGAAGTCAAGGAGAGGTAGAGAAAATGGAGGGACGGAAAGAGGGAGGGATGGTGGAAACAGGGAGAGTGAGGAAGCAATCAATGGCGTGGAATATAAAATTATGTATAAATTGTTGAAAACTATTTGCAGTGCAAACATTTATCTAAAATACAAGACAGTGTTTAAAACTTTACATTTTCTGCTTACACAGACTAATAAACATCTGCTCATCTCTGCTGAAGGGGAAGCTGTGGAAGCTAATAGATTCTTTTTAATTTAATTTTTAAAATTTATTTTTTAATAGTTTTATTAGGGGCTTGTACAACTCTTATCACAACCCATACATACATCAATTGTGTAAAGTATATTTGTACATTCATTGCCCTCATCATTCTCAAAAAATTTGCTCTCCACTTAAGCCCATGGCATCAGCTCTTCTTTTATTCCTCTCCCTCCCCGCTCCCTCATGAGCCTTTGATAATTTATAAATTATTATTTTGTCATATCTTGCCCTGTTTGATGTCTCTCTTCACCCACTTTTCTGCAGTGGGCTGGAAAGGGGGAACCGATTACAAGGATCTACATGTGATCTCTTCCCTGGGGGGTGGACAACAGAAAAGCTAATAGATTTTAAGTGACATAAAATGTAGTAGAGCAGTCAAGAAATTGACAATACTGTTCAGGCATCATTTAAGAAAAATTGACAGACTAGTGAATCCAGATGAGCATAGGAGGGGGTACCCTCCAAAAAAATACTGGGAAAAACCTCCGATGGGCAGAGCTTTTATTGTACACAGCTTTCCTCTAGGCCAGCAGCAAGCATCTAGCAACTCAAGCTGAGTTAGTGCACCCAGTGGAGAAGATCTATTTTGAAGATGATATGGCTGTAAAAAACAAACAAACAAAGCTTTGGAAAAAAAATTCCATGTTTTTAGTGGTACCCCTTGTATACTAAGTTAGGGAGGCAAGCTGTTATTTATATCAGATAGTTGTCAAACTTACTAGGAATGTTTAACATGGCAAAGATGTTATATAGGGCACCAATAGAAATTAGAGCAGTTTCCTACTGTTTGATTATAATTTGATAACATTGCCAGTGAATGCTAAAGATAACTAAATGACAACAAATCAGAAAACACAATTTTAATACAGTCACTGGTAGAATATGGAATGAAGCAATATATATGTCATATGTTTCTGTTGGTAATAGATTCCCATTGTTAGTAAAGTGAAGGAAGTAATTATCGAAGCTCATGAAGCTAGAGAGTTAATATATGATTTGTGAGCACAGACAAAAAGAAATGATTCTGTGCTAGCAATAATACCCATTGATATTTATAGACTGCTGTTGACTTACTCACATACCTAACTATTTGGTCCACCAACAATTTTATGACGTGGATTTACCATGCGTTATTTACATGATAAAATTGAGGCATGGAATGTTTGATTACCTTGTTCTAAGGATTTGGGCTGTTCAGTGATGAGCCAAATTTTTACCAAAATAACCCCCGGTTGGAAAAATAAACTAGATTCCCCCTGCTTATATAACATTGGTGATTGTATGTGTTAGAAATACTCTACTGTACATTGCATATGAAATAATAATGAAATATGTCTAAACTATCTACATATTAAAAAAGTCAACAAGCATGTTAAGGACTCATGTGCTGGGGACAGCACCAGGTTGTATTATTGCATTTTTATCTTTGTGTGACAAGAAAGAGTGGAGCCAGAACTTCATGAGACAGCCTTGTTTTTCTAGCTCTTGTAAGTTTTCCACTTTTGACAGTGTGCAGTCTGACCACTTTTCCATGGCTCTTTTATTAGAGGAAAATATTTTCACATTCTGGTTTCTGCAGGTTTTATTCTGTAGACAAATACATTTCTTGGCTTATAATATCAAATTATGATTTTAACAAAATGTATTGAATAAATTCATCAATGTTAGACTTTAGGAGTATTTAAAAATTTTACTGCCATAGATTACACTTTAATCAATCATGTATTTGTATAATGTATGTGTATATATTTAGGTGTATATGTGTGTAGTTATTTCCTTAAAGTTAAACTCATAAAGGTAGAATTATTATCGATATGAATATTGCCGAGATTTCCGACTGATGAATATGGTACCGATTTATTTGTTCATCACTGTTATATGGGAGGGCATATTTTTCTGCTTCCTTACTGAGTGATGTCATTTAAAACACAAACAAAACCTTTGCTAAATTGCTAAACATAATATCCTCCCAGTTTTATAATTTCTAAAATTACTGGTGATATCAAATATATTTTTTTATCTTTGTATCCTCATTTGTAATTTTCCCTTTATGAATTGCTTGAGTAGATTATTCTTTGTATTCCAAAAGCACAATAACTAATATAACATCGAATACATTCTAGATATTATTCTAACAGAATGTGATATGCATTATATTTAATAAAAATATAAATTTATTTCATATCACAAGAAATGTAGTTAGTAAGTTACCATCCCTGTTTAGAGATGAGAAACGCCAATCACTTGATCCGTGGTCTGCACTTATTCTCAAATAGGACATCTTTAGTATACAGTGAAATAGCTAAGATATATGAAAAAGCTTGAATTTAAAAAAAATCATTTTAATGGGGTCTCGCACAATTCTTATCATAATCCACACATACATCCATTGTGTCAAGCTTGATATCTGCTCATTTTCCCCCCTTCCTCCCCGCTCTCCCTCCCTCATGAACTCTTCATAATTCATAAATTATTATTATTGTGTCATATCTTACACTGTCTGATGTCTCCCTTCACCCACTTTTCTGTTGTCCATCCCCCGGGGGTTATATGTAGATCTTTGTAATCAGTTCCCTCTTTCTTCCCCACCTTCCCTCCACCCTCCTGGTATTGCCACTCTCAGCACTGGTCCTGAAGGGGTCATCCGCCCTGGATTCCCTTTGTTTCCAGTTCCTATCTGTACCAGTGTACCTCCTCTGGTCTAGCCGGATTTGTAAGGTAGAATTGGGATCATGATAGTGCGGGGAGGAAGCATTTAAGAACTAGAGGAAAGTTGTATGTTTCATTGTTGCTACCCTGCACCCTGACTGGCTCGTCTCCTCTCCGTGACTCTTCTGTAAGGGGGTGTCCATTTGCCTACAGATGGGCTATGGGTCTACACTTTGCACTCCCCCTCATTTACAATGATATGATTTTTTGTTTAATTCCCTTACTTACCCTACAAACTGTGACATAGGAGAATAACTTCTCTCACTTGAATCATGTTAATTATTAAAAACTAGTTTTTTATATTTTCACATTCTCATTTAATTGTCGTAAGAGTTCACAGTTATATTTTAAAAAGCAAAGAAAAAAGAAATCATTTAAATGAGAAAAAAAGTCAAATCTGTTTACAACGAAGTGCACCTTTTCTCTCCCCTTCAAAGTCTGGACCCTCTTTCCGCCATGTGCCAAGATCATCAGGTGCCTCAGTCACACGTCGGAGGGAGGAGTGCCAGGCATTTGCTCTTCTCCTGGTGCTACTCTGCATTGCAAGCGCCCGAAAAGTAACTGAGCCGTTTGAGTGAAAGAGGCAATTCAGTGGTTTCTGTAACTGGAAAGGAAATGGAAGAAAGTCGTTGGAGTCCAGGAAACCATGTCAGCAATTTGGATTTCAGATTAAAATCCAAAGTCAGGGGTGCCTAGTTGTTTTTTCCTCTTTTCTCAGTCTGCTTATTCTCTCTATCTCCATCCCCACTTCCTCTTTTCTCTCCTCCTTGCTATTTCTTCTCTGCTTGAATTTATTTTATGGATAGATGCTTCTCTCTCTTAATTTCTATCACTCCAAGGGAAGTACTTTGCAAGGTCAAAAGCAAGAGGTATTTGGATATAGAACTGATATCGTTAAGTCCCTTGCTTATCTTACTCATTGTAGTGGAGAGACTAAATAGGGCATTGCTCAATGTTCCTGAGCTCTTAGGATGCACTTTCTAGGACTTTCATGTTACATTATCTTCCAGTGGCCACCCAGGGTGGGCCTCCAGGTTGGTTTTGCCACTCAGCAGCGTCTGACTGGGGAACCAAGGGAGCCACGTGCTGGCCTCATCCCTAGTAGACACTGTAGATTTTGAGTTCCTCTTCATTTTGGCTTTGAAGAAAGAATCTTCTTCCTCCCTTATCCCATGACCCACCTTCCACTTCCCCCAAAGTAGGGAGTAGCCTTTCACTTTATCAGTGCTGCAGTCCTCATCAGTCCAACGACCAATTTCAGGCTTTGAGGAGTGGGGTTTGCCGGCAGACAAGTGACTCATCAGCCATTCTAGCTAAGCAGGAGAGAATACTGAGCATGTTTTGTATCCAGTGTTTAGTCTTTGCTGTGATTCTAAAAACACAGGTAGGTTCCATTCAGTCTTTGTTACTCTTTAGAGGAGATGTGCTCTTTAGGAACCAAATCCGTTACTGCCAGTTAAGTGCTGTGGATGTTTTTTTGACTGCTGTGGAGTCCGCCCTGACTCCAGGGGCTCGAACAATGAAACGAACCACTGGTTTTTGCAACTATGTCACCCTTTCTTCCTAGTCTGTCTTCATCTATGATTTCTGCTGAAATCTATTCACAATAACAGCAACACAGATGAGAGATGGGTGGTGGCTGCACATAAGGTGCCTTGTCTGGCAATTGATAAACTGTCAAATATAGGTGGCTTGAAAAATTGGATCCCCATCTGCAAAAGAGTGAAACAGGACTATGCCTCACCTCATGTTCAAAAATGAACTCAGATAGATTAAAGTCATAAATATAAGCCCTAGGACCATCAGGATCATCAATGAAAAAATAGGGACAAACTTAAGGGCCCCCATACAAGGCATAAATACACTATTTAGCAAAATGGAAAACACCCATGATACAAAAGACAAAATAGAGGACTGAGACCTTCTAAAAGTACAACATTTATGTAAGTCAAACAGTTTCATCAAAAGAGTAAAAAGAGAACTCATAGATTGAGGAAAATATTTGTCAACGATATAGCCTATAAAGAGCTAGTTTCTAAAATCTATAGAAACCTATAACATTTTAGTAGTAAGAAAACCATAAATAAACCAACCAAAAATGAGCACAAGGCAGGAATAGACAATTTACTATAAATGGCATCCAGGTGGCCGACAGTCACATGGATAAATCCATTCATTAGGTGTAAAGGAAAAATAAATTAAAACAATGATGAGTTACCACCTCATCCTGACACTCTTAGCACAATTTTAAAGCAAACAAACAAAAAATAAATGCTGATGAGGATATGGAGAGGTTACCGTGGCTATGCATTGTTGGTGGGATGGCAGAACTTTTCTACTACTGTGTAAATCAGTATGGAACCTTATTTGAACAAATACTAATCTACTAATCCATTATGGTATTAGCAGAGATGCACTCCATGTTTCTCACAACACTTGCTATAGTATCCAAAGGATGGTATCATCAAAAAACTAAACAAACCCTGTCTTTAGAAGTATGGGTAAACAAACTCTGGTACATGCAGGAACAGAATATTATGCCTTAAAAACAAGACAAAACAATGACGAGTCTGTCAAATACTTCATGACATGGACAGAATTGGAGGACATTATCCTCAGCAAAGATGGTTACTTTTATAAAGACAAATATTTCATGTCACCAATATCATAAAGAAACAAAAAGAATGAAATGGTTTCCACTCAACAGGAAAAGACTTTGAAGATAATGATGAGGCCGGGGCAGGTAGATTTTTCCCAGGTGAAAATCACAGAGTAGCTTTCAGAGTGCATTGAGATACTGAAAAGGGCATTGCAATAGCAGTAAAATGGGTGGCATCAAGTAAAACACACACACACACACACACACACAGCCATGACGTCAATTCTGACTCATAGCAACCTTAGATAACAGGGTTTCTGAAGCTAAATCTTTACAGGAGCATACAGTCTCATCTTTTTCTGGTAGATCAACTGGTGGGTTTGAACTGCTGACCTTGCAGTTAGCAGACTGATGCTTATCCCAATGGCTCTTTAGAATAACATTAGAAGGTAATTAATTGAGATTTGGGAGCATGAGAAATCTAAGCATAGCAATGGGATTGATAGCCTTCATATCCTGAACAAACAGGGAATATAAGGGTGTTACAAGGGGCCCGTAATCCTTAGAAAAGAAATCCTAAATGATAGGAAGTAGTGGCTTCATTGTAGGGCTCAAACATAACAACTAGTAGGGGATCACGGGACCAGGCACTGTTTTGTTCTGTTAGACACACGGTCTCTGTGTTAAAATTGACTCCATCACACTTAGCAGCAGGAGCAATCGTGTCTCTTCAGCGTGTTCTTTAAATGGATATCGAGGGAGTGTCATCCGATGCCGCTGATTGTGACTCATGGCGTACTGTAGGGCACAGTCGAAGGACTCTGTAGGGCTTCTCACTATACATCTTTACAGACAACTTCATCTTACTCTATGGACTGGCTAGGGGGCTTAACCCACTGACCTTAAGGTCCGCAACTAAATTCTTAATCCATTGTGCCATGAGGGATCCTTGTTAAGGGTTTCAAAAATTAAACTCACTGCCATCAAGCTGAGTCTGACTCGTAGCTGAACTAAAGGGACAAGACGGAACTGCTTATGTGGGCTTCTAAGATGGTCAGTCTTCATGGGGGGGAAATCTTTATGGCAATAGAAAACCTTATCTTTCTCCCATGGAGAGACTGGTGGCTTCAAACTGATGGACTTGTGGTGTCAGTTCATTGTGTAATCCATCATACCACTAGGGCTGTCTACTAGAATTTAATGGGTTCTTTTGATAGAATTATAAGCTCAGGTGAACAGTATTGGGCTATTGTTGATTTACAGAATAAAGAAACTTTAAACTTATCAAATATCAGAATTGCTAACTGAGAATATTTTAGGGCTTTTATTTTGTTTTATATAAGTAAAAGATGCACTATGAATTGTACCATTGACATATATATCAGAAGATTATGGGAAACCTAAATTTGTTGAATTCTCTCTCCATTATCTTATTATTATTATAATTACATGTGTGTTTTGAAAAATACTGACATTTTCCCCGAGCTGTATTTTTAGGAAGTAATTTGAATTTTGTGGTTTAATCTTATAGGTATGATGTGGATTCAAAGAGCCCCAACTTGTCCAAACATGTAAGTTTCATATTCATATAAATTTTCATTTTTGTTTAAAAATCATGATCATGTAATATGAATTATAATATTTGATGGACTGTGATTGGTAGTTATGGTTTTTAATATTAGTTTTTATATTCACAAATTTTCAAGAATGCAATTAAATCATAAAAGTAAATGGCATTATTAAAGGATTTTAGGATAACATTTTGGGGAGAAGTCATTAAAACTTATTGCCTGTCACAAGTGAAATGGATTTTTCTTCTCCATCCTTTCCTTCACCTTCTATTTTTTTAAAAAAAGTGCTGAAAGGTATTTGAAGTTGTATACGTTAAATAAGATTGCTAACCTCTCTCCTTTTGAGAGACATTACTTCTGAGACAATAGGAAGTTCTATAATGTGGGTAAAAGAATATGTTATATTGTCTTCCTTATAATTAATTTGTTCAACATTAGATATTTTTAAAAATATTGCCTAATGCCCAGTGCCATACCAGTATCTGAAGATATAGAAAAAATAGATAAAGTTTCTGCCCTGAAGTTTCAGGGCAGAAAGATTTACAGGGCTGAGACTAGACATTTAATTAAAGCTTGCCTTACACAAGTTTGCTCTGGATGTTTTCTGAATATTATTGGGAAAATCAGCAAAGGAGTCATATACTTGAGTCAAAATTGCTTTGTTGCAAGGAAAGAAACTACATTTACCCTATAGGAGCAGCTCATACATGTGAATTATAACGTCCTCTTATCAGAACTGGCACTTGGACAAGGACATGGGACCTGAAAGAGGACTGAGAGAAATGTTCTATTTCTTGCTCTCTGCACGGGGCCACATGTTCTCTAGATGATGTGTGTTCTCTGAACTTACCCTTCTCCTGAAGACAGTTTTTCTCTGTTTATTCATTACTGTGAATGTGAGCAAATGGCTTCTCTAAATTTGACTGATTGTAGATTTTTAAGTGTCCACTGTCTCTGAATATAAATCCTGTTTTGGAGAACATAATTAGGCAAGTATGGATTATTTCTGCAGGTTTAGAATGAGTACCACCTTTTGGAATGAATGAAAGTTTTTCCCTATCCCCAATCCTCATTTTTCATGTAAATAGTGTTCAGTTACTTAATCTTTTAATCTGTACAAATCAACAATTCATGTACAGTGGTCTGAAAAGCTGGCCTATGCATGTATAATTTCTTTCTGTCAACTGAATTTTAAATTCTAAACCACTGGCTAAAATAATGATACTATGAAAAGAACTGTTATGCAATGTGGAGATGATTAATAATGTTCTCTATTATAAAATGATAGATGGTCTCTAAAGTAAACTAGAGACACCTGTAAATTATAGATATATGCTTGAATTTTGCATTTGTACCTTATTATAACCCTAACCTAAGCACAATTAGTTTTCTGACATAATAGTAGGCCTCATGAAAATAATACTGAAGATATGAGTGCTATACATAGCAAAGTGTGGTGAAGAAATCAGGTGGCA
>NW_022111306.1:1854910-1856679 GCF_000313985.2 Echinops telfairi
AACGGCCACACCGAACTAATAGACAACATGCACAATTAGGGGGTTTATTAGGGAAGTCAATAGGTTACCAAAAATCAAGATCAATAAACTGTAAAGATACTATTCAGTCAGCAGTTGAGTCTCTCTCCGGTCCTCAGTCTCTCAGCCACACGGTTCCTTGGCCCTTCCCTCCACGGGCCCCGAAGTCAGCCTGCCTGCAGCCCTGTCCCACAGTTCCATAGTCTCAGGCCAGAAGGGGAAGGCACCCCGAAGACCCTAGGGGAAGTGCCCTAAAGACTTGGCTGTCCTCTGAGTCTTCGCGCCAATGTTTCTGATCCATCTGGTCTCGGTGGCCTTCACCACTTCAAAAAGAGAACTTGAACATGTTCTTCCAAGGTTTCTTAAACTGCCCCTGCTTTAAAGATCCCTCATCTTTATAGCTAAAGGTATGGTAACAAAAATTGACCAATCCCCTCTATTAGTGTTACAGACACCTTGTTTGCATAGTCTCACTGAATCATTTGGGGGGAGTTACAGAGACTTGGGTTGAAGAACCATATTATTAAGAAATTTCACTCCAGCATAGTGTTGTCATCATCATCATCATCATCATTTCTATAGCTTCTCTTCTTCATTCTGTTCCTTAATAGTATTGCTTCTCACATTTTATCAATTTTCATCTCATCTCACACTGTAAGTTCTAATTTGGAATTCTCAGCCATTTCCATTGCTTACCTTATAACTTCCAAATATCTCTTCATTTGTGTAGCTTAGCAAGTTCGAGTCCAATATCTTATTACATATTGCCGAATAGATCCATTACAGAAGCCTGATGCGTGAATATGAAAGTGCTTTGGAAAGTCTGTGGAAAACGACATTTTCCCCATGAACACTTTGAAACTCCGTCATATATGTAAATTGTATAAGCTTCTCCTTACCAATCTTGCTCCTTGCCTGTATTATCTATCTTGAAAGTCTCAATACCGTCTCAGAAAATGTGAATACCACTTGTATTAATTAAAGCAGAGAATTGCTTCTCTTTCTCTCCCTTTTTCTCATTTGTTGCTACGTATATCAGCTTTTCATTACTTTGCTCTTGAACTATGTACATAGTTTCTCTAGGTTTCGTAGCATCTATTATCTCATATTTCTAATCTGTCCTTTACATTGCTCTGTTATATATTTTAAATGTGTTTAGAAAACAAAGGAAAATAGTTAAATACTTGAGCTGCGGAAAGCATGTAAAGGCAAAAAAAGCAGGACAGACATTTCTGGACACTTCCAAAAACTGTTGGAGATGATTACCTTGCGTATATGTTAGACATTAATAGCAAAATGCTTTTCTTATTTGCATATATTCAAGTGTAGGTTTTAGATGAAAGCATCTCTAGTGCATTCAACTAAAAATGAAGTCATGAGGCAGCTGAGAGACGAGAGGATCCAATAAACAAGCAAAGTCTATTTCCTGAAGATAACACGTTTTAGTCTGGTTGTCTACTTGCCAATTTCTAAGAGTGGTATGTAAACTGGAACCTTTCAGATTGTTGAGGGCCCAAGCTTGCATGCACAGTGCAGGCACTTACCTTTTAGGAAAGGCATTTTTGAGCTAAAGAGACTCCTTGAATTAGTAAGTAAGTAAGTAAGTAAATACATAAATGAAATCTTTCATTTTCATTTCTTTTTTATGGCATGAAGGCCTCATATGTACAAATGGGTGTGACACATGGTGGACGGATTGTTAAAAGAGATGTAAGAGCCCCCAGTAAAATGATTTATTAAAAACATTTTTT
>NW_022111306.1:1857692-1879466 GCF_000313985.2 Echinops telfairi
GCTTCTAAAGAGTTCTATGCTCAGAAACTCACAGGGACAACATTAGCTGAAAACTTCGGTTTCACTTAATCACGCAACATGGCTGATTAAGCAGTGGTCACCCTAAGTATACTTATTAATAAGGAGAGTGTTGTGATACATTTAGGGTAGAATGCATTTCAGCCAAAAAGAACAGAAGTGCAACGGCAGAACATCAGAAAAGAGCTCGGCATCAGAAAAATGCTTACCATAGACTAAGAATGATCAACAATGAAAGCAAAATGAAATCGTTGGGAGAAGCCACACAGGTTTCTGGTGAAACATAAATTTTTAGGCCATGGTTTAAAATAAAAGGCTAGATTTGTGTGTGTGTGTGTGTGTGTGTGTGTGTGTGTGTGCATCTGTGTGATGGGTTTTAAGTAGATGGATAGCATAATTTATCTATGAGAGAAATTATATGTGGCAGCTGAATTGGAGAATAGAATTGGGTATTGAGATATAGATTTGGGAACAATCAGTGTTTAGATTTGTAACCCAACAAGGCCTGTAAGAAAAGTATAAAACAGAAGAGAATAAAATGGAATATTGGGGGAACTTCAGCATTTAGTAATCTCAGGAAAGAAGAACTAGAATTGTCATTTTAAAAGGCCAGTCGATTCATTCCATTTCCTGATCAAAGTCCTCTCGTGGCTTCCCTCCATACATAAGACAAAGGTTCCATGACGTGACATGACACCCAGACATCTCTGCTTCAACCAATCCCTTCTTTGCTCACTCTATTCCAGCCTCCTGCCTGCTTGCTTTTTGTTGAACACCGAAGAAGGTCCTTGTCTTAGAGAGTTTCTTATTGCGTTTTTGCCTACCTGGAGGATTTTTGGCCCTAATATTCACATGACTCTTTCCTTCATATTACACGGGTTTGTACTTAATTGTCACATACTGAGCGAACCCTTCCTTGACCACACAAGAGGAAAAGAGCATTTTCATGTTTAGTTTCTGAAGTCCTTGGGCCGTGGAAATGGTTACTCATTGGGCAACTGATCTGCTCCTGGGCACCTCCAAAGTGCATTAGGATCTTATTCTGGATGGGCATAGAAAAGCCTGTGCTGTGCAGTTCCACTCTGTACACAGAGGGCCCCGTGGGTTGGAATGAATTTGACTACAAGGAACCGCTGTAACAACAACGGCTCTCCTTATGGTCCTTATTCGATGGTAAGGACTAGCTTTATGCCGATGTATCAATGTATCAATGAATCATGATTCATAAGTGGGCTCTGCTGTTACCCGCATTTTAATAGGGTCTCAGCGTATATCTTAGACTTCGAGATGGACTTAGAAAGACTGGTTTGATGACAAGATGTTCAGCATTCTTTACATTAGGTTAGTTGGGCTTCTATTTGCATGCAAATCTTGTCCTTTTTAAATATTTAGTATTTAATAATGATATAATTATACTTTTCATTATTAATGCCATACTATATTCCATGTTATTTAATAATATGGAAAATATTCTAGTTATTTGCTCTGTCAGCTGTCATCATATTTGCTATGAGTGAACATGCTCCTTTTTCTGTTAGTGAGGTGTATTTCTTATTTCTCTATTGATGAGGCATATTGTTCTAGTAATACATGTATATAGAGGGTAAATGCTTTTCTTAGATTTGATATATTTTTCAGTAGTAGAGATCTATGTATAACATCTATCACATGTGTCTGTATGTACTAAATGTGTATGTTATGGATAATTTTTATGACTTGATTAGTTTTGGTCTGTAATCATCAACATGTTGAAAGCATTATAGTTAATCAGTGAGTTATTTAAGTTTTTCAATTTAGATGGTTAAAAGCAATTAAAACTCATGTTGGGGAAAATAGATAAATAAAAAAGCTTTAGGATTCTTGTATTTTAATAGTGAAATTTTATTTATAATCAAACCACAGATGTGTAAGTTTAGGAGAGTTTATTAACTTTTGGTGGTATGATTAACATGTAGTCTGTAAAAGGATCTATTCATTAAAAGGACAAATTTTGCTTTAAAGTATAAGAGAGCCTATAACCTCCTGTCAGGGGGATTGACAAGAAAAAGAAAGGCTGTATTTTATAATAAAAAAAAAAAGGAAAATGAGCGGATTCCGGGAACCCAAGAGGCAAGCGAATTTTGGGAATGATGAGGGCAACAAATGTATAGATGTGCTTTACACAATTGATCTATGTATTGTGATGAATTGTATGAGCCCCAATAAATTGATTAAAAAAATGTAAAAGTTAAAAAATGGAAAAGGTTGTTTCTACTAAAATATTGAATCTAGTTTTTCCATGTTGTGTTTGCCTACACCTAGCAGCACATAGATATCCTCTTTCTGCTGTGGATCTGTGCCATCAAGCCAATTTGGACTCACTAAGGCTGCAGAGGAGACCTGCCTCCAGGTTTCCCAGGTGTTAGTCTTTTTGAAGAACCATTTTATTGACTTGTAATTCACTTGATATTCTGCAAATCATTAGTTTGAATATCTCAATGAGTTGGGAAGTCATAACCACAATCACTTGTGGAATATTTTTTTGTTTGTTTCTGTATCCATTGTTATTAGCAACCGTTGACCCCCAAATGTCCCTGTCAAAACCCCAAGAAAGTATTTATCCTAGTTGCTGTCTCTATAAATTTACCTATCCTGGATTACTTATAAAGAAAATTATACAAAAAGGAAAGAGTGAGAGAAAGAAAACACAGAAAAATCTCATTTTAGAAGGAAGCAAAAAGTAATAAGAAGTAGGACAAGTTAAACATGTGTTAAAAAGGAAAACAAATGATAAGGTGTTAAATTTAAACCCAAGTACATCTACAGTAATTCACATTCAATTCATCCTGTCTGTTGAAAAGACTTTTCACTTCCCTGTTCAATAGTCTTGTGGAATTCAATAGAGGCTTAATCCAAATAGCAAATGGACTTTGAAAATCCTTTGTCATCCTAAGCCTTCTGAAATCCAGGGGTTCAGAATTTAAACTCTGATAAAGTTCCCTCCTTTGATCTTGGGTTTTTACCATTCAAATACCAAGATGATAATCTTTATTCAAAGCAGATGCCACATCTTTCTACCATAGTGTGACTGGTTGGGTTACTCACCTGTTTATTAGCATCCATTACTTACTTACTATGCCATCAGTACTCCCTATAGATATACATGCAACCAATAAAAAAAAAAGTAGTCATCACTGAAGCAAAGAAGCATCATGTTCAATTATAAGAAACTATTTCCATATTCGTATACACTGCAGGTCATAGTCCAGTCATTATAGCTCAGATGTATGTTAGTTTAGGTAAACTAGAGAAACAATTCCACAGAAACTCATATGTATGAGAGTTTTATATATAAGGTACATTCAGAAAGCATCCTAACGCAGTCCCATACAAGACCATAAGTCCGATTTAGCCCTTATATATGAAACTAATCTACAAAGTCAAAGTCCTCCTTAAACTCACAAAACACATACAATGACGTCAAATGCAGGAGCATCACAGGCCAGTGGGTAGAAAGTCTTTGAAGTCAGTGGTGGTGTAACCATCTGAGCGCTGGCAGGGATCTCCACACGGCTTCTCCAGCACCCAGGGCTGCATCAGGGTAGATCCATGTAGCTTCTCCTCAGGGATGTCTTGCAGGAAGTGAGCCTTGCCAGCAGAAACAGGGAACTGGCTAAGGCAGCTCCTCCTTGGTCCTACCATCAGAAAGCAAGAGACCTGAGAACTAGAAAGGTGAGGTTCTCCGAGCCATTTATTTCTCTGCTCATCAATTAATCCCATATGTTTATTGGTCAGGTTGGCACAATAAACCTAACTCTCTCAATTTGATTAATATATTAATCAAATACTAAAGAAATAAAAATATCAGCATGGAATAGGGTTGCTATGAGTTGGAACCAGATCCACAGGAGGGGATGGACAGGGACCAAAGACACAATATTAGTAGGCAAAGCCAACAATATCATTTTCACAAGTAATTCAAAGTCTATTTCATTACCAATCTCTTAGTACAATTATTAAATATTCTAAAAACATTTTCTTCTGTTATGACGTCTTAGCATGAAAGTGTTAAAAATCAGTTAAATGACTACAAACTGGATAGATGGAATCACACAACTTTCTTATCAAGAAATAGAATGACTAATTCTTTAAGACTTAATTGCACCTAATTACTTTGCTATATAAAACAGAGCTTTCAATAAGTCTGCTTCAATGTCTTTTAATTTAAATGATCTATTTAGCAGGGAAATTGTGTATTTTAGATGTTAATTGATCACTTTATAAAACAGGAAAGACATTTAAAAATTTTCTCTATAGAACCTTTAGAAAAAGTTGTCACACTATTCAATGCTTTTTAAATTGTTCATGAATTATGCTAATGATAAACTACATGGGCTGATTAGCTCTGTGACAGTATAAAAATAAAAAACTTCACTTACAGTGTTTCCTATTCATCAGACTATTATTCTTAAAATATTAATCCTTTTGCACATTCATATCTGTATGTTAGTTTACATAAGATTAGTTGGTTTATCTGACAGATTTGGATTTTATAATGCAATTTAAACAATTGTTGAAAATATACTATTTTATTGAAATAAATATAATATGCACATTATAGTATACTATACTATGCACTGATCGTAGACTATAACTATCGTATAGTACTGAAATCCAGTAGCAAGTAGTAAATTTTGAGCATCTAGTAATATTCTTTTACTACTTAGAAGACAGGCATGTATTAGGCAGTCAACATGCTTCCAATATTGTGCTAAGTACTTGGGATACATTTGACTTTTTTGTTCTCTCAACAACCTATGAGATGGATTAACCCCAATTTTAGATTAGGAAACAAACATAGCAACATTAGTAATGATTCAGTTAGTGTAGTAACACAGGATATTCAGATTCTTACAATATTTACCCATAAGGGGTCTACTATACTACTTTGAAAATTGAATGAACAGCAGAAGAGGTTTCAAAAATGATATTAGGAAGCACCAGTGCTGGTGTAGAACAACCAACCATCAGTTAAGCATGCAGACAAAATAAAGCCAGTTCACTTATTGCTAAGTACAGTTACATATTATGGATGTATCACTATGAAAGCACATAACAGTCGTGAATTTCTTTAACTGGTTGCAGGTATCATGCAAACACTCCTCTGATTTGCCGTTATTATTAAAGAGACAAAAGTAAAAACAAAAACTGCCTATATGACGTGAACCTCACTGTTATAATGCCATGCTCTCTTTCTCTTGTCCCCTCCACCTCTCACTATAAGCTCTTTCCACTTCTCGGTCGGCTTATTGGATTCAGGGTAATTTTTGGATACTCTGTGAATGTAGTGGAATGCATACTACATAATAGTAAATATGATAAAAGCACAAATTCTTAAACTAAGTTTAATTAGTTTAGTACTTACATGAAAAGAAAATAAACTCAATGAAACACCATTGAGTTGGTGCCAACTCATAGCTACCTTATAGCTACTTCATAGCTGCAGGGTAGAAAAGCCTCGTCTTTCTCCCATGTAGCAGCTGGTGGTTTCAAACTGAGGACCTTGGAGATTGCAGCCCAACTTGAAAGCACTATGCCACCAGCGCTTCTCATTCATCAAATCAAGAAATATTGATTGATCATATCATTGGAAGGTGTTCAGTAATGAAAATGATTGCATATATGAAAGCCTAGTGAGTCCCTTCTGAGGCATAGCGACCCCATGGGTCAGGGTAGTACTGTCGCTTTGGGTTTTCCGGGCTGTACATCATTACAGGAGCAGAAAACCTCACCTTTCTTCTGTTATGCAGCTGGTAGGTTCAAACTGTTGACCTAGTGGTTAGCAGCCCAACAGGTAACCCACTCCTTCCCCTGGACTCCTTTTTTATTTTGTTTAGTAAAACTTAAGACAACAGTTTGATTCCCATCAGCCCCTCTCCATTCCTCTAAGGGTGTTTTCTCCAATAGTTTACCGCCAGCTTCGCCTTTAGGACAAAGTAGTTCTTTGGATCCCATGGAAGCCAAACAGGAGGGTGTGTATCTCACCTTCAAACACTTTCATGTTCACTTGACCTACGTAACAAAATGATGCCTGAGCCCTTATTTTGTGGGCCTGTGCAGCTGCATTGTATGTATGGCGTTGAAACTCTTAGCAGTATATGAATCTAAAGTCAGTACACATGAGTTAATGTCAACCTTTCCGCTTAAAATGTGCAAAACCAACTTCTTAGATTATTTGTTTCTTTACATGTGAAATGCAATATTATTCACAGACCTCTCATTCTGCAGGGTTATTCTGAGTCTTGAAATAAGAATTGCTGAAATAAGAATCATGTTAATGAACTTAATAGTGCTTTATATCGTTAGCACTGTTTTTAGGAATTAAACATGTTCCAATAACCATTCATCCATTTATGGTGTCCATGTTAATACAGTCAGTTGCTCACTGATGAAAGGTTAACCCAAGTTCACTCACTGTTGCTCCCTCCAGAAAATCAGCTGCTCAAAGTTCTATTGTAATGTGTGAGATAGCCATGAGGTAGGGTTGCCTTGATAACAAGTTCTCTATCATGACTCAGCTATTCCTTGAATAACTTATTGAACCTATCCAAGAAGTGCTAATACATTTTAGAGATTAAAAAAAACTGTAGGCCTTTTATAATTGCACATAATCAGAGGTAGCAAATGGCAGTGCTGGAATAGTCACTGGGCAGTGTGTCTCTGAAGCCCAGTTTTGCTTCTATTGTATGGCAACACTTCCCTGTAAGTATTGCCAATGCTGTAGCCTGTCGCTGGCCCGTGCGCTCAGGAATTGTCAGCGTAGCCAACAGGTAGTAGTTCCAGAGATATCCAAGAGAGCCAGTTGTGAATTTGAACTCTGGAACTTGTATTCATTTACATTGTAGTTTAAACAAGAAGAAAAGAAGAGAAATGCAGTGCCAGAAAATTTAAAATGACAAAGTCTCTCTATGATTAATAACACCCCAACCTGTGAAAATTCATGGAAAAATCACATGCTAAAGTTCATACATGTCAAACTATTTACTTTGGGGAGCTAGAAAATTCATTATTGTAAAAGTGAATACAATGTGTATTGCGTGTATTACACTTAGCGGTACACAAAGCATGTTGCGTAAACCTGGTTTGGGATTGAGCTTTAATCCTTTTATCTATTTTAGGACTTTCTGGGACAAGTGTTTTGTACATTGGGGGAGATTGTTGGTTCACAGGGAAGTCACCTGGAGAAGCCAATACTGTAAGTATTTTTTCATTCTGACCATGAAATGTTACCACCTCAGTCCATTCCTATTTCAGTGCTTTAAAGAATATGGTTTTAAGACCGAATGTGGATTTAAAAATCTTATTTGAGTGTTTGCTTCCAAAAAAGGATTTTGACATCCTGGTTAAGGATAATTTCTGTTTCATTTGTCATATGCCATGTTAAAAATTATTCACAAGATGAAATGAGCAGGCTTATGCAGGAAAATGAGTTTTCCTTTGGGTTGTACCATTCATTTTTATATCAAGTCATTTTTGAAAAGGAGATTTTCTTCTGTTGGATAAGGACTATATATTATGTAGCACTCCCATTTACGCTGTCTTTGATAAGTGCATTTTTGATTATTAAGATTTTAAGAATACGTTTTCCACTACAAAATAGGTCTGTAGAGAAGGCGGTAAGTAAGTAAATGGTAAGAAAAGGCAGCTGCTAAGAATGGAATCTTTCCCTTTTCCTTCAGTTCTTTAGTCATATTTCATGATAGCTCAATTTCATGGGATAATCTTAATTTCTCCAGTTCCCAATAAAGCAAAAAGTAAACTTTTCCTGTCATCATCCTTCATCTTCCTGCCTTGTTTTGTCTTGATTGTTCATATTCAATTAATTGTTTATAAAATCAGGAGCTCTAGAAAGAATATTAGGACAATTGAAGAGCTGACCATAATGCTACAAAATGTGAGAAATGTTGAAGTCAATGTTTTCACTAATCTTGACATATCTCAACTTAACGAAAGCTATGCATATCTGTTAATTTCTGGCACTAACATTGGAGAGGCCCAAGGTGTCTTTTTCGAATTCCTTGTATAAAATCAAACTTTCTACTTGGTATGTTAGGTGCCATGCCTACAACTTCTCATGTAAAATGCATTTATGAATCCTAACTCCTTTTATTTGAGTGGATTAAAAATATATATCACTGGATGTTTGTGTGAAAACTTTTGTATAAACTATCTTTCAAGAAAAGACCAATAGTTTGTTATTACATAATTAAGGAATTGAAAGTTTATGATTCAAATACATTTATGCTCCCCTGAATTAAAGATATACAATGGCGGCACATGATTGAACTTTGAAACATTTTTAAGTGAAAATAAGCCAGACACAAAAGGCAAATACTGTAGCAATCCAGAGTATTGCTATAAAATAAAAGAAACCTCTATGAAAACTGTCAAAATCTGAAGCTCCTGTTTCTCGCCATGCCCTCCATTGAGATGAACCCACTTCTGAGGGCAGCGTCTCCACCCTCCAACAGGCAACAACAGGCTCACATGTAACACTTGTGACGATGGTGTGGGGCTGCCTGTTGCTGTCACCGGGCTTGACTTTCCAGCATCCAATGACATTAACAACCCTTCCCCGAAGAATTCTTCACGTCAGATTTACACCACTTCCAAAGGGCAGTTTTGGCTTCTCTGAGGGGCGCAGATTGTGTTTCTTTTAGATATTCTCTGAGGTTTGAGGACTGAACAATGTCTAGAGAGGAAAGATCGGGGGCGGGGATAGAGTGGGCTGGGTAGGCTTCCCAACAAAACCCTCCAAGGACGGAATGAGAGGAGCACATTGTTGGAAACAAGAATTCCTTGGTGTAAATGGTCCTGATTTCTTTCTCAGCAGTGCACTTATAAATGTTTCTTAAAACTTTTTGTAATAGCTCCCCATTATTGTCCTCCAGGAAAATTTGTCGAGATTGCCCCTTCTGAATGCAAAAATCAGTTACCATATTCAGAGCTGATCTCTTTGCCTTGAATTGAACTGACCCAGCAGCTCTCCTCAGAAGCTACTGTTTTGATGGATTTTTTGGAAAACTCCTTCATGAGATTAATATATTGAGAGAACTAAATCACAGCCATTCACTGAGCCGCATAGACATATGCAAATGTGTTTTGTATGGAATAAACCAACTGAATATGATATTGTTTAGAATAAACCAACTTAAACATGCACTACCTGAAACTTTGACAGCAATCCTTTTTTATTTAACTCCTCTCTTATTATTCTTCTCATAGAGATATATAGAATAACCACACATGAAAGATAGTAGATTAGAAGTTATAAAGGTCTTCAGGGAGGGGAAATGGGAATTACTGCTTAATGTCTATAGAGTTTTTGTTTGGAGAAATGCAAAAGTTATGGAAATCATTGCAGAACTTTCTGAAGCTAATTAATGCCATTAAAATGTAAGCTTCGCAATAGTTAAAATGGCACATTTTATGTTATATATACTTTATATTAGGCAAAAATAGAGTCCCAGTGGGCAACAGGTCGAAACCACCATCAGCGTCTGGGAGAAAGACTAGGCTTTCTACTCCCATAGACAGTTACAGTCTCAGAAACCCACAGGAGGCCGCTTTGAGTCATCATTGACTCGATGGCAGTGAGTTTTTAGGGGAAAACACAAACAAGCAAAAGGAATGTTAACCAGTTAATATTGGGAAATGGTATCTGATGAGTCTGCCCACTTAAAAGATTTAGGGAACTAAAGCAATGCTAGAGGGCCAGGCAGTTAGCACCTGGTGTTACTAGGGGGGAAGAGAAATCACCATGCTTTTCTATTCTTGCCAAGCTTGGAAAGAAAGAAGCATTGTGTCATTTCCGTGCTATTTTCTGAGATAAGGCACATAGTTTTCCAAATTTTCCCACCTGCCTTAGGAGGTTGGAGATTTTATTGGATTCTGACTTGCTTCCTAAAACTCTCTCAGTCTTCTCCAATACAGGAGGCAATGGGGTCTTAGGTCCCTGCTGTTGAAAGCAGTGATCTTGATGGACTGGTCTTATTTGGTTGGCTCTACTACCCCTCAGGGTTAGGGTCCTGCCTCAAATCTAGATCGGAATGTCAATATCATTCTGCCCCTCTTTCTCCCCCTGCCCCCAACTTTGTCAGCTGGAGACTTCCCAGTTGTTTTTGTCAGTTCCACATACTAAGGGCTGGGGCTGAATTTGCTTTTGAGCTTCCTTGGCCATTACTCCCAATTCCTGGCGTTCGGTGCTCCTGCCAATTGGAGTCCTTTATTGGCCGTCCAGTCCAGACTGGGAGGCTCTCTTCATGCTTTCTGCTCTGCAGAGTTCCTGCTAAACATCCTCCTGCTGTTGGGTCCACTTTCACAGTAACAGAGTAGAACGATGAGACAAAGGCTATATAATCTTTATGGGAGCAAACTGCCCTCTTTTTCCTGTGGAGCAGCTGGTGGTTTTGAACTGCCAGCCTTTCATTTAGCCTCTGACTACTTAACCACTGCATAACTAGGGCTCTTTAGATTCCAGCTGATTTATAGTCAGTTAATATGGCCCTTCTAGCTATAATCCCTTGGGTGATATAATTCTGGATTTTATATGCCTGGAGCTAAGGTCCCCTTTAGGATGTGATTCAGACCTGACTATAGTAGAGGGTAAGGAGTCCTAGTGGTTGAATGGTTGTGCATTGTGCTGGACCTTCAGGACTTCTTCGATATCCAGCTCCTTGTAACTAGTCTGGTGTTGATTCCTACAAAAAATTATTACCACAGCTGCTGCCTTCAGCAGTGGCGCTACACTGACACTTTCCGTGGGATGTTTCTACTCACACATTCTTCCTGTTGATCAGCAGCCCTCACTGTTTCTTGGTTACTGTAACATGGAGATGTAGTCAGGGCTGGAAAAGGAGATCTAGAAAACACTCTCCCAATCAATTGGGAGTTTTTCATAATTGAAAAAATAAGCAATAAGTAAGCTATGAATCAGATATAAAATATTTTCTTGGGTCTCTAGGTAGTTTAGTATAATTAGCTTGAACCTATCAGGATTCTTAGAATTATTCTAAATTATTCAACTAAAAAGTTGAAAAAAAACAAACAAATAGTAATATATATAATGACATTTAAAAATATACCTTTAAGGTTTTTAAATAAAAGAAGTTAAAATTTTTCTCTTTCAGAGCAACAGTAAATATTTTTGTAGCATTGATACCCATATTTAAATTTATAATTTTAATCTGGTGTTATTTTCTTAAGAAGAGGGAACTATTTCGAATTCCAGAAAACTGTTGTATTACTCAGAATCTTTCCCATTTAAATTAAACTTAAAACATGCTAACACTTTATATTTTCATATTGTTTGGGCTATGTGGTAAATAGAAAATACTGTAAGATATAGTCCTTGTTCAGCTGATTCAACAATTCCCTTTGGAACCAACTGAAATAAATTCATGCTCAGAGGTGAAAACACTAGGCCAATGATTGGCAGAATATGCAAATGTTGGGAGCATTTGCAGTCCTTGAGTCATGGCCATTTTACATAATTATAAAGGACTGGTTGCCCTTTAGATTTTTCTCAGCTCTTTCTGAGCATGGGGTAGCATAAACACAGCAAAGCTTAGCAACATAGGCCCACAGTATGTATAAGGTGTTTGTAACTCAGGCACATTTATTTACTTATTAACACTAATTGAATTATTGATTTGAGGTTTTTTTATCTTTTCTTTTGATACTTGGTATCTGGAAAGAGCAAGTAGATTATGTTTTTTTCTTTTTATGAATGTCATCCCATTACCTGCTTTCATCAAGTTTATTGAAAATATTGATGTGATATCTCTCTTATTAAAAAAAGCCCAATTTAATTAATTTTTAACTATACAGCTTTAATCATATAGTTGGGTCTTGACATCATTAGACAGTCTTCTCCAGCAAATACACATGAAGATAGAGTTTTAAAATAGGCTAATATTAATGTTTTTGTAAGGAAGGTCAACTAGGCAAATGTTAGTTCTAGATGGGTCCTAAGACCGTCTAGTTAACTGGGCAAATGATTAGCTAAAAAAGAAAGAAACAAGGGAAAAAACCTCTAGGGGTTTCAGAATGGTGGGCCAACACACAAACAAATTAAATGAACTAATCAAGATAAAGAGAACAGAGAAAAGGAAGGAAGAGGAATATAAAATAGGAGTGATTAATTAATAGCCAAAAAACGATAGTTTCAATCTATGAAGATGATAATTGGATTAATAATTACCTGGGGATATTGAAGGGGAGATAGGGAGGGAAATGGGAAGTCAACAGAAATAAGTACAAAAAGGAAGAGAACGCTCCAAAATTGGTGTGGTGTGGTGATATTTGCATAGCCGCTCTTAATGTGACTGACCTATTGAATTGTATGAAATACTAATTATATCTCAATGAAATTACTTAAAAATGAAAAGCAATAGTTGCAATATTGAAGACCTCTATGGGAAACATATTGACTATTGCAGAAAGCACCAAAAGGCGATGGATGGAATACACAGAATCACTGTACCAAAAAGAACTGATCAATAGGGGACCACGTCAAGAGATAGCACATGATAAAGAACCAGTGCCATTGAAGGAAGCTGTATGGCCGCCCAGAGGCATTAGCCCAAAACCGATTTCCAGGAATTGATGGAATACCAGTCGAAATGTTTCAACACGCTGATGCAGTATTGAAGCACTCACTTGTCTATGTCAAGACAGGTGACAGCTCCTTGAAGAGATCCATACTTGTGCTCCTTGAAAAGAAAGAAGGCCCAAGCAAGTACAGACAATTTTGAAGAATTGCATTGAACTTTGTTTTGAAGATAGTTTTAAGAAATGGTTGCAGCAGAACATCAATAGGGAACTATTGAAATTCAAGCTAGATTCAGAAGAGGACTAGACATCATTGTTCACCTCAGAAGGATTTTGGCTGAAAGCAGACAATACCGGAAACCTGTTTCCTTGTGTTCCTTCATTTACTGTGTGAAGGTGTTTGACTTTGTGGTTCATGACAACCTATGGAGAACACTGAGAAGAACTGGACTCCACATACACGTCATTGTGCTCATGAAAAATCGTACTTGGACCAGCAGGTAGCTAGCAGAAACAGGGAACACTGTTGGTTTCAAGCCAGGAAGTTATGTGTCAAGGCTTTATTCTTTTCCCATTACTTATTCAATCTGTATGCTGATAAAATAATCCAGGAAACTTGACTATATGAGTGACAATGGGATATCAAGATTGGAGAAGGACTTATGAATGACCTTCAATATGCATATTACAATCTTTTTTTTTTTGCTGAAAGAAAGGAGGAATTGAAGCACTTGCTGATGAAAAAACAAAACAAAATTCCAGTCTTCAGTATGTCAAGACAATGAAAATCCTCAAAACTGGACTAAGGGTTAACATCATGATAACGGGAGACGAGATTGACAAGACTTCCAGACAAGACAAGGATGATTTAATCTTCCCTGGATCTACAATCAAAGCTTATGGAAATAACAGCCAAGAGGTCAAATGACACATTGCATTGGGGAAATATGCCAGACCAATCCCAAGTCAAACTCAGTGCCATCAAGTCTATGCTGACTCATAGCAACCCCATATGCTGCACAAGCCCTCTTTAATGTCAAGAAAAGCAGGGATGTCACTTTGAGGACTAAGGTGCCCCTGACTGAAGGCATGGTGTTTTCAGTTATTTCATACACATGTGAAAGATGGACAGTGATTAAGGAGAACACAGAAGAAAGGATGCATTTGAATTATGGCATGGTGAAGAATATTGAAAGTACCACGGACTACCAGAAGAACCAAAAATCTGTTTTGGAAGAACAGCTCTTGAGACGCATGAATGGCGAGGTTTCATCTCATGTACTTTGGACATGTTAGCAGGAGAGACCAGTCCCTGGAAAAGAACACCATGCTTGGTGTCCTTGGGGAAAACCCCCGAACTGAATGGCCGTAGAGTCAATGCCGACTCATAGTGACCCCATAGGACAGGGTAGAGCTGCCCCTGTGAGGAGAAAGCCCTGCCCCCCTCCATCCTGTGGAGCAGCTGGCGGTTTTGAGCTGCAGACCTTGCAGATTACAGCCTCACTCATGAAGCGAAGGGCCGGTGTAAAAGAGGGGGACCCTCAACAAGATAGATTGACATAGTGGCTGCCAAAGTGGACCGGACATAGCAATTGTGAGAGCGGCACAGAACTGCGTACTATTTCCTTCTATTGTGCGTAGTCAGAACCAGCTTGATAGCACCTACAGCAACAAAATGGTTTTGAGACAGGCATGTGTCTAGATGGATGAATGAAGTCCACTGCATGGGATGCGCTGTCCTATCCTCTTTGAAGTTCCAACGTTGTGGGAGAAAATGCAGCTTCCATGCAAATGGAATTTTACTCCCTTATCTCAACCTCAAATAAAAGGCAATCAAAACAATTCCTATTTGGGGGGTTTAAGCACACAGCTGACCTGAGGAGAGCAGAAGGCTGTTTGCAGGGAAGCTTTATCTGTTATTACATCACAGTCACCCTTCCAAGCAGCTGGTACACTCCAAGTATTGTACAGATTTGTGCGCCCCTTCCTGCTCCCCACTGCTTCATGGCACCCCTTTCCCCCATGCACCTTAATTAAATTGAATGAGTTGGAAGGGAACCTGGTGTAGACAGATAAAAGTGTTGGAAACTATTGAATATTTCATTGGAGGAGGGAATGGCTCTAGGAAAATGGATGGGGCTAGGGAGCTTATAGCACTTGATGTAAGATCAGGGAAGGAGATCAGGAGTGATTCACTGGTAGAATTCTTGCAGTTCACGTGGACGATTGGGGTCGATTCTTGTTCAGCGCACACAATGTGCAGCCACCACTTATCTGTAAGTGGAAACTTGTGTGTCCCTCTGATTCGAATCCAAATTTGGTAGAGTTCCCAGACTAATATAGACCACGAAGAAGGCTGTGGATGCCCTTGTGAAAATCAACCGTCTGGACCCCCGTGACAGGAGCTGGCCAGGATCACAGGAATGACACAGGCAGGGCAGCGTCCACCAGTCAGAGGCCACCCAACAGCAGGTAATGGTAACAACAGAGGTCAGAGAAGTGTTTTCTCCCGGAACAGGAAACTGACAAACATAACTCCAGAGCTTTCCTGCTTTATCACATAATACATAAGAATGGTGGGGGCAAAAAACAGAAGGATGGTGGATAGGATGAAGAAATTCATGTTGGGAAAATGTGTTAGAGATTAAAGCTGTATCGATTTCTAGCCATCTTCTCTTTCTCCCGTTGCCTTTTTTCCCATCTCACTCTTCGACCCGCAAGGAACCTCTTTGAGCTTCTCCTGTGTGACCCTGTCCTAGTCAGACCTTAGCTATTTCGTTACAGGGAACATGGTCGAATGGTAACTAAACACTCTACTATTATTCATGGTTTGCTCCTCGTGGCTGACAATAGAACTAGAACTTACCCCCAAACCCACTGTTATCCAGTCAATTCCCCTCATAGTGACCCTCTATAGAGTTTTCTAGGCTTTGTGAATCTTACAGGCTCTGACAGATTTATTTTCCTCCCGGGCATTGCCTAGTGGGTTTGAAGTACTAACCTTGCAATTAGTACCCCAGTGCTTACCGACCAAAACCACCAGAGCTCATTCTTATAAATTCTGGCTACAAACACTACTTTTTGTAAATTTGTTAGGCAATTAGGTGTTTTCCCATCAGTGAATTGAATGAAAAAATATATATGTTTTCTATATTTGAATTAATATTTGCCTGAAAGAAATAAAATCAGCCACACGATTGGTTTTACTTAGTAATTTATTTTGAGTTAGAGCTATCTTTTCTGGCTAATAGAACATTTGTATTGCCTTGGTTTCATCCTCGTAAGGCAGTGGTTCCCCACCTCCCTCATGCTGCGACCCTTTCATACAGCGCCTCAGGTTGTGGTGACCCCCCAACCTTAACATTGTTTTTGTTGCTACTTCATAACTGTCATTTTGCTACTGTTATGAATCGGTGACCCTAGTGAAAGGGTGGTTCGACCCACAGGTTGAGATCCGTTGTTTTAAAGGGACAATTTTGTTTTTTCTGCTAAGGTGAAAGGATAATTTGTTCCAGCTTCTTAATTTTCATTTTCCCTAATATTTCTTTACAGTTTTAAATAAATGGAAACTCTAAAATCGGGGGATTTAAACAGACATACTAGATCTCTAAATGATTTCTGTTCAGTTATGTCTTGAAAAAGTGTGTGAGGGTTTCCACTCACTGGCTTCTTGATTTCTTTGTGCTTCAGTGAATGTAATTTTTTCAAAGGACATATTTTCATAAGAATTTTATTTTTGTGTTTTGTGGGAACTCAGATAAAATGTTTTGAAATTGATATTAAAGGTTTAAAATTTACCTTTTAATAAGCAGTCCAACATTTTCAACATTTCCAACAGGCTGTTCTATTAGATTGCTGTTTTGTGCCAACACATTTCTCATGTGTTAATTCCATCCTATACTTCTTGTCTTTTGCCTGCACTGTCCTACAAGGAGTCTTGCGCTACTTAATTTGTCTGCACCATTTACTGTGCCTTCCCATGACTCACCCTCCTCTCTTTAGAGCGTCCCATTATTATTTAGCATTATTCCCTCTCCGCAGTGTGTTTTCTCATGCTGTGAGATTGTATCCAATTTTCTGTGTGATGCTGTCAGGGAGTCTTACTTCTTCTATCTTTAGGGATTTCAGTGATGGATTCAGCAAGGCCTCCCAAAGGCTAGAATCAGCATCAGTTTAAGAAAGATTGCCAACCTCTCTTCGGAGAGGAAAGCATTTATTACGTTCATCATCAAATCATAGCCCTCTTTGTTCCTGCTACTCTCAGCCAAGCATGAGTGGTGCCTTATAAAAAGGTAGTGATGAGTAGGCAGGGGCTGAGCTGATTAGAAAGCAAATGCTCCTCTCCAGGGCAGCAGGGACTCCATGAGCAAGGGGACCAGCAGCGATTTTGACAAAAGGAGGTTCAGGATGGAAAGGAAGGACTATATTCTTTCTATACTGCCAATAGCAATTTGTGATCTAGACCGGTCAGAAGCGGGTAGAGGATCACGGGAGAGATCCAAGATGAATGATTAAGTGTCATGATGGGTGTGAAGAATACAGGGATGGGGACCGGGAGGCAGTTGAAGGTGACAGCCACCTTGAAGCTGTCTGCTGGCCGTTGCCATTCCAGCCGCCCAAGGTCAGATCGTGGTGGTGGTGGTGTTGAAATGCAACATGTGGGGATGGGAGGATGGATAGTTTTGAAACTAGACACATAAGATGTATGATCAAGCAGTGCGTGTGCTCATTGTGCAACTCTTTGCATGTGAAAATGCAGTTGACTTTGGGGGGGATTTTGTCTTTAGAGTCCTCTTTTGACTTTTTTTATTGTTCCATACAAATTAGAGCTCTATTGTTATACTTCCTAATTTACATTACTATAAAAGTATTTTGAAATGGGGATTAAAAGATGATTTTTAAAATTCTTATCTCTGCTTAATTTCTAATTTTCTCTGGAGTGTTATAAAGGTATTTTCTACTTCTTGGGCCATCAGTGCAATCCGTAAATCAATAGCCACTGGGACAGAGTTGATAGGGTTTTCACAATCGACCAACTTGTTAATTTGAGGGGATTGTTTGAAATTCCATAGCTTCCGCTTCCCCGGCTCAAACCACTGAGTACCCATCTTGTGTTAGTGTGATGAGATAAGAAATTACGATCGTTTACATAACAAGTGCATCATGGCTAACACTGGCCATTTAGCAAACAGTCAAATGGTAGCTGTGGTGAATATTGGTGCTGGATTCAGGACAGTCAATATCTTTTAAGAAAGATCTCTAAACCAAATAATCAATCCATCTCTCACTTGATCTATTCCCTTTAGAAACATGCTTAACTAATAAGCTACCATGTTGACTTTGAACCAAATTTGAGTCCACTTATTTTAATCATTATATACTATCTAAAAATAGTCAAAGCCATTCAATCTATTCTCCACATGGAGCTAGACAGTCAAATGAGTTAGAGTTCTCTTTATCATTAGTTTAGATTTTATATGATGAGTATTTTGTTGGAGCTGCCCTGTATTCCTAGAGCATTGGATCTCTGGTCACAGTATTTATGAAAGGTGAGGCAGAGCGCCAAACCCACTGAGAATTCGTGATGCTCTTTCATTTTCAAGGACCACACAGATGTTTGTATTGGTATTTTAGTGATCTCTGGGCAGTTCAACACATTAAAAATTAAACCATTGCTTGCATTTTCGAAAGATATGTGTTTCATAGGCTTAGAATAAAGCATTTATCTAGCTCTAATAGAGACTATAATCTTTGGACATAGAAAACTCACATATTTTCTAAAGGTGAAAATCAAGGGGGTTTTAATATAATTTTCTTCTATTTTTTGCCCAAGATTGTGAAATTTCATACAACAGGAATGTAATAAATGTTCAGCTGATCCGTTTTCTTAAATTCCTTTGTGGATCTGAGATCCTGCTCTGGAAGGATCTCATTGAGATTGTCAACTCCAAATGAGCAGACTCGATACAGCTGCATGCTCCCACGCCTCTCCACTTTCCGCAGAAAGCCCAGTGGTTACTGCAGAAGTCACGTGTATTAATAATTTTTTAAGATAGAAAGGATTGCAAAGGATATGGCCAGTAATGACAGAGGTGGATAATAGAAATGCTTTTCCTCAAAATTGTCCTAAATGTCATTGTCAGATATAAGCCCCAGAATGATTGGTCTGCTGTTTTAATTTGGTGTGGCATTTCCCATCACGTCCTAAGGCTTACCTGTCAATAACTCATTACGGCATCTCAGTTTAAGGGTTGGGGAACGGGGAGCAAAAAATTCATTTTGTGTCATTGCTTACTATGTAAACCAAATAATTTACTGACTATATTTGTTTGTTTCTCTCAGGTTGTTACAACTTAAGGTTGTCTTAAATTAAAAAAAGATATTGTTATTCATTTATTCCACAAGTGTTTATTTGGAATATTTATGGGGTAGGCATCATTAGAACTATGTATATAAAGATAAAAATGCAAAATTGTTCCTGTCTGTATGGAATTTACCATCTAGAGAGATGCAAGGTCTACATTTTAATATAAGATTGTGTTATAGAAATAGAGTCTTGACTTAAAGAAGTCATTTTTAATGTATGAATTTTATATATGATATGGAAAGATTAATTTTTTAAGAGGCTCAATTACTTCTGAGTGGAGATAGTTATTGCTAGTTAACAGAACATCTGTAGGGTAATTACGCATCTAGGCCAGTGGTGATAATAGTTGGACTACGAAGAAAATGGATGACAGGTAGGTTTACGCTAGATAGTGGAGATAGGTGTCATGAGGATTTTGGTGACAGGTCACTGTCGAGGTTGAAGAGTTATACTTAAAGGATGACCCCCAGATGTCCTGTATGAATAGGTGGGTGGGTTTGCCATGTTTTGACAAAAGGAAGACCATCCATTTCTAGATTTGGAAGTGGTAGGAGAAGGTGGGATATCCTGTGGGTCACCAGGCATTTTTCACCCGGAGCATAACATTATGAAAGACCTTTCTGCTTATATTTAGCCAGACTTCAATGGGTTGGATTAAAAAAAAATTAAATGGGGGAAACATTAAAATTGAAGTGAGGGCAGGAGATAAGACATGTTGTTTGGAGGATGGGTTCTGAATTTAAATGTGTAGATTAAAAAGAGAAAACTTCAATGTCCACCAGTAAGAATGTCAATAATGAAAAAAAATAAGAGATTTATTGAAATTTCAGAAACAAAATTGAATGATAGGCAAATCTGATTTCTCAAAATGAAATCAAACACTCTAAAGTGGCAGAGAGGTGATCACGGATGAACATACGAGGCTCAGAGTCAACGCTCAAGATCAGGAAAGCCAGAAGTGAGTAACTCACAGCAGGGGCTTTACACGGGTTGTCAGATACTGTGAACCTGGTATAAATTCCTGACTAATCTGACTTCACAGGGTAGTAACAAGCGTGCTAAATAATTTCCTCATGGTTTCTAGGGAGCTTTCTGATTAGGACCTTGTGTCAAGACTCTCCCTTAGGAACATCTTTATCTATACTGTTAGTCTCACTATGAGAAAAGTGTATCTTTGTTGTACAAGCCCTCTGTGGCTAAAGGTTGGATGGTTGCAAGAGAAATAAGTGAATAACGCTAAGATGACATACGGGCTCGGATCTTGCTTAGCCCTTTGATGAGAGTCAACTGCCTCACATTGGAAACTCTCAGACACTGGCTTCAGTGGGTTTTAGTATTAGATACTGATCTAAATGGGAACTTTTTTGTTTTTTGGTAGACTTTATGGAAAAATCATGCTGCAGTGCATCTTCTAGAGAAACAAATTTCCTGTATGGTGAAAACGATTGTTCTTTTCTTCCGGTGTATTGCATGATTTTCTGTTTCTATAGATTGAAAGAGTTTTTAAAAAATGTATAATAGAATTTCAATTTCACGGACTTTAGACTTTTGGAACCAAGTAGGCTAGGTAATGATAAGAGTAACTATTTTCCCGAGAAAACCTTTTAATTTAAAGTCTTTTTAAATCCAAATAGAGACTTTTTTGGGATATGTAATTAAACCAAACCATTGTTTAATTTAGAAAAAAACACAAAGTTTGCTTTGAGCAGTATACTCTTTAAACTATATGTCACCACATTGTCAATAACGCAAAAGGAACCTTTTCGGGACGGTGTGCTCATGGTAATGGGGAAAGAGAACGCTGAAAAGGAGGGTTGCCGAGCTAAGAGAGTGGAAGAATGTACTGTGTTTCTAACTGTACATGCGTCCTTTATGTATGATTTGCTGGGTAGAGCCCGGACAAGTGTTTAAATTTCTTGGATCTTTGAAAATAAGTCAGACTGGGGGCATCACTGCTGTTATTAAGTATGTTAACATGGGGTGCTTCAAAAAGGTTGGGGGGAAATGAAAGAGAAAATGAAAATTCCCCACAAACTTTTTGACATCTCCTCAGAGGGAAAGAACAGTCTTTCACTACAAGGTAAAATATCCTTAGACTGTATCATTTCTGTCGTGGTCTGAGTTCTTAGCCATTATAAAATGCATGTTAAAAAAGTGTCTTTGGGGGATTACTTCTGCTCCGGTACTTGAAACTCAATACTTTCTTAATTTGGCAGCACGTGAAATAGAGAGAGGAATTGTTTTTAAACCTAGTGGCAATGGGCTCAGACCTAACAGCAATGTGAGGCGGGCACAAGACCGGGTCCTGGTGACTCTTTGTGCACAGGGTCTTTATGAGTTAGAAGCAACTGGAGCACACAGCCACAGGAACTTGATTGAATTCTTACAATGGACAACCTTTTGAATTGGATCATTTCAAGGATCAGATTTCTTCCCATTGCTCCTTCCTCAGCCCATGCTCCTTCAAGTACACCCCAATGATCTAGCTTTTCTGGAGGAAAACACTGCCTATCCCTAAAGGAGTTCCTACTTCTTGGATTCCATAGAATGTGCGCTGAGAGTCTCTTATGCTGACACAACGGGACGGCAGTGACGCTCTCAGTGATGGGAAGAGTGATCTTCTTGGGGGTAGCATTTTCCTTTCTGTGCCCAGGGCTAGTATTACCATTTCACAGAAAGAACACAATTCTAAACTTAGAAAAAGTATTAGAAGGAATTGAAAAAAATAAAATGAGTGTCTGGTTTTAGAATGAATTAAGTTCCAGCAGTTTTTCAATGTGCTTTGTTTCCTCCGTGAT
>NW_022111306.1:1880091-1888937 GCF_000313985.2 Echinops telfairi
ACCCTAAGTGACCCATCTCCCCACTCCCCCTCTGCAAGGTATGCCCAGTTGTCTTCACTTTCATAATGCAGGCGGACATGCTGCCATCTCTGAGGATTCCAACCTTTCCTTTCAAATCTCTGCATTATTGGCACATACAACCCTGAGTGTAGGACTGAGGCTTGGGAAATGCACTGTGTGTATTATTTATTAACAATAAACAACAAAAACTCTCTTAATATTTGGGTTTGATTAAACTGTGATGCCATTTTAGGCATAAGTCTACTGTCCAATGCAGCAGGTTTTCCAATGGATAAATTCCAGTAATTGAAGAATTTCAGTAATTGTTTCAACCTTCTATATGCATTGGTAATGGTGTTGATTGGACAGAACTTATATATGCAAATACAACTGGATCTCAAATCTTTCTAGACTTACATTAAATCTGATCAATATCTAAGTAGGATGAGCAGTTTTCTAAACTTATTATTTCCAGATACATTAAGATTCCAAAATATTTTTTTATTTTTCATGCCTCAGCTAGTTTTATATATGAGGAAGCCTCCAAAGTTTGTGAAAAAATTCCATGACCTTTTATTTCTATTTTTTCATGAATTTTTAAGTTCCCTTGTGTATATATGTGAGCTAAAGGTGAATTGCTAGCTTCTCCCAGAACAAAGGTGCTTTTCCCTTCCTTTCGTATGATTTTTGTTGCTTCATTTCAAATGATCTATTTTGCTTTCTTAAGAAGTACTTAAAAAAAAATAAAAAAGCAAGCAAACAAATCCCTACAAGACATTCTTGCTCTATTCTTATTGGTCCTTCTGTGAACTAGGTTCCAGTGCATGTGGGCTCTGCAGCACGCTGCAGCAAAGCACCTAAACGAACTTCTGCATTTCAGTCCAAAAATGGAATAGTTCACCCCCCTTCCATTCTTTTCTTCATATAGTAGTTGAAAAGGTCTTTTAAAATTTTTGTTACTTATAGAGGAAAGAACTAGGAGGCAAAGGTCATTTATAGAGGTATAAATACAGGCACATACAAATGTAAGTATATTCGTATAAAATAAGGACATAGACCTATGTACATATGTTTATTTATATGTTCCTTCCTCAGTGCAAGAACACTTTGTTTTAATAACCTGGTATTCTGTGATGCTCACCTTCCCCGACATGATGGCTGAAGAAAAATGGGTGCATAAGCAAATGTAGTGAAGAAAGCTGATGGTGCCTAGCTATTAAAATATACAACAACTGGGGTCTCAAAGGCTTGAAGATAAACCAGCAGCCATCTAGCTGTGAAGCAACAAAATCCACACGGAAGATGCACAACATTCTGTGTGATCATGAGGTGTCAATGGGATCAGGTAACAGGCACCAAAAGACCCAAAACAAACAATCATATCAATGCAGATGGGGGTGGGGCAGGGGTGGGAGGGGTGGTGTGTGGAGACGAAAGTCCATCTGTAGACAATTGGACATTCCCTCATGGAAGGGTCACAAGGAAGGGGCCAGCCAGCCAGGGTGGACTATAACACCAACAAAACATACAACATTGTTTTAGTTATTTAATGCTTCTACCCCCTCCCCCACCAAAATATCATGACCCCAGTTCTACATTGCAAATCTAGCTAGACTAGAGCATGTACACTGGTACAGATAAGAGCTCTTGACACACAGAATCCGGGACAGATAAAACTCTCAGGAACAAAAATGGCATATAAAACCCTCAGGAACTATAATGGGAGTAGTGATATGATGAGAGTAGAGGGAGGGTGGTTGGAGAAAGGGGTTCCAATCTCAGTAATTGATGTATAACCTCCCCACCCCCACCCAGGGTGATGAACAACAGAAACATGGGTGAAGGGAGACAGCAGATGGTGTAAGATATGAAAGTAATAATAATTTGTAATTTATCAAGGGTTCACGAGGATGGGAGGGGGATGGAGAAAAAAATCAGGAGCTGATACCTAGGGCTCAAGTAGAAAGAACATGTTTGGAAAAAGGATAACGGCAACATTTGTACAAACGTGCTTGACACAAAGGATGTATGGATTGTTATAAGAGCTGTAAGAAAAAAAGAAAAGAAAAAAAAAAGCTGTAAGAGCCCCAATAAAATGATCTTTTAATTGAAAAAAAAAAAGAGCTGTAAGAGCGCTCAATACAATGATTTAACATTTAAAAAATGTTAGTTGTATTACAGGGGTTGTAGTAAGAATTTAAACATTTACTGCACTGAATTTTCCAGAAGACTAGTCATATAAGTTTTATGTATTCAAATACATTGAATGTCTCTCCCGAACATTAAAACTTTGCACATTAGTTTCCCAAGACTTTGAGCAGAGTTTTCAGATTACAATATTTTAGTTGCATGTGATTCTTACTATTCTACAAAGAATATAGAGTATTTCAAGTAAATATCATTAAAGTAACAGAGCTGCAGCTATAGGGATAGATCTAACTTATCACCAGCACAGTACTTTCTTTAATTTTATCGAGGAACGTAGCAGTAAGAGCTGACATGACACCATTCTATTCAAGAATTACTGTTAAAGGAAAGCTGTCTTCAGAGATTATGAGCAGTTTGCTTTGTTTTTGTTTGAAAAACTGTATATCAAGTCACTGGTGGTGTTCATTATGATTCTGTATCATCTTGCTACCCTTTCAATATCAACATTTATATTCTAACTATAAAATGATATCACATTTAATTTAATTACAGTGTTAAAATTCACAGGGTAACAGATGGATTTCTTGATGAGCACAGTGTGTAAAATTTTAAAGAAAAGTTGCAATTTCAGTTTCCTGGTATATGACATTCTTTAACAGTAAACACAGGTTTTTTTTGGTGATAATTTACTAAAATCTATGGGATGACATTAAAAAAAAATGCTAGAGAGTAAGCATATTGTTTACAGAAGCAAACTTAATCAGTAGTTTCCAAAACCAGTGGCATGGGGTATTTTCCTTATGTCCACAGAGATGATGTCATTTTCTTGTGTAATTAGGTGTCGAAAGAAAACTAATATTCTAAAACGGAATCTGTAGATTTTGCTTGCTTGATAGTTTTGGAGCTTTCATTTTATCTGGCTTTGGTTTTTTTAATCAGGTTTTTTTAATGTAATAAAAATAAATACAATAGAGAATTTGACAATTCAATAATGATTACACATACACTTCAATGACGCTGATTATTTTGATCACATTGCACAATCATCACCACTACAGTATTCTTTGCCAAATTCTGCCACTACAGTGGACAGAAACCCAGGGTTCCCTGAGCAATCCCTTTCTCTCTCTCTTCCACTGCTTGGTAACCACTAATATGCATTTACATTTTTCATATAAGTGCGCTCGTTTAATGTGAGGCAACTTCAAGAAATTCCTGGAAAAAGTATATTTTAATTTAATTTTCCAGTGGACTTTTTAAAGCCCCCTTTATTTGTCTTTTGTCGCTGATTTATTTCATTTCACATAATGTTTTCAAGGTTTATCTATGATGTAGCATGGATTTCATTTATCTCTGTAGTTGAGTAATATTCCGTTGCATGTATCTAAGACATTCAGCTGATCTATCTGTGGCTGGACTAGATGTTTCCACCCTTTGTTATCCGCAATAATGTTGCAATGCACACCGGTGCACATGTTTTCGTTTGAGTTCTTGCTTTCAATTATTTGGGGTCTGTCTTAGTGTTCTAGCGCTGCTGTAGGACAGCACCACATCCGGATGGCATTCATTCTTTCACAGTGTAGGAGGCAGGAAATCCAAATCCAGTGAACTTCAGAGAAAACCTTTCTCTGAGGATGGTTCTTGTCATCAGTTCCACCACCCCCACCTGATAATGGACTCAAATTCCGGTTGAGGATAAATGCCAAGCACGTGATGGTGAAGTGTACACGCACACGTTCATCTTGCCAAGCACGTGATGGTGAAGTGTACACGCACACATTCATCTCAGCCCCTTGGCTGAAGTGGAATCTGTACTCTTTCTCTACTTGCTAGTTTCTTTACACTCTTTATATTGATTTCTCCTTTCATGCTAACAAGCTGGGATTGGACCCTGGTTTTGGTGTTCTTCTAATAATGCCTCTGTCTCACTTCAACTATAATACTACTCCTTGTTATTATTATTATTATAGATGTGTTTTGCTTCTCACTGAGTTCATGAGGCCAGGGACTATATCTTCTTCGACTTAGTACATGTCTTTGCTACCTACCGCAAGGCTTGTAAAAGGATAAGCGCTTTTAGAGACTGCTGGCTGCTATGCTTTGCATATACCCGGAAGACTCAATACCTGCTTGTTCCATAAACGAGAAAACTAATTGTAGTCTACTAATATACTTTAGTAAGGCCAAGTATTTTCATATTTTTGTTTTGTTTTGTTGCTTTTGCCTTCTGGACTTGTGAATAAATATGAAAGAACAGGTTTTATTTTTATTAGAGTTTCACAAACATGAAGCCAATTTAGTGTTATTTCCCTATATCAGTGCCATAAGATAAATTACAATTTATTTTAGGATCACAGAAGTATTCATTTAATGGTGTTTGTTTTACCTCCCAGATTCAGATCCTCTTGCTGCTAAAATAACAAATGCATGTGGGCATGCACACAGTACCATCACATGCTTTGTATTTACCTGCAGGGGATTATTTTTCATCAATTATTTTTCAAGCTATTCCCCCAGTAAGCGCTAAGCCACTTCTCACAAATCAAACATAAATAGAACTGTCATACATTAATTATTTGTTAAAGAATTATAGTGCAATTGGACATCAATGTTAAATTGTACCACTTGATAATGTTGAGTTACATTAATATTTGTTTTTTTGAAGGACTGGCAGGTTTATGCACTCTAGGTGAGGTATAGATACAGTGCTTGACACATTCACTGCAGATTTTAACCGAAACCCACGGTTGATCCCTTGGCCACATGTCGATTGACCCAGAGGGTTTGCTTTGAGTAGCTTTTCCCAGAGTAAAAATAGATAGACTTAGTGTGGAAAACGGTGGTCATTTATTTTTTATCTTCTTAAAAATTAGCTTTTATGGGAGCTTATGTCCGTTCCTCAATAACTTCCAACTTGGGAATTTGTTACTGGAGTTTAGACTGAGCCCAACTAAATATCAAATTGGTAAATTATGTATTCAGGATTATCCTTCAATTCCTTTCCCTTTTCAGATGAAACTTTAAGAGTTCTCATTCAACCCCTTTAGCTGCTCTAGTTCTGTATCATTAACTATGGATTAATCCCTCCCTGACCTCCCTTGTCGCCCATTCATGTTCAGTAGATGAGGAAGATTCAAAAAGTTTGTGAGAAAAACTTGATTATCTTTTAATTCGTCTATGTTCCTCAGTTTACCAGAGACCTGGTATAATAACTAACTTGTCAGTACTATAGTTTTATATAAACCATATATGTTAGGCTGGGTTCTCTAGAGACACAGAGCCAGGGATGCTTGTGTGTATGTATAGAGAAAGAGATTCATATCAAGAAATAGCACGTACTGTTGTAGAAGGGAGTGTGTCCTGTCCGATGCAGATGTAAGCTAGATGGTTCTCCTGACTCGGTAGCTACCTGACTAACAAGAAGCAGAAAGAACACAGGCTGGTGGATGCAAAGCTGAAAGACTCTGAGGCCTACTGAATGGATCCCAGGTTGGCAGTCGGCTCATGGTTCCTAGGATTGGCAGGCAATGTCACAGGAGGCCACCAAAGCACGTGTAGGATTCAGATCCAGCAGTAGAAGTGAGTGAGCTCCCACACACTATCAGTCCACACCAAGAGTGGGCACCATGGTGAATAACACCTCCCCAGATGGTGTCACGACTGTGACCAGATGAAGGAGGTGGCACTCTACCCAATTGTTCCAAAACTACGTGGCTGCTTCACAGAGGGGCCCATCATGGAGTGGAGTTGACCTCCTCATTCTGCATCATGTCATAGGAGAATCCTGGCCTACCTATTTTGACATGAAAGCTATCACAGGATACAATAAGCTTTGTTGGTTATTTTTCTTATATATATCAATCTTGAGGTATATCATATAACTGGGTGCTTATGAAATTGCCCTACCTATCACGTGCTATTCAACCACTGTAGAGAATATCTTAAAAGTGCCAGGTAGGTATAGACATGTAGAGACAGCAATATAGAAATCATGTCCTTTCTAGGATGCATTGTTCTTATGAGCAATACGTGTGATCACAGAACAGTAACGGTAAACTATCGCATGCCTGCTCTGTACTATGTGTGATACTTAAGACTGAAGTCCTCGTGTCCTTTCTCAGATGAAGAAGAAGCCACATCTCAGAACGGTTAACCCACCTGATCCACTTGATCAGAGGATTTCAACTCAGCTGTTTAAATAAAAACTAGATCTCACTGTATCACAGTAGGAATGTCTGTAAGGTAGAGAGGAAAAAGTGATTAACCCTAAAAATGGGTGTCAGAGAGGCAGCAGTTAATAGAGCTTTTGAAAATTGAAGATGAATTTACCAAATGAATTGAGTTATGGTGAATATGAGATCCTGAACATTTTAAACATTAAGAAATATTAGGAAAGGCTGGTAAAAGAGATATCTTGAGGCAGGAAACATTTTGTTCCTGAAGACACACCCCTTTAATGATATAACTTATTGTTATTGCTTTTGCAACTCTGACAGCAGCTCCTGCATAATATTGTTAACTTTGCTGTGTTGAGTACGTACGTGTGTGCTCACGTGTGTGTGTGTGTGTGTGTGTGTGTGTATTTTCAACTCACATAACTAAAAGTGTACTATGTATATTCTGCAATTCGACTTTTGGCTCAAAATTGTGAGAGCCATCCATGTAAATGTTGTATTTTATTTATTTTTCCATTGCTGTGAAGTATCAATTTTATGAATTACGAAGAGATTTTTATATTATCAGCATGATGAGGTTTTTTGTACTTTTGTGGTTTTATTAATTTTTCATTGCTGTAACGTAATTCTTTTTGTAAATTACAAATGTTTTTAATATAAGGGGATATACTTTTTATATGATTTCTAGATAAGATGCTGTCATAGCATTATTCTATTGTATAGGCAAGTGTTTCTTTATGTTGTTGTTATTAATTGTCATTGAATGGACTCCTGGCTCATAGTAACCTCTTCATAAAATGAAGCTAAGAGCATTGTGATCCATAGAGCTTTCAAGGGATAATATTTATAAATAATCTTTAGGACTTTCTTCCTCGTCTTTCTTAGTTTGGAAGCTACTCTGAAACTTGTCCAATAAAATAAAATGCACAACCTACTACTAAAAGAAGTGGGGTGGCTCTGGCAGTGCATTGACGAGGCACCGAATCCATTTTTTTTCTAGTCCAAAGGCGGAAACTCCACTGAAGCACCAGGTTTTCTTCTGTAAAGTATAGGCATGGAATTCCCGCATTACGGAGCATGTGCAGGATAAAAGACACAACGAAGGCCTGCACAGCCTTTGCCCTCTGACGTCCCACTTACTGTTATGCTACTTTCCATGGCCAAGGGCGTTTTGCAGATTTGGGCAGCTGGAAGAGGGGTGCTGCCCTTAGAAATGTGGAATTGGCTTTGGAAGGAAGCCTGAGCAGGGCCTAGGAGAATTTTGAAGAGCCAGGTAGAAAAAGCTTAGATTGCTTTGAGTGGACTTCATAAATTAGGAAAGCCTTTACTTATTCAGATGGCAAAAGCCTAAAATTAATAGACTCACTCTCAGGAGAGTGTACACAAGGAAGAAGGTCAAATGGGACTCTACAACTGTGTGTTAAAATTTCAAGGAAAGCTATAAACTGGAGTACTCAGTCCTACAAAAAGGCTCTTTGAAGCGATTAAGTGCTTGACACATAGAACCCCCCAGACAGCTTAGCAGAAGCCGCAAACAGAGGTGCGATTATCTAAGAACTCTCTGTGAATGCACCACTTGTCTAAGGGAATGTGTGCTGGGGATGCAGGAGACCCACAAAGCTCTGGAGAATTTATGTCACCAGAAATACTTCCCACTTGAACTTACAGGGTCAGAGAGAATACAGCAAAGCAAGGCTGTCAAACAGTCAAAATGCTACTGACAGAGAAGCTGCTAAACCACCCAATTCAAACTTCCGCTTCCTTTCATGAAAAAAGGAGGGCTAAGAAGATGGAGTTTTAAATCAGGGTAGAGTATTAAGAGCTGTTTTCGATCGGTGACAGTTTTATCTTCTATAACTATTGTCCTATGCCTGTGCACTAATGTGTGTTGGAAACAGATAGCTGGTTTCTTAAGAAACACAGTAGGTTGCAGACAGGGCACAGTGACCTCTGGCTACACAAGGGAGGAGAGGAATCTCTTTCCCCATCTGCCCAAGGAAGAGTGCCACAAGGCAGAAGTCAGATATGCCACCACCCTTCGGTTTACTGTACCTGTTCTGACACCATCCACTGCTTTCAGGACCCCCTACTGTTCTCTCGGGCTTGATAATCCATTGCAATGGCCGCACGAAACTCACAGACAATAGTCATGAGTTTGTTCGGGAAGTTAACAGTTATCATAAGTCAGGATCGTATCCAGTAAGGATTACTGATTGGTAATCATTGACCCATGACAAGCACCTTTCCTCAGCCAGTAGCCAAATCTCACACCAGGCTTTATCCTGTCAGTGATGTGGCCCCTGGGCCTCTACCTCTGTGGACTGTCCCCCACAGTCTCTCAGAGTCTTGGTGCCGCTCCTCGGTCCTTTCTGTGATCTGTTCTCTTTGCCGTGGCCACGGGTCTGGGCCTGGATTCTTTGCTTTACCACAGAGCATCCTTGCCACAGCCTCTGGTGCCTCTGGTTTCAGCCTCTGCCATTCAGGTAAAGACCTTGAATGCGCTCCAGCAGTGGCTATGTTTCC
>NW_022111306.1:1889084-1890518 GCF_000313985.2 Echinops telfairi
GCTAACCCCCAAGGAAACAAAAGGTGGTGTTTTGCATCGCATTCAGCACACCCCATTGTAATTTTATACCGAGATTATAATCCCTCTAACATGTGATTATAGACACAGGCATAGAGGCAAAACGAACAATATATCACATCAAGGATTCGCCTAGAAGGGCCATATGAATTGAACAATCTCACACTGATAAAGTGTGTCTCGGAATGGGTTATATTCAGAGCCTTAAACATGCCTGATTTAAATGATGCGATTTGGGACATTTGGAGAAGAAAACTAGAAGAGATTTGGAACTGTGTTGAAGCTGTAAGAGGCCGAGACCTTTTGGAACTTGGAGAGGGGGGTATTTGAACGTGGATGGAAGGGTATCATGAGACTAAGCTTGGGAGTGTAGCACTGTAGGTGAGTTTAGCCCCTGTGACATTCATCCTTTGCCGATATAATTAAAATTATAAATTGTCTCTAAAATCACGAGATTATTTTCGAATATGTAGGTTGGCCCACTGTAATCAGGCAAGCCCTGAAAGGCAGAAGAGGAGGTCAGACTTGTACTCTGTAGGCTCAACTTGATTTAGTGCTGGAGCATAAAGGGGCCACATAGACACCCGGGGAAGGAGTCGAGTTCTGCTGCTAACAACTTGAAGGGGTTTAGAAGCAGTTTCATGTCTTCAACCAGATACTGGTTAGGTCACCTTTATGTCAGCCTTGTCAGACCATACATGGATTTCCCAGCTGTTAACTGGATTTCTGAATTTCAGTCATGTGCAATGATGAAAGGTGCTGTTTGAAGATACTAAATTTGTTGTGATTTTCTATGACAATTACAGAAAACTAATACATGTGGCTTTAGATTTATTAGAAATTATGAAATTATTTTTCATGGTTCCACCCAGGTTATCTTTTCACAGGAGTGTAAAAGTTTCCACTTCTTGACAAATCTTAAAATTTTTACATGTTGATCAGTCTGGTGTATGTGTGTGTGTGAATGAACACTTCTCTTGTTACCAATGTAGTGAAACCTCTTTCCTTATAATTATTGCCTGATTGTTCTTCTTCTGTAATATATATTTTCTTTTTTTAAATAGTCAAGGTTTATTAACTTATTGGCACAAGCCAGGGACTAAGCGATCACATTACAAGCTTTATCTTTTTTTTCAATTCATCATTTTATTGGCGGGCTCTTACAAATAGTTTAATAATCCATCATTCAATAGTGTTAAGCACACTTTTGCATACGTTGCCATCAACATTTCCAAAACAATGTCTTTCTACTTGAGGTCTTGGTATCAGTTCCTCTTTTTATCCTGAAGTTTGCTGGGTTTTGGGGTCATTTCATTGGGGCTCGTACAACTCTTATCACAATCCATCCATCCATCCATTTATCAAGCACTTTTTTACATATGTTGCCATCATCATTTTCAAAACATTTTCTTTCTA
>NW_022111306.1:1891445-1893692 GCF_000313985.2 Echinops telfairi
GCTGTGGATTTGTTTCTCCAAGGTACCTAGACTAATACTGTGGTTTTAAGGTGTAGGTGCTTCCCTAGTGTTATTTTTTCCTTCATAGGCATGTCTGTTTGAATATTGAATTGTGGTAGTAAGCCCATTTCCAGACCTGAAGAGCCAAATCTCACCAGTACCTGGTCTCCCAGTAATCCTGGTCTTTCTTTATGATTTGTGCTTTTGTTGTACCATTTTCTTATTCTTTCTTCCTGACGTTTAAATATTATCCTTTTCAGAGTAGGTGGTAGTATTAATTGGGAGTGATCTAATTCTGGTCTCAACTTGTGGAGACAGGACTTTTTGCGGTCCATCAGCCCATTCGATCAGTTGGTTCCATTGTCTTCAGTTATCCTCACTCTTGTTCCCTGTGGACAGGGAGAGATCAAATGGTTGCCATGTAGATGGGGTCCCTAATAAACTTCTAAGACTCCAGTCACAATTCACCCAAGTAGGATGTAGAACCTTGTTTCTGTTGTCTGTTTTATGCCAATTGACTGTCATATCCTCCAAAACTATTGTTCTGAGGCTCTGGACTCAGTAACTCATTCTCTCAAGATATTTGCTTACATCCAAGAAGTTCTTAGAACTTTATTCCCTGTGTGTTATAATATATATATATATATATATGTCTATATTTGCAGTGGAGACAAGCCTACGTGTAACTCTTGCACTCCTCCCAATCATCAGCATTAGTATTCTTTGCGTCCCTCTCTGAGGAAATGGCATGGGACCACAAAAGGGAGAAGGTGATCCCACCTCCACAACAATTATACCTGTGAGGCAGGGCTCAGACATGCCTCCATCCTTTATCCTATTCTGATATCCTACTTCTCTGCTTCATTGTGATGGCCACATAGAATTCATAGACAGTATTCCTGATTTTTAAGGAAGTTAACAGGTTAGAAGTCAAGATCAGAAAACATTAAATATACAGTCCTTTTGTCCATACTAAGACTTCTTAGGCACGCCTCTCTCGAGCCCTTGATCTCTCAGCCACATGGCCCCGGGGCCTCTGCCCTCCTCTGGCAAGTGCTACAAAGCTTTATCACTGTCAACTACCCAAAGGGCCTCTCATTTGCAAGTCAGCCTCCTGCCCAAAGGCACTTAGTGAGCTTTACTCATTCCATGGGCCATAAAGTCCACCCTCTGTCACAGGATGTCACAGGCCTGCTCATGTGCTCTGCCACATGATGCTGTAACCTCTGATACCTTTGCTGCTGTTACCACTTCACACAAGGACCGCACACATGCTCCATTGGTGATTTATTTTCGTGGTGGTGGGATTCCCTGCACCTGCAGTAGTTCACTTTGTATCCTGCAGAGTGTCAAAGTGAGAAACATCTATACCTTGTCCGCTGCTCCCAACTAGCTACTTGATGGGAGTTGCAAAAACTATGAGTAGAAGAGTCACAGCAAGTAATTTAACTTCATTGTACTTTTATTGCCTTCCTCCTCACCCTAGTTACCTCCTGTCGACCCACTAGCTAGTACTTTATCCTCATTCCTTTTAACCTTTGGTTAATATCAAATAATGTTTATTTTAGTGTGAAAACCTTTTTAATTTGTTATAATAGTGATCTCATATAATTTGTCCTTTCCTGATTGACTAATTTCACTCGGAATATTGTCCCCTTTCTCCTAAATACTCATTGTCATGTAGGCAATATTGAGTCATAGTGGTTATGCAGGTCAAGACCACGAGGTCTGCAGGTCAAGACCACCAGCTACTTCTTAGGAGAAAGATGAGACTTTCCACTCCCATGAAGGGTTACAGTCTTGGAAACCCACAGGGGCAGTTCTACCCTGACCTATGGAGTCACAACGAGACAAACTTTACTCAATGGCAGTGAGCTTGAGTTTTAAATTAGCCTATAAAATAGAGTAGAACTGTCCCAAAGAATCCCCAGGTCATAAATATTTACAGAAGATTGGAACATCTTTCTTTCATAGAATGGTTGGTAGTTGCGAGGTGCCAACCTTTCAATCAGCAGCTAAGTGCTTAACCAATGTGCAAGTAGGGCTCCCTTTCTCCTAAATACTTAAGTGTTCGTTTCTTAAGAAAAATAACTTTTTAAAAATTAAATACTTTTATTGGGGGCTCTTCCATCTCTTATCACAACCCATATATTCCTCCAGTGTATCTATCACACTTGCACATATGCCACCATCATCATTTTCAAAGCATTCTCTTCCCACTTGAGCCCCTGATATCAGCTCCCCATT
>NW_022111306.1:1893792-1895103 GCF_000313985.2 Echinops telfairi
TCCCTTTCTCCCTCCACCTTCCCCTTACAGTTTGCTCTCTTATGATGCTATATTGTTTGCCCTTTTGAACTGAATTTTGAAAGTTCCTTATATAGTTTTGGAAGTAATCTTTGTTTAACTTTTAAAAAATATCTCCTGGTTTATATCTTTTCTTTTTTTCTTTCCACCTTCTCTCCCGTTTTTTGTATGCTGTCTTGTGATGATAATGACAAATTTTCATTCTTTTCTTATCTGTAGTTTTTATATCTTCTTTAAACAGTTGTTAATCTGACATCACATTTTATTATTAAGAATATGTATTTTCCCCCTAATTTTAAGTTTTCATTCTACTAGAAGTTGATCGTTTTTACCCAGTGGGAGTAAGAAACAATTCCTTGCTGTATTATATATATGGATATTGAAGGACCTATCATTAAATGCCCCAGCCTTTTCCTTAGATCTCAGCCTTGCATGGTTTCCAAGTGTACACGGCTCTGATTCTTGGTGTGTTGGTTAGTCTACTTCCCTGTACATGGCAGAGTAGAACTTCTCCTGTGAGGTTCAGAGTGGAACTCCTTACAGATTCAGAACATGCTGTCTTTCTCCCTCTGAGTGATTGGGCTTTCAAACTGCTGACAGTGCAGTGAGCAGCCCAGCCCATAACCTCTGTGCCACCAGGTCTCCCATTAGCTGCAAGTTACTAAAGTCTCTAATTCTAATAGTTAGCATTAAATGTTGGAGCACATTATTTGAGAAATCTGAGAATTACGGTTGTTTCTAACTTTTCAAGATTCAGAGCTTTCATTCGTTCCCAGCCAACACTGCATAGGTGATACCCGGCACCATCAATTTCTGATTTGGAAGGCATCAAAAAGAACGCTGTTTACCATTATCTATGATACTGGATAGAATAATTTTATAGAGACCTATGTAAAGATAAATAATTTTATCTCTTTTCCTCGGTTGCTAAGAGTTTTGCTGTTAGCAACATTTGTTTGTATTTATCGAGATAATCTAAGACTTTTCCTTTTCTTATATTTTTGAAATTGTGAATTGGATGAAGGCTTACAGAGCAGATCAGTTTTACAATCAAGAATTCATATACATTCTATTTCGTCGTATCTACTGCAGTCCCCATAATGCATAATGTAATATAACATATTTTCCTTCCTGCCTGTGTTTCCTGCAGGATTGGGTATATAAAGTGTTTATCGCTGTTGTCTTCAACTCTTGCTCTCTTCCCAGTATCTTCCCCTGGCTCTTTCATGTTGCCTGTTTCCATTCCTTCTTTGCTAATCTTTCTAGATTTTGTCCTTGAGTAAATGCTGCTTT
>NW_022111306.1:1896125-1898438 GCF_000313985.2 Echinops telfairi
AATCTTAATTACACATTGACCTGAATTGTCTTGATTCTATTCCTTTCACCTGGAATAACTCATCAGCCTCTTCATCTTTTATTCGTTCTATGTTGTTTTTAATGAACATTTAAACTTAGAGTAGACTTCATCTTACAGACAAGTTGCCACGATAGTACAGAGAGTTCCTGTGTCACCTCTACCCTGTACCATTAGCATCTTGAATAACCACGTCATAACTTGGAAACCAACATTAGTGTGTTATCATTAACGGAATATTTCACTTGCTTTTTACTAATGTTTGTATTTGTTGATTTATTCAGTCCAGTCATGTTTCCTTTATGTCTTCTGGTTTCTGACAATTTCTCAGCCTTTAATTTCATGAGTCTCACAGTTTCAGGCACACTGATCAGATATTTTGTAGAATATCTTGCTTTTTGCTAATTTTCCTATGGTTAGATAGGAGAGGTATATTTGGGGGAAGGCCACTGACATGAAGTACCTTCCTTATCAGATCATACAGCATGTGACTTTAGCAGGATTTCCAACAGGTGAGGTTACCCTTGGTCATTTGGCCAAAGTACAGTTTTCCAAATTAAAATTTCTCCGTGTAATGGTATATACACATATAAAAATCTTTGTAGCCATAAATTTGTTGCTTTATGTATTTTAGAACTATAATTATATATATATGTGTGTGTGTATGTGTGTGTGTGTTAGGCAAACTTGACTAGAGAAACAAATCCAGAGACACTTATATAGGTGTAAGAGAGAGCTTTATATCAAAGAGCAATTGTATATTGAGGAAACATCCCTGCCCAGTTGAGATCAAGTCCTTAAGTCTAATATTAGCCCATATGTCGGACACTAGTCTATAAATTCCTATTCAGACTCTTGCTGCACGTGAAATGCAGGTAGATCACAGGCTGGTGGGTGAAAACCCTGTGGATCCAGTGGCAGTGGAAGCATCTCAGTGGTGGCTCAGGTCTCCATGTGGCTCTTCCAGCTCCGCAAGCGTCTGCACAGCAGGAAAGTGAAGGATAAAGTGACAAAGTTCCCAGAATCTTCATGAGAAGGCCACATCCACAAGGAGGTATCATCAGGTTGTGACTTGATTGACAGGCAAGACTCCAACCCAACACTTATTTATCAAGTTGACATTAAATTATGTAATGACCACCACACACAAAGCTGGGACTACTATATCTTATCATAATTGAACTTTTAGTTATTGTATAGTAGGTATTTCTGTCAACCTTTTTGGATTTAAAATTTGTTCTGTCTGATATTAATACAGGCATACTGTCTTTCTTTACTGTTAGTGTTTTTCTTAGTATATAGTGCTTTTCTTTTAAATTTTCTAAATCTTTAAATGTCTATTGGAAGTTGCTATGAATGTTTTATATATAGTGCATTTGGAGTTCATTCCAGCAGGTCAGACTGTTAATCAAGCTTTCTATTTAGAGGTTCTGAAACAAGTGCATAACAATGTGCAACCAAAAAAGGCCTCATTTGTGGTACATGGGGTGGGGTGGGAGTGGGGGCTGGTTTTGTCAAGACAATTCACCTGCTCACACTCAGCCATCTCAGGGTGCCAGTTTTGGGCAAAAAAACAGCATGTCTCTCTTGCCCCATGCATCTGAATCACCTGACCTCCATGCGCTGCCTTTTTGTTTCCGCAAATGAAGAGAGACACGAAAGGACAGTGATTTGACAACCTAGAAGAGGTGAAGAAAAAAACGAGGGAGGTGCTGTCAGCCATCCAAATGGATGAGTTTAAAAAATGTTTCCAAGAATGAAATCTCAGATTTGACAAATGCATTAAGTGTAATGGAAAGTACCTTGAAGGCGATAAGTTTGTTTTGCAATAAAATTTAAACACATAGCTTTTGGGGGAAATATTCTGTTAATTTGGTGGGGTGCTCCTGTATGAATATATATGTACACATACACGTGCACATGCATTCACGTATATACAAGGTGGCTTCAAAATTCATGGAAAAACCAAATTGAAAGAGTGGAATGTTTCCACAAACTTATGAAATGGTATGTGTATGTGTGTGTGTTTGTGTGTGGTTAAAATCCTACTGTGCTCATGCCATGCTGCGTCAGCATTCACCTGAAGCACCATGATCGCTCCAAGCCCTTGATCAACCACATAGGCACTAGGTGTGAGTTAGGGTATCGTCACACATTTGACCATTTCTCCTTCCAAGCAAAGTGAACAAGCTTGTGCCCTGGTTGAAGATGAGCCCGTTGAGAGGATTTCTCACATCCCTGGTTTTGGGGGGTTGTTTTTTTTCCCGGTCAGTCCCAGAAAGGGTCTACATTGCT